>NC_086166.1:18570465-18887131 GCF_035149785.1 Candoia aspera | reverse complement strand
CTTTGCCTGACTTCGGGGCCCCTCTGCCTTCAAAGAGGGGACCTCCTTTGTTCATATGTCTGTAATAAATGAGTTAATTTGCTGAAGAATTCTCGTGTCCTGTGTCAACTGGATATTGCACCGGACAAAACCTAGCAAATCCCATTTTGGGACCCACAGCACGTGGCTGAGAAAATTTCTTTTGGGGAAAATAGAAAAAACGTTTCTCCCTCCCATGCAATGCCAGGCATTCTCAAACGGCCAGCGTTATTCGCACTGGGAAGGAAAACAAATTGCAAACAGCCCCGGAGGTGCCTTATTTCCTGTAAGGGCCTGTTTCTTGCCCCTTCTGCACTGGTACGACTGGCAGTGTTATTCTGCAGCAGTCTCCCCCAACCTGGGTGCCGTTTAGTTGGCAGCTCCAGGCCTTCTGGGACTGTAACCCTGACGCAGCTGGAGGGCAGGAGGTAGCGGAGGGCTCTTGGCCACTTCGTTAAACGTCAGGTTTGCCAGAAAGGGCCTTGGAGGGTAGGCAGCCTTGCGCGTGTCCGCCTGCAGTTACGCCAGAAACAACGTGGGATTTACGTATCACATTCTCCAACTTATCCCCATTCTCCAAGCGAGACATCCATGTCCTACCTGTATTTTGCTAAATTTGTGGTGTGCAGTTTCGTGTCTTCCTCTTTAATATATTTTAAATAAAGCAATTAATTAAAAGCAAAATGTAGGAAAATGAGCATTTTGGAGATGATGCCCTGTTGCCCAGCAAAGCACATGGCCGTTTGTTCTATTCCAAAAGAGCATTAATCACCCTGGCAGGGCTCCCGTATTAATCTTGGCAGAACAAGGGAAAATAATACACATTAGGGACAGTAATTAAATATCACCCTGGGAAGGAGGAACACACAAAATGGTTTAGCATCACTCAGAGAAGGAGTGGAGTTATTTTCCTTTACTCAGATGCTAATACAGCTTTCAGAAAGATCATAAACCTGATTTTCTTATAGCCCATTTCTCTTCCTTGGAGGACAGGCACCAGTGACAATAGATTTTTAATTAAGGTTGCAGCAAATATTTACTTACTCACCTAAGCATCTTTACCCTAGCTAAAAAATTAATCCCGATTAATCACGGTATGGTCCATGCATGTGGGGTGTGTCTGTGTGTATGCAGCATGTAAACAGACTGAGAGACCAAGGATTTAGGGAGGGTGTATCCATCGCCAGCACTGCCAAGTAAATAAGCAGCAAACACATCAAGGCCCGAGGCACCTGTGTGCAACCCCCACAGAAACTTGCCTTTCTCCCTCTGGCTTCTCTTAGAGGCGCTGCTCTTGCAAAGACCTGAACTGAATTCACCAATTCTCATTGGCTTTTTTCAGCTTCTCTGCCTGGCGATGCCTTGAGCAAATCTTCCTGGCAAAACTGTTTGCTCCCTTCCATCACCTACTTCCTTGCCTCTCGCTTACCACCCATTCGACACAGACAATTGCACTCAGGCTAGTTTTTACCCGCAACGGCAATGTGTCCTAGACTTTCGGTTCCAACTGAGAAATCTTGAACTTCCTACCAAAACTAATCTATGTTTTGCATTATGCAGCCAGGATCAGATTTGCGACTTGAGACGACATCTAGTCAGTTGGCGCCTTTGCTGACAAGGAGAAACAAAAAGTTTAAGAAGGCTGGACAGGATGCCGTTTGCTCACCTCAGGAGCAATGTAGTCGGGCGTGCCACAGAAAGTCTTGGTGGTGATTCCATCCCAGATATTCTCTTTGCACATGCCAAAATCAGCAATTTTGATGTGGCCCTCGGAGTCAAGCATCACATTGTCAAGTTTCAGGTCCCTGTAGCATTTGAGAGAGACTGGCGTTAAGCAAGGGAAGAGCAAAGACATCCCTGAGATCAGTCCTTGGAGCTGAAACAGGAAGCCGTGGGGTATTCAGAAATGGATTCCGCTGAGTGATATTTTGCTGGAAGCTGAATAAAGAGGGGCATTTGGAAAGGGATCTTCGATGCTTTTGCTTAGTGAATGGGTTTAGTTTTAGCATCCGAAGATCACGCAAAGGCTGGTCTGCAGAGGGCCAGCAGCGGAGGAGGAGATGCAGTGTGCAGGATGAGCAGGGGAGGGCCTCTTTTTTGTCCAGAAGGCATTGGGGTCGCTTCCGAAGCTGGTCCCTGTTGCCCCTCCTTGCGGTTCTCTGGGGCCTTGGCCTGGGCTGCCAACCTTGCGGTTCTTGCTGGGAGCTAATGTGCTGGATCGCCCTGCTCAGCATTTCTGCTGCTGCTCCTGCCGCCTCCCCACCAAGTCCCACTGTGGGGCCTCCGGAGGCTTCCCAGAGGCCATGCTACAGGGAGCAGAGCAGACGAACCATGAGGAGCTCCAGGCACCTGACCTGCCAATGCCCCCCCATGGCTGCCGCTTGTTACTTGCCAAGCTTGCGGAAGAGTAAGATGCCAAGGGAAGGGGTGCCTCACAGCCTTTCCTCTGATCAAGACACCCACAGAGGGGCTGCTGAGGTGAGGAGGGCTTTGGCTGGCAGCGGGCTCGGACCCGGGCAGAGCCCAGGAACTGCAAGGGCGAGGGTTCGGAAGCTGGAGGGAGGAAAAGCAGTCCACCTACCGATAAATGATCCCTTTGCAGTGCAGGAAGAAAAGGCCCACGGCGATCTCAGCTGCATAGAACCTGCCAGTCAAGGAGAGCAATGGAGATGCCAGGAGCTGCACCCTCGGCCCATGGTGCAGGAGGCCCGTGGCATCGGCCCTCAGGGGGAGGTGGGGACGATGGAAAGCCTCACCCCCCTCCACCTGAGCACCGCACTGGAGTGGCGGTGGCGACTTACACAGCGTGGGGCTCCTTGAATCTCCCAACCTGTTGGATCTGGTACATGAGATCGCCACCGTTCACGTACTCCATCACAAAATACAGGCGATCCTACAAGAAAGAGGGAGAGGAGAGGTGGAGGACACGTAACCAGCGTCCAAAGAGCACCTGAGCACCACTTGGCCTCTTGGGTGCTCTGCGGGCAGCGATTTCTCTTCAGCTGGGCAAGGCCGTGTCGAGCCAGCTCTTCAGCCTGGCTCGCCAGAGGTGGCTCTTCTTCCTTGGCTTGCCAGGGGCATCTGCAGGGCCTGGACCACAAAGATGGTGGCCATGGCGGTGCAATGGAAGCATGTGCCACGCATGTAAAAAGCAGGCACAACTTTGATCGCACCACCGTGGCCCCTGTCTTGGCCTTTGTCACCACCTCCTGCAGACACCCCTATTTCCTGCCTTTTCAGCAAGTGGGAAGAGCGTCCTGTGTTCTCTAGGATCCCGTTCCATGAAGCTGGGCTCAGAATTTTGGGAGGAGCAGACAGGCTCTTCACCAGGATACTGTCATTTTGTTCGAGCCACTGCAATATAAAATTTAAATCCTGATGAAAGGAAGGATTTTGCTGCCTTTCTGATATTAGAAAGGAAAAAAATCCCTTTGACTTCCTTTTGTGGGATTAGGCATCTTGCAGGACTGCACAGCTGGTGCTGGAGGAGAAAGGAAGGGGAACAAGGAAGGCGCCATATGTGGATGTAAAGAGTAATTTGATTCCTGGTGTTTCTAGATCAGAGAAACCCACGGAGGGACGAGGCAAAACAGAACGTATGACTGGATTCCCAGCTTAGAATGTCTTTTAATGGGCTGTACCGAGCTACTTTGTTCAGGTCCACCCTGGGGGTGACCATGCCAAGGTTGTATCCTTTAAAAACTTGCCCCCAAAAGCCAGAGAGGCAGCCTCTTTAGGCCTGGTTGTTTGCAGCAGGTTTATGCAGGTTCATCTACCACTGGATGGGGGGGAGCCTCAAAAAAGTCAAGATGGCAGTCACAACCACACCGTTGAAGTCCTTCCTGCTTTTTTATGTGGGTTGCACATAAAATGCATGTATAAAAGGAGTGGGGCTTCAATCATGTGGTTGCAGGTACCATCTTCGACTTTTTTAATCTCCCCCCACGGATACCCTGGGCTTAGGAGAGCTACTAGAGCCTTATCTGAAAAACCTGATGGGCACAGGTCCC
The DNA here is from genome assembly GCF_035149785.1 of Candoia aspera. Lineage (NCBI taxonomy): Eukaryota > Metazoa > Chordata > Lepidosauria > Squamata > Candoiidae > Candoia > Candoia aspera. The sequence goes on along the minus strand of NC_086166.1, from coordinate 18,883,103 downwards.
ATGGTCTTGGGATCTGGGGATCAGCTGGAGGCCTCTCAGGTCCCTAAAATACCTGAGCAGTTGGGTAATACCCCCCCCCCGCACTTTCGAGATGGAGAGAGGAGGTTTTCATCCGCAGCATGAGCAGCTCCAGCAGCAACTGCTCTCTTCAAACCTCTGCCTTTGGCCTGGGTGCCTGCTAATACCCTCTGCTACAAATGTTGATTATGTCATCGATACGACTAGTGCTAAGCCACAGGCAGGTCTGCACCCTCTAATCCCTGCCGACACACTTGAGATGTCAAAAAGAGGCCAGGCAAAAGAGCATCTCAGCACACCGGCCTTGTATTAGCCGATGCAGAAACAGAGCCCCCGAAGAGTTTTTCAAGACAGCCAGTGGGCTCTGCCAACTCAAATGGCTGGGCTGACATTTCAGGGTAATCCTCTAAGCTTCCACTGTTGCCAGTCTGAAAACCCTCTGCCGATGAAGGGCTGCTCATGAGCACCAGCCCTTTCTCTCTTATCAGCCACCAGCCGGAAACAGCCGGTAAGAAATCACTTTGCAGAAGCTGCTCCTGGAGTCACTCACTGCATGGTGAATGGTTCATCATGCTAAACCAGAGGTGGGAAATCTCCTTTTTCATGCCCCTTGCAGGACCCCTATTCATGCTGCCCAAATTCAGTGTTAAATCACTGCATTGCAGTAGCACAGTTCACCACTTTGGGGTTGAAAAGAAATAAATAAATGCATTCAGCACTTGAGAGACTTAATTCTTAACCACTCCTCCCACCCAAATTGGAAAAGCTGCCCCCCCCCACCTCACCACTTCCAACAAGGTCATTGCATCTCTACCACTCCTGTGCCTGCCAAGTGTTTTTAAGAGTGTGGTTACAAAAACGTTGTCCACCTGCTGCAATGGAGGTTTTCTGATTTCTGTTGCTCCATGTTAGACTTTATCACAATGATTTTACCTGTTGTTCAGTTCCCTTTGAAAAAGGTGACATGAGGCAGGTTGGCAGGATACCTACTTGCACTCAAGTTGGGTGTTGTTGTTGTTAGCTGCCATGGAGTCGTTTACGACTCATGGCGACCCCATGTATAACAGAACGAAATGCTGTTCAGTCTTGCGCCAAACGCCTGACTGTTCCGATGTTTGCATCCATTGTTGCGGTAGCCGTATCAATCCATCGCATTGAAGGCCTTCCTCTTTTCCGCTGGCCCTCGACTTTACCAAGCATGATGTCCTTTTCAAGCGATCGGTCTTTCCTGACAATGTGCCCAAAGTATGAGAGTCTAAGCCTAGTTATCTTCGCCTCTAGGGAACATTCTGGTGGTGTTTCTTCTAAAACTGATTTGTTTGTTCTTCTGGCAGTCCATGGTATTTTCAATAATCTTCGCCAACACCACAATTCAAACGATCGATTCTTCTTCTATCTTCCTTTTTTAATGTCCAACTTTCACAGGCATATGTGGCAATTGAGAAGACCATGGCATGAGTCAGAGGCACCTTTGTTTTTAAACTGACATCTTTACTTCTAAAAACTTTAGATAGGTCTTTGATGGCAGATCAAAGGGTATATATACCCTCAAGTTGGGTATATATAAGGCATTACAAAGAAGACAGAAAATAATTGATGCTAATTGAGATGCAGAATTTGTGTCTGCAGACACTCAAGGATGCAGCAGGTTTCTGGCCCCAACCCCTAAGCCCCTCCCTGCTGGCTCTGCCAGTGAGATTAGGCCGTAGGGATCAGATGGGACTGCTGCAACTAGTCCGGCCCCCATACGCAAGCCCCTTGAGGCTGTCTGGGCTGGTGCTGGAGTGCCCCAAACAAATGGAATGGGCAACTTCTCTGGAGATGGATTCCAAGATAGCTCAGGAGTTCCTGGCCACCATGGCCAAACCCAGAGGGCCAAATCACAATACCAGCCACTCATTAGACCTTGTTTTGATCTTGGAAGAGTGGCAATGTGATCTGGAATTCGGTGATATCACAATTAATCTCTTGATATGGTCAGATCACTCTGTTAACTCTAGAGCTTAGGGTTATCGCTTGGGCTCTGATGTATGGTTCATCTGAGGTCCTTCTCGCTGCCTGCAATGAGGGAGTACCCATAGTCTTGGATCAAATTGTACCTGTGTGATTCTCTTTCTTTGCAGATCTGGGTGAGTTCCCTGGGGAAGGTTGAAGAAAAGATGGTTGGCTTGCAGCTAAAGGGGGTGCTGGATAAAATGGTTATCTGGACCCCTCTTCAGACCACTGAGACGGCATTGATGTCAGAGGTTTGGCCTCAGAAGCCATAAAAAACCATTCTGATCCCTCTGCTCTGTCATGGGTTGTAAAGAAGGGAGGGGGGAAACTTGATTACTGTGAGTGAGAACCAGAGACATCACAGAGCCAGCAAATTGATGCCAGAATGTTGTGGCTAAAGTGTTATCTGCAAACGGACAGGGAAGAATGTTGCTGGGAATCATGTTGTTAAACTAACAGCAGTTGTAAATATTCAATTTCAAAAGAAGGCAGGAACTTGGGGCTGGTAAAAGAAGGGAACTGGGGGGATTTCAGTTACTTGAGTCTTTAGATGTAGATGGTGATGTTACTGTATCTTTCAATAAACAAAACACTTTACTGAGACCTCACTGGTTCCAGAGAGATTTCTTACTATTGGGATATCTGAACCTACGATCCTCACAATTGATCACACTTTTAGATGACCTCTGCTGAGACAGGGATGGAGGTAGTGCATCCATCCTAGCCTTTCTTTATCTCTCAACACTTTCAAGACCATTGATGATGGTATCCTTTTGACTTTGAGGTTTAGGAATGGGAGTTGCAGTTTATGTTGCTTCTCCTTCTTCCTCCATGGATGTTTCCAGTCAGTTCTGGTAGTGGAGGAGAGATCTAGCCCAAAGGCCTAGAGCTCTACTCTCTCTCTCCACTCTGACTTAACACCTACTTGAAGGCTCTGGGAAATGTCATCTGTTGACATGGGATCAGGCATCATCAATATGTCAATAATACTGTTATACATCTTTACCCTAGGCTGACTAAGTGATGCCATCAAGATTTCTCAGTGTCTGGAAACTGTGGGAGTCTGGATGGGGAAAAGCAGGCTTCAGCTCAACCCTAACAAGATGGAGTTGCTGTGGGCTTTAGGGTCCTCTGACTGGGGTTCTCCACCTTTGGACCCTCTATAGAACTGGTGTGTAATTTGGGGTCTTTCTTGGACTTTTGGAGGAGCTGGTGGTAACTGTGACCAGGAGGGCCTTTACACAAATCCATCTTGTGCACCACTTGTTCCCTTTTCTGGATTGGGAGCCCCTACTAATTTTATACAGGTCTAGTATAGTGAACCAAGCTTATGTATGCTGATTTGGGTCTCTTGCCTGCTGTTGCCTCAAGCTGTCCACCATGCCTAGTTATGCAAGAACTAATCCCCTTCCTTTTGTCCAGGAAATGTGCCGCTTCTTCTTTCAGAGGTTTCTCTGTGAACTGTTCTCCAGGATCTCCTACTCTGTACTCTTTCTTTCTCTCTTTCCTATTAGTTCTTCTTCTGTCCCTGCTTCAAGATAGCTGCTTCTTCTGTGCCCGTCCTTGACCTTCCTGCTGCTGAACACCCTTAGCTGTCCAATCTCCAGAGCTCATAGCATCTTGGCTCATGTGACTCCCTTTTCTGCCAATGGCTTCTTTTGTCTTTATGCCCTACACAAGGCAACTCTGCGCACCCAGATCAAATTTCTTGTGCAAGGAATGCATTCAAGGGGGCGAGATTCTCAACTTAGTTGAGGAACTGTTGCAGGATTCAGGATGGAGGGTTGTGGGGGAGCTTACCATGGTTTGGAAGCAAGAATGAAGCTGTGTGAGGAAGGGGGGCTTTCCAGCTAGTGCCAGCACTCGCTTCTCCACCATGGTACATTCCACGTCATCATCTTGGATGACCACATCCTTCTTCAGAATCTTTATGGCATAAAGTTCATCTGTTCCTTTCCTTTCTGAAAGCATCACCTGGAGCAAGACAAAAGAGGTATAAAAGAGGTGGGTGGACCTGCGATTCTGTCTGATCCATACACATCAGCTAAAGACCACAGGCATCCACTGCTTACCCATTCCCCAAGGAGGAGGCTGAGCAGGTTTGAAAGCAGTTATAATCTGAGTGTACATTACTCATGATCAAGCAAGAACAAGTGCAAAGAGATACAGATTTCATCTTGGAGAATAACCCCATCCCTTCCCTAGGCCCCATGCCTCTGAACTGACAGATAGGAACACGCACCACTTGACCTGGGACCTGCCCAAGAGCATCTTCTGAGTGTGGATAACACTGACCTGATGCTGAGAAGTCTCCACCAATGGAATTCAGGTTTTCCTAAATAACCCTTTATATAGTGGCACAACTGGTGAAAATTAATCTGAGTAGGAAGAAGCAGGGACAGCCTGGATCCTGCCTAATGATACCCAGGCAGGAGACTCAGATGGTCTCTCCCCCTCCATCCTCTGTGATGGACTCTGAACATGTGCTGGGATCCATGATGATGATGATGATGATGAAGATGAAGATGATGATGATGATTTATTAAATTTATTATAGCCACCCACTCCAGAAGACTGGAGATCTTTTTCAAAGAGGTAATGAGCAATTAGTTTAGGTAGGCTGCTGTATTGATTTTCTTTGATATTTTGTATGAGAGTTGCCTTCTCTTGGGTTTTGTGTGTGTGTGTGTGTGTTCCCTTTTTCCCTGGTATCCTATAACGTGAGTAATAGTTTGCAGTACCGCAACCCCCCAAATGATAAATGAATTTGCATGACACCCTCTCCCGACAAAGAAAACAAATGATTTCACTGGTGTCAAGGCTGTGTAATAAATAACTATTGCACTTACTTTTAATAACTGAATATTTCACAAAGGTTGCCACACTTTGTAGTGGAACTGCCCACTCTGGGCAGGCGAAGCCAGGAGCAAAACCCTGAGCAAGTTTTGATAATACTTCTACCTTGCCTGGGTAAGACTGATCAGGTGTTTTTTTTAGGTTGTGCCCCCCCCATGCACACACGTGCACACAAACACTCATACCTGTGACCTGATCCACAGCTCAAGAACCCCTGATCTGGAGAACTGGAACTATTAATTTAACAAAGCAATTTCTCATTAAGTCTCCAATTTTCATTGCTACCCTTTGTGTTCCTGGACTAGCCTGAAAAATAAAGTATTTTTCTGTGGTCTCGGCTTCCTTCCTATTTCCCTGGTGTTGGGCCAGACAGAGAGAGCTAACAACTCTCAACCTGATCAGACTGTGGAAATGGTTCAGCTTAATTATCTTTCACTGGGCAAACTGGGAGGAAGGAGTCTGCCATGAATCAGAGTGCTGCAGCAACACCAGGAGGCCCCTATCCTTCTCCCTCGCAGAAATGCCGTGGCTGTCCCTTCACTGATCAGTGCCCTGCTTTCTGGGCATTTCGTTCATGTAAGTACAGGCTTTCTGAGACGTATGAATGGAGCTCCACTTAGCTGGCCTGATTTAGCTGCCTTTGGCTGGAGGAGGTGATGCATGGAGAGCCCTTCCCCACACAGGCCAACCACATGGAACTCATGCGTGTCGTGGATGCCCGTGCAGTGGCATATATGTACAGTGGTAATCTGTGTGGTCTTGCAAGCCCCTTGAAGATTATCTGAAGATCCCTGTTTATCTCTTGCCCTTCAGAGGCCTTTGTCTCACAACCACCCTGTGGGAGTGCCTTCTCAGAAGGGTGGCTAGACTGAGATTTCCCAAGGAGGCCCATAGCTGGGAAAGGCCAGGGATCAGATCCTATACTTACCAACAAATCAATAAGTGCTCACAGATCAGGTATGAGCAACCATAGCTCAGGTGGGGCCTTCATGCACCCCTTCTGCAGCCCCTGAAGTGCCCCGGAATTCAGGTGGCAAAATGGCCGATTTTGGCAGAACAATTTTCACTTGCTTTTGAGATTTAGCAAAGGACGGGAAGACAAACACAAGGCCTCCATAAGCAAAGCATCTCCATTTTCACTCTCAATTCCTCCCAAACAAGTGAAAAAAGGACTAACATTTTCAGCCCTCCCAGCAATGTTGCCATGGCATTGGGAAGGCTCTGTCCAGCAGCTGGTCAGGAGGCTGAGCTGTGTCCCACAGCCAGGAAGCAGTTGCCTATCCCTCCTACAGTATATATACCTACAGTCAGTCTCTGCTCTTTTCTGCTGTTAATTGAAGCACATGCAAGTTATACCCAGCATTCTGCAGAGTGTTGTAAGAGAGAGCAGCTGAGGAGCAAATAACCACATGTTACTGGGAATTCCAATCTGGGTTTCTTCTTGAAAATGCAGCCTCAAATGAAGATGGTTGCTGGCACTCAGGCTGTGGCAGAGACAGATATGCATGCTTCAGAAATTATTCAGAAGCCCTCTGAGACTCATGAGAGGGCAAACACAGCTCCTTTCTGTTATACATTAAAATAGCTATGTCTTTTTTGCAGCTTTTGTTGCAAAAGCATGTGGCTACTTTAATTATCTCTGCCCATCCTACAAGATCCAGCAGGGTTGGCAGGCTCTGGATCCCATCAACCAAAGAGGGTCACCTGCTGGGACCCAGAAGGCACAACTTCTCTGTCACAGTGCCTGCCCTATGGAGAAGCCTCCCGGTAAGATTCAGCTGGCCCTGGCCCTGTTGGGTTTGAGAAGGCCTTAAAGAGCTGATTCTTCCCCCAGGTACTAGGCCAGGATGGCATATAAGTCCACTGTAAACATATGGTGTTCTGTTCCTGACATGCTGTCTATTTTATCCTTTTATTGTTGCTTTTATACTGTGATATTTCTAACCCTGTTAGATGCTCAGAGTCACTCATGAGGGGGCAGCCATATAAATTGAATAAGTAAATAATGAACAGCAGAGAGGTTCTGTGCTTGACTACTGCACACTTCAAAACTACTGTTGAAGTGTGCACAGCCTTGTAAATTAGTATTTTGTTTTTCCCTTTGCCCTAATTCCTTGACTTCAGTCCTTGCCTGGAAGATACTAATAGCTTCAGATATACATAGATAGATAGATGTGGCTGTTGTGCCTACATACTATCATGGAAATTCGGACCGGTCTGGGTGACCTCTTGGGTTGATCTTGCACCTAATATTTGACCTTGGTCAGTTGCCTGAGCCTACTGGGCCAGAACTCTAGACTGCCTTCACAAACTGGCCAAAGACCAGTCAGCCACTTCTAACAGTGTACAGAACTATGATCAGGAACTGGAGAAGCAGGCTGGAAACAATGTCTTCGAAATTCAGGGGTGAAGGCAATCAAAGAAGAGAACAAGAGCTGGCTATGAAGGCACTATGGACTCCTAGCCAAACCTTAGCAATGAGTGGGACTTTGGGACATGGCCTTGACTAAGCTCACCCTGCACACTGGTGAATAAGCACAAAGGTTACAAAGCCTTCAGTGGCCAAACCCAGGCTGGAATTACACCCTCCAAACTGGTGCTCAGGAAACTGAAATGACTGCAACAACTTTTTCTCTCCATGTCTAATAATGGTGCTGGAAGGGAGGGGAAAGGGTTTGGGCAATGTTCCCCTCATCCAGATCAGCTCCTTTGCACCCGCCTGGGACAGCTTTTGGAGGAAGAAAACGCCACTGACTATCCCACTAAAGGAATCTGTCCTTTGGCTGGCAGACCAGCTGGAATCAAGATGAAGGAAGCTGCAATCCAGCTGCTGGGTACAGGACAGAGGCCAGGCCAGGTGTTTGGCAAGCAGAGGGTGGCCATTCAGCTGCAGGGCAACCCAGCTGATGGCTCTCCTCCCAGGACTTCTCTGGCATTTTACACCAGTTGCCGTGGCCTATAGATTTATTATAATAAACCAGAACGGTAGAACTTCCTGCCAGGATCATTTTCCACTGTGAATCAAATCAAGGCAAAGGAAGCCTCCTGAAAAAGTGCCATCACCACCCTGCCAATTATTAAGACACATTGCTTCAATTTGCTGGGACAATTGCTTTGGAAGTAAATACTGCCAGGCCACCCCAGCTCATTCCATTAAAAATCGTCATGGTCTCTGAAAATGAATTATTCTGGCATGCAGAGAATCACCATCATGGAAGCTCTGGGAGGAGGCATGTTGCTCAGGATATAGTCAAGTCCCCTCTCAGCTTTCCCACGGGGCCCTCTGACTGTCCTGCCACCTGCAAAGCAGGAATCCAGTCGGAGACCAGACCAGACCAGACCATTCTCAAAACCCCGTCCAGCTGCCTTCCATATCCAGGGCTGACAAATGGGTAGCAAGAAATTGGTTAAGGTGGGAGAAGGAGATACACAGCCTAAACCTTGGAGCTGACATATGGCTATAGTATGGCTAGATTCCTAGATTCCAGCAGTAGCTGAGTGACATGCCTGAGCCTCATCCTTGAATTTTCCTCTTAGCAGAGGAATGCATGGCTGCGTTCCTTAAGAGAACTGTGGATGTGCCCCTTGTGAAGCTCTGATGCCAGAGGGGCTGAGCCAGCCTACTGGTGCTGGCTTTACAGGTAGTCCTCACTTAACAACCACAATTGGGACCAGAATTTTGGTTGCTAAACAAAGTGGTCATTAAGCAGATCCGACCCAATTTTACGACCTTTTGTGCGGCAGGCATTAAGCAAATCACAGTGGGCATTAAGTGAACCATGTGGTGGTTAAGCAAATCACATGGTTCCCTATTGACTTTGCTTGCCAGAAGCTGGCCGGGAAGGTCGAAATGGCAATCATGAGACCATGGGATGCTGTGACGGTCATGAATGCAAACCAGTTACCAAGCAACCAAATCGTGATCATGTGACTGCAGGGACACTGTGACAGTTGTAAGTGTAAGACCAATCGCAAGTCAGTTTTTCAGCACAGTCGTAAGTCCAAACCATCACTAAACAAATGGTTGTTAAGTGAGGACTACCTGTACCTGGGCAAGAACCAGCTTCCTCTGGGGCTGTCAATTCTTAAATTGGCTCTGAGTGGGGAAGAGCTGCTCCAGTTACAGTATTTGGCTATATTTTAGGGGGAGATAGGTGGTGATAGAAATGTGAATAATAAATAAATAAAATAAATATTTCCCTTGGATCCTGGTCCAAACAGAGCTTGTGCTTGTGAATAAGCAAATTATTGGGATTTTATCAGTGTTAACCATAACTGCACTGAGCACAATACTATGACTGTGAGGTATCCTACATCCTATACCTGTTCATTTAATGTTTTTTCCTTAAGTAAAGAACTTCACATTTGTCTCTATTAAATTTCATTCTTTTCGGTAACTATCAAGATTGGTTCAAGCTGTATGTCTGTCTCTGACGGTATTAGCTATGACATCCAATTTTGTATCATCCTATTCTCAACCAGAGATAAAGAATGCTTTTAAAAATCATTGTCACAGATCTGCTCCTACATCAAGGTTACAAACCAAAGAAAAACAGTTCTCAATATCAATGATGTGTTATCTATTGGAAATGAGGCAAATAATATAAATCCTTACCCAATTGTGACCTAGCAAATCATGAAAAATAATCTTACAGATTAGGCTCACACAACATGCTGTACCACAACAAATTGGATGTACCTGAAACAATCTCTGGAGCGTAGAACACAAAAATTAAAATAGATTATACTTCAAAAACAAAAACAAAAAAACATCCCTAGAGATCAGGCACCAGAAACTAAACCATTCTCTCCTGCCTCCCCAGTGCTGCTTATTTCACCCCAAGGTGAAATAACGTCTAATGTCTAATGTCCTGAGACATTAGAAGCCAGGGACAAAACTGTAATTTCCCAGTGTGCAAAATTAAATGGGGAGAGACATGGGAGGGCTTGCTACGGCCCTAAATGTTTCAATAGGCAAGCCTTATGCAGAAAATTGTGTGGGGTCATACAGGCTGCAAGCCACACACAAGAGCAGCTTGTCTCACCGAAAGACGTGGTTTGGCACCGGCAGAGAATGACTCATCCCGAGAAGGCAGGATTGGGGCTGAGAGATGGTTGCTTCAAGCCAGTACCAAGCCTCTGATCACCACCACTCACCACTGCCCCCCTTCAGAGCAGAGGCAGAACCCTCCCCTTTGCAGAGCCTGCACAGCCCCTTCCTCAGCCCTGAGGCTTGAGCACAATACGCCATCAGCAACATTCAGGAAGCAGCCGGCCAGCAGTCTCTTCCCCCAACCTTGGCTCCCTTTTTCTTCTTCTTCCCCCTGTCCTATCTTCCTCCTGTCCCTGTCTAACCCAGAATCAACTGACCGGAATGCAGGCTGGCCTGGGTCTGAGCTGATATGAGAAGGATCTGGAATGCCCCCGAGTCCCCTGGGGCAAAGAAAGACTGACATTGCAGAGTAAATCTTTGGATCCAACAAGAGAGGGCAGTCCCGTTCAAACAGGTCCATTATTTTCTTTCTTTTTTATATATATAATTTTTATTAAATATTTTTTAAAAGATAAAAACCAATACAAACTAATACAGAGTAAGAAAAAGAAAAGAAAAAGAAAGAAATCAAAGAGAAAGCTAAAGGTGCAAGAATGGGGGAAAAAGAAAAAGGAAAATAGAAAAGAAAGAAGAAAGATACAGAGAAGTAGCTTCCGATCTTCTTTACAGCAGTTAAAGTACAATTATTAATTTACCTCTTACTCTGTGGTTACAACATAACTCTCTTCTTTCTGTAATCTATCCTATCTGATCATCAAAACCATAAATCATAAGCTCATTTTTTTCTGTTTTACACAAAAAGTCCATAAGGGGTTTCCAGGCACCAGTAAATGTAGACATTGTCTTTTCTCTGATCAAAGAAGTCAGTTTAGCCACCTCAGCAAGTTCCATCATCTTCACCAACCATTCCTCCATAGTGGGTAATGCCGAATCTTTCCATCTTTGTGCATACAATAATCTTGCTGCAGTTACCATGTACAAAAACAAAGTTCCATTACTTTTTTCCAACTGTTCGTCAGTCCCAAAAGAAAAACTTCTGGTCTCAGTTGTATATTAATCTTTAAAATCCTCTGAATCAGTTTATGTTTCTGAACCCAGAATTTTCTAGCTTTTTTTACACATCCACCAAAAATGATAAAATGTCCCTTCTTGTTCACATTTCCAACATAAATTTTAAGTGCCTTTATAAATGCTAGACAATTTCTCTGGTGACATAAACCAACAGTGCATCATTTTATAAAAATTATCTTTTAGATTATAACATAGTATAAATTTCAACCCTTTCAGCCACATATTTTCCTATTGTTCCATATTATAGCCAAAACTTTTAGCCCACTTTATCATACATTCTTTAGCTTCTTCTGTTTCCAATTTCAATGAAAGTTTATACATTTAGCAATTACATGTTCATCATTTGTACACAATTGTTTCAAACACAGTCTTACAATGTTCAAACCATAAATTCTTTTGCCTACTTTAAATTTTCTAATAACTGTAAATAAGAGAACCATTGACAACTATATCCCTCTGCTACCAGTTCTTCTATTGTTTTTATTTTATATTCCCCTTGACAAAATTCCAGTATCTCATGACACGTTAGCCATTTGTGTTTGCATATTATTTCTCGTCTATAAAATGCTTCTTGCACTGAGATCCACAAAGGTATTTTCGGGCACAACCTGGGTTTGTATCTATTCCATATTCTCAATAGGGCATGTCTAACATAATGGTTTTTAAAATCCACATCAACCTTGACTTTATCGTACCACAGATATCCATGCCATGTCCTTCTAACTCCAAAAGCCTTCTATTTCTCAGCAACACCCACTCTTTCATCCAAGCCAAACAGCAAACTACAAAATGCAATTTCAAATCAGGTACCCAATACTTCTCTTTCCTTTGCATCTTGTAACACCTTATATTTAACTCGTGGTTTTTTCCCCTGCCACACAGATTTAGATCCTTCTGCCACTGTTTAAATGGTGCATCAGTTGTCAAAACAGGTATTTTCTGAAACAAAAACATCATTCTAGGCAAGACATTCATTTTTATCACAGAAATTCTCCCCAGCAATGACAGTTGTAATTTCTCCCAACTTAATATATCTTTTTAAACTTCATTCCATGTCTTAACATAGTTACTTTGAAATAACATACAATTCATATTTGTCATAGTGATACCCAGATATTTTACCTTCTTCTCAATCTTAAAACCCATTTTATTCATTAACTCTGTTTGGTCTTCTATTTTCACATTTTTTGTTAACATCTTCGTCTTCTGTTTATTAATCTTGAAACCTGCTAATGCACCAAACAGGCCCATTATTTCCTAATGCTCAGTGCCCAGAAAAAGACTATGGCTAAATGTGGCATTATGTGGTACCACACTCCCAACTGGGCATTGCACGGTAGACCTTGGTGCTGACACCGTCCCTTTACAGATAGCTGTGGCACTGAGGCTGTGGATTGAGAAGAGGCTGGAAAAACCAAGCTGCTCTCAGTGCAAGAGGCATTTTATAGAAAAGAAACAGTGGCAAAGAGAAATGGTTAACATTTGTTAGTACAGGAACATGGAGAAGTTGAGAGAACAATTGACTGCAGAGGGATTTAGTTTTCAGTGGTTTTCATATGCACAATTAAGAGAAAGATTTAATATGGATAAAAAAGTAAGTGGAATAGAATTTGAGATTCAACTACCTACAAATGATGAACATGTGATCGCTAAAATGTATAAACCGCCCAGAGTTCCTCTGATGGGAGGAGATGGGATAAATTTAATAAATAAATAAATAAATAAACTTTTGTTGAGATTTGAAATGGAAGAACAAGTTAAAGAGTGCATGATAAAATGGGCTAAGAATTTTGGTTATAATAAACAGATGGATCAATGGGAGAGAATGTGGTTAAAAGGATTGAAATTCACACTGTTATAATTTAAGAGAGAATTTATATAAAATGATGTACTGTTGGTATATGATTCCAGAGAAATTATTTAGGATGTATAAAGGTACTTCTAGTCAATGCTGGAAATGTGAAAAACATGAAGGGACATTTTACCATGCACGGTGGACTTGTGAAAAAGCAAACAGAAATTGGAGGATTGGATTGTGAAGATGGCAGAATTCATAGAAATGGATTCTATGAAACATGCACTGTACATTCGGTGGCACTGCCCAGGACTCTGCCTCCCTCCTGCCCCGCCAAGCCTCCCCAGATCGTCTGTCGGCGACTCCCGGGACAGGGCACTGTCTCCCAAAGGGACCTTTGCCCTGCTCCGTAAAGACCATGGTTGCACTGTTTTGACCATCTCTCCCTCTCTGAGGCAGCAGGGCAGGCCGGATACCTAACCGTGACCGAGAAGTACTTGCCTTCGCTGTCCTCTGTTTGCTTTACAATAAGCAGAGGAACCTTCACGTACACAGACCGAATGTTTCCACCTTCAGCATCTCTACCGGATGGATTGCAGATATTTGGCCCCTGAGATGGAAGAGCCGCTGCTGCTGCATACTTTTGTTCATATACCTCGCTGGAAGCTCCCAAATACCGAGTCCCTCCAGCTTCCGCCCAAGCTGCCATTCATGGGCAATCTCAAAACTTAGGCCTGCTGATGCCCAGCTGGGCAACAGAAGCCAAACTCTGAAGTACCAGTGAGAACATTCCTCCTGTGATAGAGAGCCAAGCTGGTGCACACAACCTTACAGGGCTGACATAAAACTGTAACCCAGTTGGAAAAATACCTTTCCCAAAACAGCTGAGCTCATTCCCTATGCCACAATATGGTTTCCCTCGTTTTGGCTTAGTGTGTTGATCTCCCCCACGCTGAGTATTCGGTAAACCATATTCAAGCGAACCATAGCCTAATAGGATGCCTGAACCCTGTCCACAATGGAGGAGAACGTGGATGGCCCCTTTCCAACAGCACACACCTTTCCGAAGCTGCCTTTACCCAACACCATCAAGAAGTTGAAGTCAGAGAGTTTCATGCGATCACGGCTCCCGTTGTTGTCAAATTTGGAGATGGTGTTTGGTGTCTTCTCCTCCACAGCCTTTGAACCTGGACCGATCCTGGCTCTCTAGAAAAGGGAGAGAAGGGAGGAAGCAATGAAAGCAGGTGAGAATAAGCAAAGCGAGACTTACAGGACATTCCAGTGTGCGACACTGATGGTGGGAACACCTTGAGATTCTGGGAGGGTGATTCTTTTTTTTAAATCTCTCAATCTTCATGAAGATATAATAAATACCTCTTTCTCTCATTCTACTATTTGGTTCACTATGAAAAAACAGCATTGGGGAAATCCTTCTTATCATCCAAGTTTCCTTGAGAAAAGAGAAAAGCAGGTGAACGGAGAAGCTCTGCCAGTGCCGGTGCTTTCCTTGCTGCTATGTCAGATCTCTCCCTCTCTCTTTCACACCCGCTTCTCCGAAAGAGTTGCCTACCGGCTGCTAGCAATGTTTTTAACCTCCAGGAAGGGGATGTGAGGGAATTGCGGGTGCAGGGAGGAGGACTCATGCCAGTCCAGGTCTCCCTTGGCAAGAGTATGGCCCTGAGAAACCGCCCCCCTTTGGCTCCCTGTTGGAGCTGGAGGCTGAAGTGCCCTTGGACCCAGGAGACAACAGGCCTACCCAAATTCCCGCTCCGTCCCAGAGGGATTCCTCCTTCCCTGCGGCTGAGTCTGATGACAGAAAGAGAACCAAACCGGATGTGGCAGGACACCCTTCTCAAGCCCTGGCGTCGAGGCAGAATAGAATAGCAGGACCCTGGAGGGGTGGAGGGGGCTTTGCCTCTTGCTGCTACTCCAGCGCCCAAATCCCGGCGGGGGACTTGTGCCCACTCTTTGCAGTGGGAGGAAAACGTTCCTCGACACTCCTGCAAGTGTTCCTCCCACAGGAGCTGAGGAGCACAGAGAAGCCAAAAGCCCAAGGAAAAGCAAGCAGCCATGGCTAATATGAGTCAGGCCAAACTGGTCACAGCTTAAAAAATAGAGATGCCAGGCGGATAGAGAAACACAGAGGTGCCGGGGGCCAGAGGGCCTGCAAAGAAGTCTCCCCCACCCATGTGGGACCCTTGCAAGGGCTGTTTCTTCACACTTAGAGGCTTCATTGCCCTAGAAATTCATTGTTTCTTTTCAATGCACCTGCATCTTGAGAGTTAAGACTAGCTTTCTGGATTTTCCTGAGTCAATCCTTAGCACCTGAAAGCCTTTTTAAAACTATACTTGGACCTTTTCTACCGCCACAAAAAAGTGCTGTTTCTGCATCTCTCACTGAAAATAGTTTGGAAGAAAATATGACAGGCACTGCTTATTCCAGCCGGAACCCAGTGCTGAACTGAGTAACCAGGCAGCAACTCAGCAAACGTGTTTGCAAAAGGGACAGGCGGGGCCTCTTCACTCTTTCCACAACTCCCCAGAACTGCGGAGCATCCAAGCGCTTTCTAAGTGCTGTTCCTCTCCCACTGAGCTGGGGGTGGGGTGCATAACTTATTGGGACACAATCTGTTAGACCCACAGACACACACAGACAGCAATCTCATAATTTATTCATTTCAATTTCTGAAAAATGTCTGGCATCGGAAGCGCCTGCCCGGGGCTCAGCCTAGCATGAAATTCCATTAAGCTGAGCCACTTGGGAGGCTCCTTCAGGCTCAAACTAGGAGCATTGGAGACAACTGCAGAAGCCCAGAAGCATTCCTGGTGCCACCCTGGGCGAGGGGCTTGCGCTCCTCCTCCAGAAATCCCCTCTCTCTTCCAGGACAGCAAGGGCCTTCAATTAATCCTGGGCATTCTGGAACGCATTTGCCGACAGCATCCCTCCCAGACCACTCCTCTTGTGCCACATTGCAGGCTCGCTGCTTTCTGTTTTCCAGGTTGAATACGGTTCAGAGCAGGCCCAGTTCTGCCAGGCACCCCACAGCCCCATCCCCACTGCCTTTGCTAGGCAAGCCACCCATGTCAGGAGGGCTAAGCCAGCCTTGGGTGTAAGCCTCTCAGCTTGCAAGTCACACGGGGCTGCTTGGCAGAGCCCTGGAGGAGGGACCAAGAACCAAGGGAAGCAGGGCAGAATTAACTTTCATCAACAGGTTGGATACTGGATGAAGCACAAAGCACGCCCCCGTCCTCCCTGCCAGCAGCGTCTGCACTGAGCAAGCCGGTTCCTCCCTTTGCCTGTGGATTTTCCCTTGCTCGAGCCATTGTCTTTGAATGTGCAGCCGTTATTGAGAGTGTTAATTTCTCTTTAATGGAGCTCCTGGGTTCTTGTTTTTCCTACGGTGGCAAAAAACTATACTTTCACTCCCAGTGTTGAAGAAGCTTAAACAAAGCCATTCTTGCGTAATACTTAAATTGGCATTGTAATAAGAGGAGCAGGGCTGACAGACATAACCAAGCTGAAATAGTAGATGTTGTGAATATGGGTTGGGACTGAGGGAGACCCGCCCTTCGGACCTGAGATGTCTCCAGGGTTCTTTCTCAGCCTTTTTATTTCTCTTCCTCCCCCTTAATCTCTTTCTCCTTTTCCTCTCCATTCTCCTCAGAGCAATTCTGGGCCTCGAGGGCCACCAGAAGGTTTCCATAATGGCCTCTGTCCTGACAAGCCTTCAGGGATTACTGACTTTGGTCCTTTGCTCGGTTGGTGGGGGAAAGCTGACAGCGCCAGAGCAAGGGCACCTGAGTGTGTGTGTCAAAAAAGTCAAGATGGTGGCTGCGACCACCCACCCGTTTTACATGCATTACAGTCACAGCTACCATCCTGACATTTTTTACCCCCACCCCCACCCCCCAAGAGAACCTGTCTGAGGGACTCCTCGAAAACTGCAGCTGCTGCTTCCAGACACCAGAGACGGACCCATTTTCCCCAGTGGAGCCAAACACAGCCGCATCTCCCGAGGCTTCAGGGCCAAACGAAGCTGCCGAAGCCGGGTCCTTCCCCAGAGCCCCTTGCGGTGCCCGTGGGTTTTTCGATATGACAGGAAGGAAAGCTAATTAAATATGCAGGGAATTATCATATTATTTGCATTTAAATAACTAAGTTTAATTAAATTTAAATGAAAACGAATTTAGTTTTTGTCCTGTCTCACCTAATCTTTTGGAATGTGATTCCCATTGTTAATCCCTGTCACCAATTTCCTGATACTGCCACATTTTTAAGTGCCATCCTGCAGCAAAATCCTGCCCGCCCCCCGCACTCCCCACAGATCCCAGTCCCTAAACTGCTGAAATCAGCAGAGAGATGTTGAACAGCTTCTGCTGTTCCTCCCCGACTCCATTTGTTTTCATCTTTCTTTGTTTCCCTGAAATAAAGCTTTGTTTCTGGACATTTGCCTGCTGCTGAAATCATGCTAATTTTACAGCCTGTTAAGGACAAGGGGTGTTTGACCATAATGGTTTAAACCAGGGTTTCTCAACCAGGGTTCCATGGAGCCCTAGGGGTCCGTGAGAGGTCACTAGGGGCTTCCTGGGAGATCACGGTTTATTTAAAAAATTATTTCAAAGTTGGGCAACTTCACATTAAAAAGGGAAGTTTCATTCTTTATTTTTAGTTTAAGAATACTGTTAATGCAGTTAATGCAGCCTACACATGAAACAAATATAATTTTGTAACTTCTGGCCTATATTTGAGCCTGAATGTGCAGGGGATTCCCCAGGCCTGAAAAATATTTCAAGGGTTCCTCCAGGGTCAACAGGTTGGGAAAGGCTGGTTTAAATGGTAAAATGACATCCTTGGCCAACTTCCCATATTGGCTATTTCGTTTGCATCTAGGAGTTCAGGAGTTTCTTCTTTGCTAGGAGAGGAGCAGAGCAGAAGATTTTTGAGTGACTTGGGCAAAGTTCTGGTGAGATGGGAAAAGTATTTGTGGATTGTTGCTGCTTATGTATTATAAGTCAGTGACCAAAAAAGTGGGGGTAGGGGAGATGGAAGTGAAAGACATTTTCTTTGTCAGAAGCCAAGTTGCAGATGCCAACAGGAGGGTCGCCTGATTCTGCCTGTTCTGGCTCTGTTGAAGGAGGCTGCCCTCTTCCTACCCTTTCAGCTGGGAAGAAGCCTCCCTGGGCTTCATGGAGCCCCGTCCGAGCAGGTGTGTCTTGGACTGCCCTCTGCAAACAACGAGCTCTTGCCACGGGTGGCAAGTGCTGCTCCATGCTCCGCAAGGAGGCTGGGAATCAGCCTCACTGACCCTGATGAAACTCGTATCCTTGTCCTTCCCCTAAGCCTCTTTTACATGTTCCAGCCGTTACTATTTCACAGAGATAGGTCCCCTTTCCTGCTGCCTTGCCTGTTTTGTCTTTGGGGTTGTGAGGTCTGAGTTTTGCTCGTATATAGATTTGGCCTCCCTCTTGCTTAAATACCTGAATGTGGGAAGTGGCAGAGAACAGATCTTGCCTTTTCTCCCTTTGCAGCTATGAGATGATTGACCCTAGATTGCAATATGGAGAAAAGGCAGGATATAAGTCTAAAAAGAATTTAAATTATATGAACGCCCTTGAGAGGAAGGAAGGGCTAAAATTCAAAGTTAAAACCATTAAGGGTGAGGTAAAAGCTTGTTGGAAGGAGGAGGAGGAGGAGGAGGAGGAGACAAAATTATGCACAGCGCGAATAAAGTGGAGAAGGAGAAGCTATTTTCCCCTACCTGGAAGGATCAGAACATTTGCTTTCGACTGAATTGATCCAGAGCCTGGCACCTAAAGGATGGATTCCCTCTTCTTCCCCCTTCCCTCCCAGACTAACTGGTTAAATAAAGAGTACCGAAAGTCATTTATATTCAACATAAAAGGAATAAGAAAATATATTGCACAGCACAGTGAGATTGGGAGAAGAAAAGGGACAGTGCCTGGCAGAGCAGAACTGGGAGAAGGACCGTCGAGTACCCAGGAGTGGAAGGGAGCAAAAGGCACCTGCCAGGGTGCCCTGATCCTGGCAGGGCAATGGGAGGACGGGAAGTGGCAAGTAGAAAAGACCAGTTTTCTGTGGCCTCAGGGCCTCCAGCTAGTGACAGTCCAACCAATTTATAGGGCATCAACTTGAGGAGGGTTGGAATAGACTTCCAAGAACGTATTCTTTTATTATAGTAAATTTTATTAGATTTCAAGAGTAAAAACTACAAAAAAACAAAAGATTACAAAGAAAGAAAAAAAAACTAAAAAGGTGCAGAAACACAAGAGAAATTTTTTTGAAATTTACAAAAAGATGTGGCTTCCGACCTTTAACAGCAAGGATATACAAAATTTCCATAATCAATCTATATTAAACCAAAACACCACATTCTATAAGTCATTCTGCTTTATCACATAATAAAAATCACCAAATACAGTTACTTATCCCTCTTATATTAAAATAAAGAAAAAAAATTCATATAAACCTCCTAAACATCTTTCTCCCCTCCAAAAGATAAAACCTATTTAATTATTCTATACATTTCTGTCTACTATAATAAAAATCAAATTAAAAAGCACTTGTTGTCTGCTATTATACTTAATAGTACAAGAATTTTAATAATCCCAATCTTAATAAACCCAAAAAACAAAGACAATTCGAAACAGTAATTCCGTATCTTTAAAAGGGAATAACTTCATTCAAATCCTTAGAGCAAACCAAATAAACATTCTTTAATCCTAATACAACAGTTTTAATAATTTTAATCTTAATAAACCCAAAAAAACACTTTCAATTTCAATTGATTTTATTACGGTCACTGACCAGTATAAGATACAATTCTATAAAAATATGCACATTAGCCATTCACTATAAAATATGAGCCATCTAAATTAAAATAATTTTAAATTTGAGTTTACAAGTTCCAATTAAGTGTTAAAATAAGTTTGGATCACAATGTAAGTGAGCCCCTTAATCAAGTTTAAAAACCATCTTATTAATTTGCATTATCATGACTAATATTCTATCAGGTATAAGTGTCTATAAAAATATATGTAAAATATTAAAATGAGTGATAAAAAGAGTAAAATATCATATATAAAATGCGTTATATAGACCACAAAGTTATTACAAGGGATACACTACTACATTTTTCCAATCGTAATCTGACGTATCTTCATAGCAGCTGTGCAGAATCTGGCTACTTGCGCCATGACAGTTGGATATTCATCTATAAGTAACATTTGCATACAATCTATATCTTTCCATCTAGGGCATTTACTAATCAAAGGTAATATTAGTTTACTCCTGAGCTCTTTATAAAAAGGACAATGGAGAAGCACGTGGTCTGTAGTTTCTATCTCTCCATTGTTACAAGGGCACCGCCTTGCAGCTATTGGGATTTTTTTGTATCTGCCTTCCAAGACTGCAGAAGGGAGTGCATGGCTTCGAGCTAGGGAGAAAGCTTTCCGCTGGCTAGGAATTTCAAGTTGAGAAAGGTAGTTAGCAGTATTGACAATATATTTATTATGCTCTGAAGATAGGAAATGAGGGGCCTTCTGTAAGTCCATTTGTCTCTCTATATCCTTTATCCTTTGCTTCAGGGTCAGTTTTGCCTGTTCGTAATCCATCCTAAGAATTGAATCTGTAGAAAATCCTAGCTTTGCGAGGCTAAATTCAATGTCCTTTAACCAAGAGGATTGGAAGTAATCTTGAAAAATGAGTGGTGCTAAACCTTGGGGATAATGCTTGAGTTTTAGCCAAAGGTTCAGGGAGGCTAGACGCACTCTTGCCTCGACTTTTATCATGCCGAATTCCAATCGAAGTTGAGTGTTTGTCACACATTTGGGCATTTGGAGTACTGCTCTAATAAATTTGAACTGCACTCTTTCCAGAGGTGTAATGCTTGAAGTCGGAGCACCAACGCAGGACCCGTAAAGGAGCTGGGCTAATGACTTCGCCTGGAAGAGCTTAAGAGCTGCTGGAATATAGTGTCCGCCTTTGCTTCGGAAAAACTTTAAAATGGCATTGGCTGATTTTTGTCCAGAATCAGCTGCATAATCAAAGTGAGGTTTCCTAGATCCAGTGGCATGCACAACTAGGTATTTGAAGCTCGTCACTTGCTTTATTCTGTGCCCATTTATATGCCAGAAGTGAAGTTTCGGCCTTTTAGCGAAGGTCATTATCTTTGTTTTCTGATAATTTATTTCTAACTGATTATTAATACAATATTGGGCCAAGGATGTCAAAGCTCTCTTGAGACCTATAGGAGTCCTGGAGAGTATGACCGCATCGTCTGCATACAGCAGCAGGGCAATACTTCGGTCCCCTAATTTAGGAGGATGAAAGTCTGGGTGACTTAGGCATCTTACCATATCATTGATGTAAAAGTTAAAAAGTAGGGGAGCCAAAATGCAACCCTGTTTCACCCCCTTTTGTACTTTAATCAGCTTGGACAGTGACCCAGATCTATAGCACCTGACCTATACTTACCTGGCAGGGGAGATACCTTGATCACCCAAAACACACAGCCAATTCAAAACAGTAAATCCAAATCTTTAAAGGCAAATGGCATCTGTCAAATCCCTAAAGCAAACCAGATGAACATTCTTCAACCCTTATCCCACTTCAGAATAAACCAAAGCAGTTACATATCCCCACAATGTGCACAGAGCTTTTCTCTTGAAAGAATCAGACAGCCTAACTGCCCCCCTCAAAGATTCCAGGTTCTTTTCATGGCATTCCACCAGGAGATGGATTTTACTTATGGCTTGCAGATCACTCTCTCCCTTAGATTTCTCCAACTCCATTATCCAATCTTCATCCAGCATCTTGATAAAAATTCCAAACTCAGTCTTTTAAAAAAAAACTTTCTATCACTCTTAAATTCCTCAGTTTCATCCACACATCCCCAACCTGATGGCACATTTTAGATCTCATATTTTCCACAATGTCCTGGACATCTTGCATAAAAAGTCAGAAGAAATCTGTTTAAAATCCTGGTGAAGGTCAGAAGAAAAATCTGTTTAAAATCCTCTAGTAGATCATGGCGCCCCCCAGGAGCTCAACCAGCGAAAGTCAAAGATATGGAAGAGTTCCAAAGAGTGTTTGCATAAAGTGAGAGTGAGATGGCAGACGGTTCTCAAGGGAAAGTGAAAACAGAAAGCTGCAGGTTCAAATCAGCCGATTCAATGTGTTTACTTTCAATCTTTGGAATTTCCTTTGGAAGGAAAATGAAATCCAAAACTTAAAAGAATTTTTTTTAAAGGAATCCCAAAAATAACGTCAAGCACCAAGAGAACCAGCTTCTCCTCACTGTAGAAAGCCTCTCTTGGGGTACATATACTTAAAAAATACAAACTGGTGATTTAGAAATGGGGTGGCCGGTCTTAGTGGCCCTTTAAGGCTACAGCGCAGCTTGGAAATGGTGACGTCTCAGCCTCCCAGCTGCTCTTACCAGTCGAGCGTGAAACACTGTTTGCGAGCTTCTGGCTGCAAGCAGCCGTCCGGAGGACAGATGGGATGATTCCAGGTATTCTCCTTGATCTGGAGAATGTTTCTGGGCTTCAGGAAAACCTGCCTGAGCCTGAAAAGAGTTACTGCATTGTCAGCTCTGCCTGCTGAACCAGCAGGCACAGCCGTTCAGTCTGCCATTCCCACCGGAAGCCCACTTCCAAGAACATATCCTAAGGGGTGGTAGAGAAAGCTTGATCCCAGGGAGTGGCACAGACAGACTGGCCTCCCAAATCTTTGGGGTCAGTAGGTATACCTGGAATATTGAAAGCATGTTACAGGCACTCTCACAAAATGGTTGCCACACTGAATGTGGACAACTTCAAAATGCCCACTTCTCAGAAGGCAAACAAAGCCCTTGCCTGAAGCCAGACTTTTATTTTTAAGAGTGCTGCTGTAGAATAGATGGAGGCCAGAGATGCTCTTATGTTGGTGCAGCATGCAAGTTTCCCATTTTTTAAAAAAACAAAAGAATCCTAAAAAAGGAACATTAGGTCGAGCAGGGAGCACCAACCTCTGGCCCAGCAGGTTCCTTGCTTGTCTGCTCCCTTCGCCCACATTCTCTTCTTCCCCATATCACTGAATATAACTGCCCTGACCTTTAGGTTAGCAACAAGGCATCCGCAGTCTTTTGACACTATTGTGACATTCATCTGAACAGTTTAGAAAACTTAGCCAGACTCAAGGGTTTGATATCTATGGTACCAAACAAAGCAAGGTGAATGGATCGGTCCCTTCCTTTGTTTGTATGTTGGATCCTGCATCAGTTCAAATGGGTCCACCTCTACACACCATGTTTCCCATATAAGAATGGAACCCCAAATGACCAAGGAATCCCAACCATGAGGAAGAAATACAGAAGCATAGAACTGCTGGATGAACCCTGGAACACAGGTTGGCTAAGGCTTGACTAGGAATGGGGGGGGGGGAAATCCACTATGTCTTTCTACAGGAATGAGACTTGCCAGACATGCCAAAATAGGCTCTGTTGCAACGCTAAGCACATTTGTTCATGTCTGACCTTCTCTAGTTGGAAAGTTGTGTACAAAACCTCTCTGTGTTAGGAAGAGTTGTAGAAGTGGGTTTTGAACAGATCTATTGACCTATTTGCCCTGTTAATGCCAATGATTCCACTGGCCAGACCTACACTGATCTTCTCCTCCTGGGGTGGCTGGGGCATCTCCCAGAAGGCAGGGCTAACTCACAGTTAACCTCACGTGGCCATGTGCTTGGGGAGGGCCACAGGAGGAGGCTTCAGGGGCTTCTTCCCAAGAGTCGTCAGGAGTGGGGTGGCCTTTTGGGAATGCAGCTCACCTCAAACTTCTGCCTGAACTCTTCATTGCCTTCTTCACCTTCAGGGGGGACAGGAACATTGAAGTACTCTCCCTCTTCCTGGCTTAGGAGTTTAAACCTAGAGAGAGGAAAAGAGGGAGTGATCAAAACAGCCCTAAGCTGGGGCTACAGCCACAAAGGCCAGCCTGAGAATCCGACCAAGGGCCACGCCAAGTCCTGCACCAGGTATGTTCTATTCTCGTTTTAATTAGTTTTGCTCACTTTTAAAGAAAGGAATGATCCAAGCAGAGCATCAGAAGGTAACAGACCAACACTCAACTACCCCAAGAAGAAAAGTGGATGAGAACATAATCCTGAGTGAAGGCCATGGGGTGTTGGTGATATTTCTGAACCCTTTCCCATGTCAAAAAATGCTTGAAAGAAGCAAACGAAACCCACAAGTGGCAAATGCTTTGTGCAAGTTTTGATTTGCAGGATATTTTAAAAACTTGGGCAATCAGAATAGTACCTCCTACCTACGGCTCATTCATCCTGCTCAGGTTTGGGCAGCCGTGCCTGCAGAGAAGGCTTGCACGGCTACGGACAGAGTCTGGGGAAACTGTCAAAATTAAGAGGAGGAAGAAATATATCCTGCCTGAGGATGGAGAATGAGCAGACAAGATGGGATTTGCATCACGCTGAGGTCTCTTCATCTTTTCTGCCTCTTTTCTCCATGTACAGTATGTACCATGGCTCTTTAGAGATGAAAAATGAATAGGAGCTTTCCTCCTTGCAGAGTTTATTTAAGCCAAGTACTGTGGCAAGGAAAATTACTTAGATCTCCACTTACTGGTTCTTTAAAATGCAGCACATAGCTGTTTACCATGTATTTTACATGCTTTCTAATGTGCTCAGCTGGTGAAGCCAAACTGGAGCAAGACCAAGTGGTAGGAAAGCCAAAATGAAACTTGCCAGACTGGATGAGGACCTGGCTGGCAGCCAATTCACAGAAGGGGCACACTTGTCTCCAGTGGTCCTGAGCCTCTGAAGGCCACTCCTGATGCCCCTGGGCTGCCCGAGGCCTCATTGAATGACAGCGCTGTGAAAGAGACTGGGCTGCACCCGAGATGACAAGAGGCTTCCCTTCCAAGTATCTCACACCAAGGGGTGGCCGCTGCCTTCTCCTCCACTGCTTTGGCTGGGTCCACATGTCACGCTTAATCGGCTAGTGGCTGGTTGTGCCCAACAACATGCTAAGCTTGGTTAGTTTTCACCCAGATTTCCTTCAGAGCCAGATTCAGACACGGTGAAACCCTGAGTGTAACAAACCCATGTTGGGTGGGGAGAAGGTGTGACTGCATGCAGAAACCAAGTATATCTTAATAATTAACTGGGGTCATGTGAGCTATACAGGAGGGCTTAATTTATGGGGGCTTCATAAATGAAATTAGAACTGTAACAAATGAAAATAACTCTGAAATTTTGAGAGGTGCCTTCAGACTATAACTTGCTTAGCTTATCCCTAAATTCTCTCTCTCTCTCTTTTTTATTTTATTTTATTTTATTTTATTTTTATTTATTTATTTATTTATTTATTGTGGCTTACCATGTGGCATGTGAACACAGACCTTTGTTTAGATTTTGGTTTAATGTACCCTGATGAAACCTCAGAAAATGGCTTCATTCGGGTTTTTTTTTTTAAACAGTCTCTCTCGTTAACAGCTGAAGTTGGAGGGCTTTGGCAAATACGTGGAAAGAATACTGCCAAAATCACAGCTCTGCCCTTGGATATCAGCTACTATTTTCCATTAGCTTCATTAAACCTTCATTAGCTAGTACTTCAGCAAGGAAAAGAAATACTAGAATATTCTGCTCCTTCAAATGACAAGGTAAGTCATTTTCAACACCAAAATAATATATGCGGTTTAATCCTAGGGCGACTCTGGGATAGCCTCTTTGGGCAGAGGAGTCACAGGCAATACCCTCCCCAGTCAGGAAAGGGTCCTTTCTGTCCCAGGCAGCCGGGAAGAGAATGGGGGTCGCAAAGCCTCAGCACCAGAAGCAACTTCGGCACTTGCCACTCCTTGCAGCTGTGAGAGTACCTGAGTGGGGCAGCCCTATTTTTTGGTGGCAAAAATCTGGGTGACAGCAGAAAGGTACAGAAATGTACAATACTCAGCATGACTTGGCTTTAATATATACATTCTTGCAAGCAACCAATCCCAATGTTTTTAATGCAGTTTTGTAATATGCACATCTTTGTACATTTTTCATTAATATATGTCATTTTGTATATACATATATGTATGTATGTATGTATATATATATATACACACACACACACACAGACAATATAATATATACTGTATATATATTATGCAACATGTCTACTGCAAACCACATCACATCTGGAAAGCTGAGGTTCACATTAAAAATATGCAAAATGAATAACTTCACATAAAAATATAAGCAGAACAAAATTCTCCCCCACTTGCACGGGAATCTATATGAAAACTGCACCTCTTAATGAAAAGAAATGAGCAACTCTACATTATTTATCCCACTCAGATGCATGAATTCATTTTCTGTTAAATGGTCCTTCACTAATGCCAGCCAAGCTACATATGTGTTTCTCAAGAACTGACCTGGTCAAGTAGCATTAATTTGCTCCCCCAGTTTAAAAGTCAATTCTCAACTTCACTTTAACGAGCAATAAAACACTCCTGCCCACAAAGAGAAAAAATGGAGATCCAGCCGCTTCTTAGATCTGTTGCAGTACTTACACACCTATCATTATTATGATTTGCTCAGAAAGGTTGTTCAGCTCTTTAGAAAGAAGAACTGTAGAAAGAAAAGCAAAATGCCTTTTCTGGAGGATGGAAAAGAAGAAAAAGCAAGATCCTATTCAGCTTGGAGCTGGTCACCTCGTGATACTTTCTGGCTGACCACCTGGACCGCTTTAGAGAGCATCTCCTTGGGGGAAAGTCATCTCACCCAGGAACAGCCTTCCTCCCATTCAGACTGTTGGGGTGCTGAGGGAGCCAGTCGTTGAGGAATGCAGCTGTCAGTTCCAAGGCTCCCTGCCATACTGAGGCCAGATTGAACCTCTGGTTCCTCTTCGGCACAATCCATCCAGGATGAGAGAATCCATGGAGGACAGCCGTGAAACCACAGAAGCAGGCTGATGGGCTTCCACCACATGTTCTGGTTTTTCCCAACCACCCAAAAACTGAAGGGCTTATAGACAATGATTTGAGGACATAAGTATTTTAAAATTATCTTTTAAAACTGTATTAATTTTATTTTCACTAAGGTGAAGACAATATAAAACCAGAACACATATATCCTTATTTAAATCATTAAAGAACCAATTACTTTCTGTTGTCCATGATTCATTAATTTAAACCAGATAGGATAAAAACAATTCCCTGTATTACCACTTTTTGTTCAACTTTACAGTGCTTTTCCAATATAGTGTGTGAAGGCGATATTCACACAATATAGATAGTGCTCACTTAGTGACCATTTGTGGTTCCCCACTGGTTTTACTTGCCAGAAGCCGTCTGGGAAGGTTGAAAATGGCGATCACGTGACCATGGGATGCTGCAAAGGTCATAAATGTGAACTGGTTGCCAAGCACCCAAAATGTGATCACGTGACCACAGGGATGCTGTGACAGTCGTGTGAGCACCAGTTGTCAGTTTTTTTCAGCACCATCGTAAATCTGAACCATCACTAAACAAATGGTCATTAAGTGAGGACTACCTGTAATGTGTAGACTCTATATAGATTAAAATATAAACTCTAGAATCCAAATTTGGGATGTCACACAATTCCATGTATAGAATGGTAGCCCAGAAATAGTTTTCTAATAAAATAGGTTTAATCAAAATTTCTGAAAAGTTTGATAGTATATTGCAGAAATACCACTTGGTCCTGGAGTTTTATTTATTTTTAACCTTTAAATTGTTTCTTTGGTTTTGTCTTCTGTTATAGGTCAAGTAAAATCCTCTTTCTGTTGGTTAACTGTTTTTTTAGGTAATATTCCATCCAAACATTCTCCAGTTTTTACTGGATCAGATTGCTGTCTGCTGTATAATTCTGAAAAATAGTTGATGAATTGCTGCGTAATGTCTTTTGTTGTCAAGACCTATTTAGTTCGAAGCCAAATAGAAGTTATTGTTCTTTAACTGTTTGTCTGGTTTATTACCTTTCCAAGGTACTTCTGCCTGGTAAGTGTCATGGCCATCTCGGACTCTGACTAGGAGACCGACCATGAGCAGCCAGTTGCAGAGTTGCTGGATGAACCCCTGCCTGAGCAGCTGCAGGCAGAGGAGACTGGGCCACCTGGCCACTGGCCTCAGAAGGTGAGGAGTCTGAGCCGCCACCCGCTCCCAGTGCAAGGGCTCACCGTGCGGGGAGGAGAGCAGAGCAGAGCAGAGCAAAGGCACCCTGCAAGGCTCCTCGCATGAAAGGAGCGTCATCCTTCCAAGTGAGCAATGCTGGGGCTGCTTTGACTTAAGAAGAGCAGTGAGTGCAAATTCTCCGTTGGCAACAACCATTTGCTGACCCAGACTCCGTGTGCCTTGACCCCTGGCTTGGAGCCTCATGACTTTACTCTAGATCTGGACCAGTTGACCCTTCAACAACATTTGGACCCTTGGACTTTGCATGACCACTCTTGTGCCTGCTGCTTTGGATTCGGAGCTCTCTCAAGGCAAGGTTGCTGCACTTTTGGGGACTTGTTTCATCTAGGTTTGCACTCATATTTCCTTTGCCACTTGTTTATTTGTTTCATAAGCTTCTCAGTAAAATTTGCAACCATCTCTCTGTGTGCTTGTGGGTTGGTGGCCTGAGACAGGACAGTAAGATTCATATTTTTATAAGTTTCATTTGCTTCCAGTAAATCAAACTGATTTTGGTTTCAGCTTCTTAACAGCCATTTCAATTTCCTTTTCTGTAATTGGCTTATTGAGAATATTGTTACATTCTAGGACTTCCGGGTGAGGAAAAGTGGCAAATGAGACATTTCTGAAACAGCGGAGACACTGCCGTGGCAATGAGCAGCAGACCAGAAGTCAGTGCAGTCCAGTGGAACCCCTTGGGATAAGGCGAGGGTGACGGACTGCCCGCTTGTGCTTTGGACGGCTGCTCCTCGTGAGGAGACTGCAGGATAGTGGTCGTCCCGTGGGCCTGAGTGCCAGCAGACGAGCAAACCGCCATGCTCTCAGTCGCAGCAGAGCCTTCAAGATCACTGGGTTTGACCACCGCACTTTCTAATCAACTTTGGATTTACAATTATCTTGCAGTAAAAAGAGGTCTTTCAAACAAGTTTGAGAAACTACCTAATGAGTAAAACTTCATCCCAAAATAGAAGGAAAGCTAATTAGCAGTTTAAATAACTTAAAGAATATAATACAAATGGCAAAAAGCGAAATAAGAATCTAATCTAAGAAAGTTATAAACGAATTAAGGGACAAGACAGATTTGGAATATTAGGACTTTTGCTAAGATTTTTGAAAAACTGAGTAAACAAAACATTTCAGTGGGAACACAAATTGTTTGGTCTATCAGGAGGGAGATCATTGGCTGAAAGTTGAAAACAAAGCAACAGAGAAATCTGAGACTTTGTGAATATGGAAATGAGCCATTCAAGGGGACTAAAGTTCCAGGCAGAAAAAAGAAAAGTGAAATTTACAAAATGTCAGATAAAGGTATGATGCTTGAGACATTTCAAAGAATTTTTGAAGAATTGGGGGAGAAACATATAACTAATCCGACAGCAATAATCTCTGTATCTGTAAACGTATTTTTTGAAGAAGATTATACAGAAGATGTGAAAGATATGACAGACAACAATATGGAAGAATTCATGGATGAAGAGGGTACACAAATCTTAGCTGGTAGAGAAATATTGGGAAATAAAGAAATTGAGGATTATGAAACAGAGATGACAGTCAGAGTAGAAATACAAACCATTCATCAAGAGAGGAAAAAGGACCCGGGCAAGGATTTGTTTTTGGATTTACAAAAGGAAGTTTCTAAAACCTTGAAGAAATCTTTGAGATGGGAGAAAGAAAGTCTGAATGGAGATTCAATCCTATGACAGCAATTTGCTGAATTAAAGATTAGAAGCAAAACAAAGGAATATTTAATTTGACTTGTTTGATCAGGGCTAAAATAAGAAATATTTTTACAAAATTCTGGAAACCCTTTATGGACTTTTCGCTGACCTTCGGGCAGAAATGCTGATTTCTGGATTTGTGAACGGATGGGGGTGGGGGGGCTGCTATGGGAAGAAGTGATCCATGTATGTAATTTCATAAGGAGTGGGGAACTGGAATTTGCCTGTACTTCTTGCAAGGAAGATAAGGAGTCACTTCTTTATATACACTTTTTTACCACTTCTTTTCATTTTTCTTTTTCTTCTTGCACTTTGTATTTCTTTATTTTTCTAGTCTTTTTTTTCTGATTTCAGTTTGTATCATCTTTTAGTATTGTAAAATGCTTTAAGAAAAAGTATTTTAAAAAAGCAAATTCTAAATAATTCTTAATTTTTGAAGGATCACATTCTTTTGCTTTATATAAGTTTTCAGCATATAGTTTTATTATTCTTTTGGACTAGTCTATTAACTTCCCATTAGAAGAACTGATAGTTATTACTTCTAGTAATTCTTTTTCTTTTTCTTGTTCACAGGAAAATGATTCCCCCTTTCCCTTTCAGAACATCAGACTAGTTCATTATTTGCTTAAACTCTCTCCTTATAATGGCATTTCCAGGTCCTAATGAGTTTATTTTTTGCAATGTTGATTGTGTAAATTCCAATTGATTATAGTATGGGCAATATATTGACCCTATAATTACATTTCCTTGTAATTTCCGTTTTATAAATACAAATCTACCCTTGTTGTCTCTAATTAAATTGAGTTTGCAGTCCGAATTGCTACTTCCCTGGCCTTAGAAGTGCCATTACTTAAAAAACATTCTCCATGGTTTTTTTTTTACCTTTTTGGTGAATCTCCTATAGCAATAAAATATCTGGCTTGCTTTCCTTTAAGGTTTTATTAATTATTTTGTGCTCAATTTGTGTCCAATACCATCAGTTCCATGAAACAATATTAACCATTTTTCCAAAAAGGGCACACGTATATCCCAAAGGATACACTTCAAAAAACACAGAACAGTAATTTGCATAATATACATCTGTATCTCTCCTTTTTATATCCTTCCCTTGCTTGCCACGCCCCTGTATCATACCTACTACCTACAAAAATGACAAAACAATTGTCACTCAGATATCCTCTTCTGGGGTTCCAAGCAGGATGAAGATAGACTTCCATTGCTCCCCTCTAATCTCATAAATACATCACAGAGATGAATTATTGAAAAATAAAAAGAAGACAAGGAGAAATCTTTATCTTATTCCTCTTGTTTACTAAATCATTTCTTAAATATTATGTATAAACCAACACTTAGATGTTATTCTTCAACATGATTATCTCCTAAGTATTTATTCCTTTTTGTTGAATTCTTTTCTTCTTCCACTCCTCAGCTGATCCTCCTCCTCCTCTCTAGCATACATCTCTCGCCATCCTCTCCTGCCATGCTTGGTTTGTTAGTTTAAGATATACTTGTTTCATCTCTTTCAGTGTAGATGTATTTTTTTCTTCGCATTTAAATTGGAAATTAATCCAGAGAGGAATGTCCAACAATAGGTTTCCCCAGGTTTTCTAAGGTTTTAACTTCTTTTCTGAAGAGTTTCAGGTGACATTTCTTGATGTATTTGGACTTTGTCTTCATTGCAATATATCCTTCCATTGTCCTAGCCTTCTGCATAACAACTTCTTAAAAACTACAATGTGAGAACTTAATATCACTGTCTTTTTGATTACCCAGGAATTTCTAGTACCTGGATATCCTAACTGGAACACAGTTACTGTATTCTTAGGATTCTGAGAATAAATCATTGAGCCAATTTACTCCAACAGATTATTTATCCCGTTCTTTATGCAATCCTTTAATATTTAACCCTAATGTTGCAACAGCAAATGTCATCTTCCAAACATAAAACTCTTTCATATCAGCCTTGAAATGCTCTTTTCATTGCCTTAATTGTACCTGAATGCCTTTCAGCAAATTCAAATGCTTTATTTGCAATATCAGAAACAAAAAGACAACTTAGAAATTTCTTGTAATTATTTAATTACTTCTGTCCATTCATTAATTACATTTTTCAACTCAGCAAGAATTTTAGTAAGGAGGGAGAAACAGTTTCATTACCTTCCTTATGATGTGAAACTTTCATTGCCATTACTGAGTGTTCCTCCTCCTCAGAGCTCTGTCAGGAAAGATCTTTACCTTCTGCTTTCTCCTTAGAAAAATAGTACTGCAGATTTTTTTTCTTTTATTGACTTTTGTTCTTTGGGACATCCTTGAACATTGAACTTTATCAGGAGAGGGATAAAATGTTTCTTTTCCTGTATAATTAAAACTGAGGAGAAGCAAGTCAGATCACAGACACATTTATCCAGTTTAGCCTAAAGGGTGCGTGGTATTGCTGATCAAGCATAGATCAATTCTGTTCAGTGTGTGTAGTTGGACCTTCAGAATAATTGAACAAATCATCCAAATAAACTATCAAATATCCTGACATAAAAGATTTATAAATCTTACACAGATGTACAGATTGAAATATAAACCAAAAGTATTGCCTTGTATTCAAATTTTCTGGAAGTGTCGAAGAGATATTTATGGCTGTTCTTCATCCAAATTAGATTATAGTCTTCTCTGAAATTGATAAAAATATATGCCTTCTGTAGTTGTCCTAAGAATTCAGAGGACTGAGAAAATGATTCCTAATGGTTACAGAGTTATAGAGGAGCATGGAGATGGCCTTGAAGAAGGTATTCAGCTGTGTTACATAAACACCAGCTCAGGCATGGAAGGGAGGAGTGAATGAGAAAGAAACTGAGGATTGCTTTGCCTTGATTCTCTTTGGCATGAGAGCAGGGGGAGAGAATCTCTGTCAGGTGTTCAAGATTCTGACATCATACCCTGCAACAATAAAGTAGAGTTTCAGTACTCCTCATTTAGTCTGTTTCCTTGAAATGCTGATGGGAGCCTAAAGGTGTGAATAACTTGAAAGCTTTTTTATTTTTTGTTCACAAAAAAAGTTGGTATGGAAGCTGATAATGAATATGTCACTTCTTCAATTTGTCATCAAGAAATTCATTTTAGAAATAGGATTTCACCAAAATGGGGTATTGGCATTTATAGGAAAGAGCTCTCCCAGAATCAGCTTGAGTATAATCACAGAATCTGTTGGGGGTAGACAAGTTCATACCTTTTCTTTCCCTCAAACATCAGCAGTATCAGAATATTTAGCTGGTAAAACAGGGAAAATATCCTGCTGAAAGTGGGTTTCAGGCTTTCCAAATGGTGAATCTTGAAAACTTATTACTGTATAATACTGTACTTTCTTGGTCCCAGTAAATATGTGGACTGTGAATCTGAAGCCAAACTTGTCTCAGTACTATTAATACTAACAATACTAACAACCTGACCTTGTTTAAGTGTGCTCTGAAGACCTGGCTTTTCCCCCAGGCATTGGGTTAGGGAGTGTCGTGAACCCTTTTGGGGAATATGGGGGTTATGGGTTATATTTTTATTGCTGTCTTTGCACATCAATTTGAGGGGGGGGGATTATGATTTTTTTATACTGTTTTCAGTATTGTGTGCCAGCCAGAGTCATTATGGAATCGGGCAGCTTTAGACATTTGACAAATAAGTAAATTGTTTATATTCATAAATAAATTGAGGGGAAGATAAACAAAGCTATAGAAATTGTTAATAGTCACAAAAGGCAGGGTAATGAGGGCTGAGTGCTAGAGCAATAATCTGCCATCAATCGTTTGGGTGAGTTAGCAAGGCACATTTGTATACAATTGCAGTTTAGGAAACTGCCTGGACCCCAGAATCTGTCAGGATTTGAAGATTTATTTAACAGCCAGTTTGAGTGTGAAGACTGAAAAATTGGGGCTGAACAGCTTGGCATGCTTTGGTTATCTGCTTGCAAAATGTGTCCTTTTTCCACAGGTGTAGCACTTGACTGATATTCCTCATATCAGAGGAACTTAGCATGGCGATCTTGTGCAAAATGGCCCGAATCCTCACAATATAAATACAGTCCATATATGTATTGGTGTTGCTTCTCTGTAGCTGACAAAAAAGACCTACAGATGGGTTTGAATCTGAAGAGTCAGATGTGTAGAGGAAAGACACAAAAAAGAAGAAATGACAAAGAGTAGTTGCAACTCTCTTTTCTGTCAACAGTTTCTCACAGTTCCTCAAGTCTTCCATCTATAGCCACACAGAGCTGCTTTTATGCTTCCAAGATTTCTGGAGTATTTTGTTGAATTTGTTTGTTCCATATTTTGTCAGATAGACCCTATTTAAATTGGTTGAGAAGTGCTAGTTCATTCCAGTCCATATCCTGTGCAAAACGTTGAAAGTCAGCTCAGTATATATTCATACTCAATGTTAACCTTGCTGTTAAACACTGGATTTCAGAATTACTCATCTGGTGGGATCATCAAAGGTCAACAGTCCTCAATCCATCCGCTGACTTCCAGTGGGGAATTGGCAACTTGAGATGTGTCTCTGTGAGCTCTATGGTTGATCCGGCAACACAGACTTTTTTGGGCTCAGGCAGGATTTCCTAGAGCCCAGAATTGTTCTCCAGATTAAGGAGGACCCCAGAAATTACCCCATTTGTCCTCCAGATGGCTGGAAGCAGCCAGAAGACAGCAAAACAGCATTTCACGATCGACTGGTAAGCTAGCGCCTGGGAGGCAGGGATTGCCATCATTTCCTAAGCCTTGTTGAAGCCTTAAACAGACTCAAACACTCCCTACCCCATTTCTAAAACACATTTTTTTCTTTTTTTATTATTATTAAGGAGACGCTCTTTGCAACAAAGAAATGTGGAATCTCTTGGTGGTTTTCATTACTTTTGGAAGTTATTAATTTGTTAATTTGGCTTTCCCCCCATATATATATATATATATATATATATATATATTCTTTTTAAATTGTATTGTTGGATTTAAAGACTTTCACCTGTTTGCTGTTACTTTTTTCAAAGTTTGAAGGATTACAAAAGAATTATCCACTTCACTGAATTTGCGGAGCTAAGCTTTGATCTATCTGCTTTCTCATGAGAAATGGCTTTGTTTATTTTTCTACCCCCACTGATTAACTCTTCCTTTCTGAAAGACAGCTTTTTGTCTAATATCCTGAGGCACTAGAGGGCACCATAACATTCCATGGAGGGATATGGAAGATTTTAAAGATATTTTTAAGGAGCTGTACCTTAAGGTTACTTATGCTTTGGACCATCTCTCAAAAAGTTATTTGGAAAATAAGGTCCCGGTCTCAAAGAAAAAAATGAGTAACTTCCCAAGGCCAAAAAGTGAAGGGAAGAAGATTCACCTCTGGAATGTTAATTTTGAGGAAGGAAAAGCTTTGCATGTAAAAGGAACAGAAATGGCTGCAATCTTGGAATATCGAGATCAAAGACAAGATTTAAGCCTCAAGGGACAGAAGGTCCTTGAAGATGAGTTGGACTTTACAAGGCAGGTCGAGGATTGCAAGGAGAAAGCCTTGTGTCAGAGGATCATCCCAGAAGCAATAGTTAATAGCCTCTGGAATTTCTCCACTGCCATGGGTTGTATAAGTGGGAAGTGGGAGGAATGATTTGTTGCTTAGTAATGGAGACAGCATGAGCAGGCACAAAGGGAATTGTTGTGGTGAATCCCTTATCTGAAGTAACACCATCTCTAAGAACAGAGCCTGGGAACAGAGCCATAAAACTGAAACATGTTGCAAGCATCCAATGTCAAACGGGAGGTGGGAAAATCCAACAGACTTAATGAGGAGCCCAAGGGAATCTGATTCACTTGTGACTTTGCAGGACAATGGACTGTATCTCAATAAAATAACTTCCTATATCCAAAGAGGCTTGTGGTGAAGCTTATTCATGTTGGGATATCTGAACCCACAATCCCCGCACCTTGTATGTAACAGTGAGATACATAACTGCCTCAGTTTACTTTGAAGTGGGTTATCTGTTTAATTGTGCTTATTAGGAGGTCTTTTAAAGGTTTAGACAGATGTTTCTGCTTTTGGGATAATGAATTTATCTTGGGTAAAAGGGTATTAATAAGGTTATTGTTTAAATATGTAAAGGTGGAGATATAAGGTTTAACCATATAAATGCTCTGGTTAGGAGTAAAATTGTAATGAAGAAGGAGAATATTTGATTACCTGTCTATTAAGGGGGGATTTTTTTAATGTTATAAAAATGTACGTATGTATGTGTGTGTGTGTATATATATGTGTGTGTATATATATATGTATATATATATATATATATCCATTTCAAGGGGAAAATAGTGTTTTAGAAGAAATGTTATATTGAGAATGGAAATGTTTTATAGAAGTAATGCTCATTCTAGAGTAAGAGAGTGATACTGACTTATTTATGTCTTTGTTGTAGAAAGTCGGAAGTTAGTGTGTATGTAGTACGTAGTCTTTTTTTGTATTTTCACGCTTTTTAGTTCCTTTTTTCCCTTGTAGTATACTTTATTTCATTTCCTGTAGTTTTTATGTATTTGTTGAAAAACTTAATAAAGCTTTATTTTAAAAAAAACCAATCCTCAATCCATCCATAAAATTAATACAGTTGTTGGTGTTTGGGCTGCTCAGCTGTGGAAATGGTATTGCCCATTTTGCTGCTCTTCCAGTCCAAAACTATGCATATAATTTGGGAGTGGTCTGCGGAAAATTCTTCCTGTCTCAAGGAGATACACAGTTTGGTTTGACTGGTGACGATGGCAACCCTTTCCAGAGTTCTCCTGTCATCAGGCAAAGAACCAGGCAACCATGTGGAACGGTGGCTAAAGCTGCCAACTCCACAAGGATCCTTATAGCTCTGGGGAGGGATGTCGCAGCAGACACTCTTAGGCTAAGCGATATCGGTCAGAAAATCGTGACACTGGATGGGACGTTGAGTTCATTCCGCCCAACTCCTTTCCCAGTGCAGGAATCCGCAATTAGGGCAACCACCCAAAGTTGTTCTGCAGGTGTGCAGCCTTTAAATTTTAATAATAATAATAATAATAATAATAATAATAATAATAATACAGCTTTGATAGATGGCATCCAGCCTCTCTTTAAACACTTCCAGCAAAGGAAATTCCTGTCCTGAGGTAGTCTATTCCATTAGTGAAGAGCTTTTACTGTTAGGATTTTTTTCCTGAATTGGTCACTAAAATGTAATCAGTATAATCCTAATACTGCTCCAGTTACTACATTCTCCAGTGCAGTAATAATGAAAGATTCTCAGGATTTACCTTCTATTACAGGCCTGGCTAGGGGCAGTGGTCAGCACTAGGCAGCTAGTTGGAAATCCACGGTAGAAGAGGATGGAGTGGAAACACTGACTGGAGTAAAAACAATACTCCCCCTTTTCTTTCCCTTCCTACCTTTCCTCCATCAATATACTCTCCCCTCTTTTTTCATTCCTTTTCATCTCACCAGCTGCAGCTCCAGCTGCTGGCAAGACCACAGCACTCACTGTGGGTGGTTCCAGAGCCAGCAGCAGCAGCAAAGTTGGTGCTAAAAAGAATCACCCATAGCTTGTGATAGCCTAGTGCCTGGGAGGTGCAGGAAGCAGGGCAGGAGGGTCTTGAGCATCTGGTCCTATCGCTGACACGCCTGTCATTTGGGGGTTCGGGGAGGCTGTTGCTGCAGCTGCACACACTGGCATCTCTTGCCCTGGCCCCCACCCCCGGCCAGGGCTGCTCTAAGAGGCACTCGCTAGCGCTGATGAGCCACGGGTTTCCCACTCTGCTCTTGAGGGATAGAAATGGATCCTTCTGGGAAACCTGGGCCTGGGCCCTACGGGGGCAGAGGGCGCTCTTTGGCACCCAAAGCTTCTGTCAAGGGTTGGTCGCATTTAGGGTTTAGGCTTGCAATCCTAACTATGTCCTGGGGCTACCTCTTGGTGGCGCATGTCAGGACAGTAACAGAACATTCCACAGTTTGACCTGTAAGTTGGAAAGACTCCTTCAAAATGTGTAGTGTAAAAAGTCTAGATTTTTCTATGCTAATGGCAGCAGGTCCT
Organism: Candoia aspera; assembly: GCF_035149785.1. NCBI lineage: Eukaryota > Metazoa > Chordata > Lepidosauria > Squamata > Candoiidae > Candoia > Candoia aspera. The sequence continues at coordinate 18,845,343 of NC_086166.1, read as the reverse complement.
AAAATATTTCAGAGATGTGTTTTATTTATTTATTTATACTGGCCACCCAACTCCAGTGGTATTCCCCAAAGAGCAATCACTTCCATGCATGCTTCCCCATTTCTTTTCTCACCCCCATTTTTATTAACTGGAGAGCCAGTTAACTGAGGGCCCAAGAGACAAATCCACCATACCAGCCATCCACTCCGGCTTTCTGCAGCTCTGAAATTCCAAAGGACAGGGATCCCATAAAATCATTTCTGCTGGTCAGATCCCAGTCCCAGATCTCCACGGATAGTCGCCTGCCCTTGTCAGACTCTTTCAACTGGCTGGGAAAAACAAGGAGGGGGAGGGAGAGAACAGATTTTAAGAGATATATTTTGGAGTGAGGGCTGCCTTCTGCAAGCTTCCATGCATTTCACCCATCATTGGGAAGTGGTGCTCTTCAAGAGCAGCGTGTGCCCATAATGCTGAATTTCCAGATCCTGGCCTTTTCAAATAAAAAAATGTTTAAAAGTGTCAGCTTCTGACCCACAATATTATATCTTTTTCTGAGCTACACCAACTGGAGGAGGAGAGGGGAAACGTTTCTTCATCCCCACTTCCAGTGCTCATTTACGAAAATGCAGTAAATTTTCCTCTGCATTAATTCTAGGGAAGTTACAGGTGGCTAAAGTCATGGCTTGAGAGCATCTGATGCTGTGAACTATAAGAAATTAAGTAGGGCTGGATGTGAGATCGAGACCCCTGAAAATCCCAGAAAGCTAGGGAACAACAAACAGAGAGAAGTTGGAGATGAAACGATGCAGGGAAATGTTCTATCTTGCTTTACTTCCAAGCAGGGCAGTAGATTTGTCCCAATAGTCACCCTGACAGCTTGAAGCTCAGTGGGAGGCGCGCGTACCATGACTCCCTTCCTTGCCAGCACTATGCCTCTTTGCAGAATGCCAGAGTTGGCACAGAGAGGAATTTGAGAATGGGTCCCTCCCATGCTATGCTGCAGCAGGCCCCACACTGAGGAAGAAATCTAAAACGGCAGCCCGGGCCCTGACCGCGTCTCGACGGCTACAGTGGCGGTGGCATCTCCAGCAGCACTTTTTGTGCTGAAATTTTTCCTGAGCTGGAGTTTTCCCCTTGCCCCCTGTGAGGACGCACTGTGAGGACGTGCTGGGGGAGGCGAGACCTGGATGACGCAGCGGTGAACCCCAGCCCACCAGACGGGCCCTGCGCAGCGCAACGTGGTGGGAGTCGAACCCCAGCGAATTCTGGGGTGAAGATCAGCCCCAGTACTGGAGTGAGCCCTGGAGGGACCCCAGCATAGTAGATTGGCCCCAGCATGAAGACGTGGTCCGATTCAACCCTCAGCATGGCAGGCAGGCCCCGTGCATCGTGAGAGTGAGCCCTGGCGAATTCTGGGGTGGAAGATCAACCCCAATGCAGGGACGAGCCCCTGGGGAATCCCGGCGCAATAGACAGGCCTGGCATAGCAGGGAAGTGAGTTCCGGAGGTGGTGGTAGATCGACGGACCAGTGTTGGAGACGAGGGGAGTCCGTCTGGCCAGGTGTCCCCTGGGGGCGCTGCTTAGGATCCTTTGGACAGCTGATTTTATGGAGGGACTTCTTGAGATCTCTAGTCCTCCATATCAGCAACAACGCTGTGGGGAGGCGGGATTGTTGGAGGCCTTTGACTCTTAGACTGGATGGAAATTTTTGGAGTAGCTGGACGCTATAGGACGTGAGACCTGAATTACGGCTTGGCTTGGCTATCCCCTCCCAATCCTCCTAATTTTTTCAAAAGTTAGATCCAGGATTAATAGGGTCCCTCCAATGTGAATGCTGAATCCCCCCACATGTGAGAGACGAGGGGGAGTCCAGGTGTGAATGTGGTGTGTTAGAGCACTCACCCCCTGAGTGAGAGACAGGGGGTGGGGGGTAGCAGATGTGATGCCCCCTGTTGTCCAGTGAGAGAGGCGCAGGAGGCATAGTGAGTCTATGGGTGGTGGTTGGGCCTACCAGCACCGAGAGCTAGAGTTGGTGCACTGGGGGCCCACCATCCCCTTGAGGTTGTTGGTATGTGTGCATGGTTGTGTGAAAGGATGGAGGGATTCCTACTTCAAACCAGGAACTTTAGAGGTCCAGGACTGGAGGCAACTGGACTGGAAGATCCTGGGGGAGGTAGGGCGGGACATTTTATCGAGGTGGTGATGGGCAGGGGATGTTATGACGGAGGGTGACTCATCATAGAGGAAGATGCCCCAGGTGTTTGTTACCTGTAGTGTGTTCCGACCCTCCATGCTTAAACCTAGGCCCTGGACAGCAGTCCTGTGGGGGCCCTGGCCTCCGGCTGCTGCTTCTTAATGCCAGGTCAGTTAACAACAAGGCCCCCTCATATGCGACCTGATCACAGAGGAGGGGGCAGACCTGGCATGTATTACTGAAACCTGGCTGGGCCCTGAAGGAGGAGTGGCTTTGTCAGAGATGTGCCTGGTTGGGTTTTGGGTGTGGCACCAGCTGAGATGCCAGGGCAGGGGAGGAGGGGTGGCAGTCTTCATCAGAGAGTCTCTGGTGGCCTTCAGGGGCCCTGCTCCACAAGTAACTGGTTATGAGACCCTGTTCTTCAAGTTGGGTGCCCAAGAACAGTTGGGAGTGCTGCTACTGTACCAGCCTCCCTGCTGCGTAGCAACCTCCCTGCCTGAGGGTGTCTTGGTGTTGGTGGTGGAGTTCCCCAGACTTATGGTTCTGGGGGACTTCAATCTTCTGTCCCTGGGGCGGGCCTTGGAGGCAGCCCAGGAGTTCATGGCCACCATGGCGGCCATGGGCCTGTCTCAGATTATTCGGGACCCAACTCAAAGCAGTGGCCTCACACCAGACTTAGTTTTCTTGTCAGTGATGTCAGACAGCAATGTGACCTGAGGGGAGAGTTACATCTTTCCCCTTTGTCATAGTAAGATCACACCCTGGTGGCCCTGAGTTTCTCCTATGCCGCCCCCCTCCACAGGGAAGCACTCCCAGCGACTAATGGACCCAGTGAGGTTTCAGAGGGAGCTGGGGGTTATACCCGAGGACTTGCTGCATGGTCCAGTGGAGGCCCTGGCTGCCGCCTGGAATAGGGAGGCGGCTGGGGCCTTGGACAGGATCATGCCTGTGCGGCCTCTCTTGTCCCACTGAACCCAACACTCCACGTGGTTGACGGAGGAGCTGAGGGTTCTGAAGAGGATTAAGAGATGCCTGGAGCGCTGCTGGAGAAAGACGAAGACTGACCGGACACAAGCTAGAACCGCGATTAAGGCGTACCTTGTGGCGGTAAGAGCAGCAAAACATCAGTATTTCTCCGCTCTTATTGCATCCGCAGAATGCTGCCCAGCAGCCCTGTTTAGGATCACCCGATCCTTGTTGGGGAAAGGGGGTCCGGAAAATCATCTACAGGGACGTGCGGAGGAATTTTTGGAGCATCTGCAGGATAAAATCACTCGGATTCGCTCTAAGTTGGACTCCAAGTGTGAAGCAGGGTCTGTGGAGATGCCTGGGGAATGTACTTACCCAGTTATCTGTGAATAGTTTGATCCTGTTGGACCTGAGGAAGTGGACAGGATCCTCCAGACTGTAAATGCCACCACCTGTCAATTAGATCCATGCCCCTCCTGGCTGGTGAAGGCAGCTTGGGAGGTGATGTGTGGTTGGGCCCAGTTGATGGTAAATACATCCTTGTGGGAGGGGGAGTTTCCGGTGGCCTTTAAAGAGGCACTGGTGCACCCCCTCCTCAAGAAGCCATCACTGGACCCTACTATACTGGATAATTTTCATCCAGTCTCCCACCTCCCCTTTATGGGGAAGGTGATTGAGAAGGTGGTGGCATTGCAGCTCCAGAGGGTCCTGGAGGAAGCGGATTATCTAGACCCGTTTCAGTCAAGTTTCAGGCCAGGATGTGGAATGGAAACAGCATTGGTCACACTTATGGATGATCTCTGGCGGGAGCGGGATGGTGGCAGTGCATCCATCCTAGCTCTCCGTGATCTCTCAGCGGCCTTCGATACCATCAACCATGGTATCCTTTTGGGTCAGCTCAGGGAGTTGGGGGTGGGCAGCATAGTTTTACGCTGGTTCATGTCCTTTCTCCAGGGCCGGTCCCAGTCGGTGTTAGTAGGGGAGGAGAGGTTGGGCCCATGGCCCCTCCTCTGTGGGGTGCCGCAGAGTTCAGTACTCTCTCCCCTCCTATTTAACATCTACATGAAATCACTGGGTGAAATCATCTGTCCCCATGGGGTGAGGTATCATCAGTATGCTGATGATACTCAGTTATACATCTCCATCCTGGGGGAAGTAAGTGATGCTGTGACTGCCCTCTCCAGGTGCCTGGGGGCTGTGGGGGTCTGGATGGGGAACAACAGGCTTCAGCTGAACCCTGGTAAGATGGAGTGGCTGTGGGTTAACAGCCTCTCAGTTCCTAGGAAGTTGCCATCTTTAGTTCTGGATGGGGTTGCACTGCCCCAGACAGACTCAGTGCATAACTTGGGGGTTCTCTTGGACTCACGACTCCTGCTCGAAGAGCAGGTGGCAGTTGTGGCCAGAAGGGCCTTTGCACAACTTCGTGTTGTGCGCTAGTTATGTCCCTTCCTGGAGCGAGAGGCCCTTTGAACAGTCACTCACGCCCTAGTCATCTCCCATAGACTACTGCAACACACTCTACATGAGGCTACCCTTGAAGAGTATCCGGAAGCTTCAGTTGGTTCAAAATGCGGCCACACGAACAGTGATGAGCGCTCCAAGATCAGCACATGTAACACCCTTACTGCTTGAGCTGCATTGGGTTCCAGTTTGCTTCTGGGTCCAATTCAAGGTGTTGGTTATCACCTTTAAAGCCCTACATGGCATGGGTCCAGGTTGCCTATGGGACCGTCGCACCCCCATTACGTCAGCCCGTCCCACCCAATCGTGCAGAGAGGGCATGTTGTGGACCCCGTCTGTAAGAGAATTCCATCCGGCGGGGTCCAGGAGGCAGGCCTTCTCTGCAACAGCTCCTGCCTTTGGAACATCCTTCCCCCAGAAGTGAGGTTAGCCCCCTCCCTCCTGGACTTCAGAAAACATCTGAAGACCTGTTTTTTTCACCTTGCCTGGAATAGGGAGGGGAAGAGCCATTCTTGGGGCTGGTTGATTCCCTTGTTCTGCGGGGACCAGTTTTATGCCCTTACGGTTTGAATTAGATCCGCCATGGCTTGGATTTTATTGCATTTTATGCTGACTGATTAATGGTGGTATTTATGATTTTAATGAAATTTTAATTGTTTTTATTGTGAACTGCCCAGGGTCCCCCAGGTGGGGGAGATGGGCAGTCATAAAAATTTGATAAATAAAATAAAATAAAATAAAATAAAATAAAATAAAATAAAATAAAATAAAATAAAATAAAATAAAATAAAATAAAATAAAATAAAATAAAATAAAATAAAATAAAATAAAATAAAATAAAATAAAATAAAATAAAATAAATAAAAAGATTGCCCAAGAAATAAAGGCAGGGAGCAGAACTTATCTGAAGCTGCCTCCCTATGAGGAAAGCCGAGGTTCCATCTAGATTACTATTGTCTATGCCATGGAGTCAGAACTGTCAAAGATCTGCAACCGGGGGAAGTCTCTTCCCTCACCTGGCACCTGAATGTGTGATTTTCTGCACGGGTTCTGTCTGAGCTATACAGCAGTCTCCTTCTGGCTTCCCGCACAGTCAGGGATCTGGGACAACGGATGAGACGAGATGTTCACCCATCAATATCCTCCCCTTTCTTGGCCTCCTGTTTTGAGAGGGAGGTGCCCAGAAATCGCCCCGCCCCCAACATTCAAGTGCTGTATCTAGCAATACTCACAATCTGAAGGTCTCGTTCCACTCAGGGTTCAAAGAACATTTGATAGTTTTAGTCTTCTGTTTGCTCTCATTTTTGGGGTCAGGTATAAGTTTGAGTTTCACATATGGGTCTGACAAGCCATTGGGATCCATAGGAACAAGATTTTTAGCATCTCGGACTGAAATGGAAAGGAAAAAAAAGACCCTCAGTGATGAAAAATGCCACAATATCCACCCTCTCGTGTATTTACAGGTAGGAAAACCCAATGGGCTCAGTTCGTGGTGACACGTCCTGCCTCAGCTGAAGCCCATTTAAGTCCTCTGGGACTATCCCGCATGAAATACAATGTGGCTTATTTGCAGAAGGAATGAATACCCCCTGGCTGGAGAGCCACTGCTTGCTGTGCTGTGTTTGTATGCATTCAGTGCCATGACATTCCACTCTCCAATTATCCTTCACTCCATGTGCCCACCTATCTTTATATATCCCTTTCTTTTCAGTATTTATTTTTAACTCAGATTCTTTTAAAATGGAATTGTCTTTTGCTGCTGTTCTGAGCCACTGAGGGGACCCTGGTCCAATAAAAAATCAATACACAAGGACAGAATAAAGGATCTTCCTACTGGTGTTTCTGACTTAAGGCCACATGATATATGCAGCAAATAGAAATAGTGACAGGGAAGGAAAATCTAACTCTGCTTCCCAACTTGGTCAGACAGTGTTCTCAAAAGACACAACACTCCCATTGAAAAACAGCTGAACTGAAGCTGCTCAGCCACCCCTAACTCATAACAAAATGTAAATTAATAACATCCCCACAATTAATAAACATATCAGTTTTGGGCCACTGAGGCAGGATTGAGTCCAGCCACTTCCTGGATGAACAATCAAGGGCACTGAGTGCATCTGCAGTAAGGAACAACCATCATCCATAGATGTTGGGAAGAGGGAAAACGGCTGCCATTTGATCCAAAGCCATTAGGCTCTCAAAATATCAATACAAGTGAGGAACTTGCAATGTTGAAGCAAGTTTGCTATAATTAAAATATGATGGGGAGAGGGACTAAAAACACCTTAGAATAAAAGAGTTTGGCCATCAAAAAATTCTTCTTATCCAAGAAATCTCTAGCAAAGAGTCTCTGGTCTATTTCGGTTAACAAATGAACAATTATCTATTTCGTGTATACTAAGTCATTTTGCTTCAGCAAAGGATTGTTACCTTGTCGTGGTGCTGGAGCTTGAGCACCTCAATGATGCCATGAGCTAAACCGTGAAGGGACAACCAAGATGGGAAGGTCATGACAGAGAGGTCAGACTAAATGCGATCCCTGGGGAAGGTAATGGCAACCCACCCCAGTATTCTTGCCATGAAAACTAAATGGATCAGTACAACCAGAGATATGTCGGTATACCATCGGAAGATGAGACCCCCAGGTCGGAAGATGGTCAAAATGCTACTGGGGAGGAACAGAGGATGAGCTCAACTAGCCCCAGACGTGATGACGCAACTCGCTTAAACCCGAAAGGACGACTAGCGGCCGATGGTGCTGGTGGTGAACGGCGAATCCGACGTTCTAAGGATCTACACACCATTGGAACCTGGAATGTAAGATCTATGAGCCAGGGCAAATTGGATGTGGTTATTGGTGAGATGTCAAGATTCAAGATAGACATTTTGGGCATCAGTGAACTGAAATGGACTGGAATGGGCCACTTCACATCAAATGACCACCAGATCTACTACTGTGGACAAGAGGACCACAGAAGAAATGGAGTAGCCTTCATAATTAATAGTAAAGTGGCTAAAGCAGTGCTTGGATACAATCCAAACAATGATAGAATGATCTCAATTCGAATTCAGGGCAAGCCATCTAACATCACAGTGATCCAAATATACGCCCCAACCACAAATGCTGAAGAAGCTGAAGTAGAACAGTTCTATGAGGATCTGCAGCACCTACTGGACAACACGCCTAAAAGAGATGTTATTTTCATCACAGGAGACTGGAATTGCTAAGGTGGGCAGTCAAATGACACCTGGAATTACAGGTAAGCATGGCCTGGGAGAACAAAACGAAGCAGGATATAGGCTGATAGAATTTTGCCAAGAGAATTCACTCTGCATAACAAATACTCTCTTCCAACAACCTAAGAGATGGCTTTATACATGGACTTCACCAGATGGACAACACCGAAATCAGATTGACTACATCCTTTGCAGCCAAAGGTGGCGGACATCTATACAGTCGGTAAAAACAAGCCCTGGAGCTGACTGTAGTTCAGATCACGAACTTCTTATTGCACAATTTAGGATCAGACTAAAGAGATTAGGGAAGACCCACAGATCAGCTAGATATGAGCTCACTAATATTCCTAAGGAATATGCAGTGGAGGTGAAGAATAGATTTAAGGGACTGGACTTAGTAGATAGGGTCCCGGAAGAACTATGGACAGAAGTTCGCAACATTGTTCAGGAGGCAGCCACAAAATACATCCCAAAGAAAGAGAAAACCAAGAAGGCAAAGTGGCTGTCTGCTGAGACACTAGAAGTAGCCCAAGAAAGAAGGAAAGCAAAAGGCAACAGTGATAGGGGGAGATATGCCCAATTAAATGCAAAATTCCAGAGGTTAGCCAGAAGAGATAAGGAATTATTTTTAAACAAGCAATGTGCGGAAGTGGAGGAAGACAATGGAATAGGAAGGACAAGAGACCTCTTCCAGAAAATTAGAAACATTGGAGGTACATTCCAGGCAAAAATGGGTATGATCAAAAACAAAGATGGCAAGGACCTAACAGAAGAAGAAGAGATCAAGAAAAGGTGGCAAGAATATACGGAAGACCTGTATAGCAAGGATAACAATATCGGGGATAGCTTTGACGGTGTGGTCAGTGAGCTAGAGCCAGACATCCTGAAGAGTGAGGTTGAATGGGCCTTAAGAAGCATTGCTAATAACAAGGCAGCAGGAGATGATGGCATCCCAGCTGAAGTGTTCAAAATCTTCCAAGATGATGCTGTCAAGGTAATGCATGCTATATGCCAGCAAATTTGGAAAGCACAAGAATGGCCATCAGATTGGAAAAAATCAACTTATATCCCCATACCAAAAAAGGGAAACATTAAAGAATGTTCAAACTATCGAACAGTGGCACTCATTTCACATCCCAGTAAGGTAATGCTCAAGATCCTGCAAGGTAGACTTCAGCAATTCATGGAGCGAGAATTGCCAGATGTACAAGCTGGGTTTAGAAAAGGCAGAGGAACTAGGGACCAAATTGCCAATATCCACTGGATGATGGAAAAAGCCAGGGAGTTTCAGAAAAACATCTATTTCTGTTTTATTGACTATTCTAAAGCCTTTGACTGTGTGGACCATAACAAATTGTGGCAAGTTCTTAGCGGTATGGGGATACCAAGTCATCTTGTATGCCCCCTGAAGAATCTGTATAACGACCAAGTAGCAACAGTAAGAACAGACCACGGAACAACAGACTGTTTTAAGATTGGGAAAGGAGTATGGCAGGGTTGTATACTCTCACCCTACCTATTCAACTTGTATGCAGAACACATCATGCAACATGCTGGGCTTGAGGAATCCAAGGCTGGGGTTAAAATCGCTGGAAGAAACATTAACAATCTCAGATATGCAGATGATACCACTTTGATGGCTGAAAGCAAAGAGGAACTGAGGAGCTTTTTGATGAAGGTGAAAGAAGGAAGTGCAATAGCTGGCTTGCAGCTAAACCTCAAAAAAACCAAGATTATGGCAACCAGGTTGATTGATAACTGGCAAATAGAGGGAGAAAATGTAGAGGCAGTGAAAGACTTTGTATTTCTAGGTGCGAAGATTACTGCAGATGCTGACTGCAGTCAGGAAATCAGAAGATGCTTTATCCTTGGGAGAAGAGCAATGACCAATCTCGATAAAATAGTTAAGAGCAGAGACATCACACTGACAACAAAGGTCCGCATAGTTAAAGCAATGGTGTTCCCCGTAGTAACATATGGCTGCAAGAGCTGGACCATAAGGAAGGCTGAGAGAAGGAAGATCGATGCTTTGGAACTGTGGTGTTGGAGGAAAATTCTGAGAGTGCCTTGGACTGCAAGAAGATCAAACCAGTCCATCCTCCAGGAAATAAAGCCAGACTGCTCACTTGAGGGAATGATATTAAAGGCAAAACTGAAATACTTTGGCCACATAATGAGAAGACAGGACACCCTGGAGAAGATGCTGATGCTAGGGAGAGTGGAAGGCAAAAGGAAGAGGGGCTGACCAAGGGCAAGGTGGATGGATGATATTCTAGAGGTGATGGACTCATCCCTGGGGGAGCTGGGGGTGTTGACGACCGACAGGAAGCTCTGGCATGGGCTGGTCCATGAAGTCACGAAGAGTCAGAAGCAAGTGAACGAATAAACAACAACAACAAGTCATTTTGATCTATTTATGCCGAACACTACAAAATGAAAGATTTTAGAAGGAGCCCAGAGGAAATGGGAAAAACGAATACTGCACCCTGGAACAATATTGCCTGAACTTGAAAGAACAGTCCACAGATGGATGGATACCACTTTACTTTTCAGTATCAACAGCTGGCAGCAAAATGTGTATATTTAAAACATACTACATTGCAGTGAAATTTGTATACCCAAATATGCTAATTGAAAGATCAGCCCTTTAATTACTTTTAACGCGTACAGGCAATCACTGGAGATTAGGAAAAAAAGTGAAAGGGGAAGTCCAGATCAAATCTATTCAAAATATTTTGGTGTTACTGAAGCCACAACACCCAAAGAGGTGATGGGATCTCCTTTGCTGGAAGTCTATAAGCAGTAGCTAGACAGCCATCTATTAGGGATGCTTTCATCTGGATCCCTGCCTTGATCAGGAGGTTGGATGGCCTCAAAGATCCCCTCCAATTCCATGATTAATAAAAGCCCAACCAGAATGCACAGCACAGATTGGGAGAGAAATAAGCAAATTCAAGAAGTCAACAGAATAGTTAAACGGAGAAATGGCAGGGAAACTATTACAGGAGAAGAAGCCTCCCTTCAGAAAATGAAAATATTGCCTGAGTGAGAGCAAAGAAGATCAATTTGTATAATAGAAGGCAATAACAGCTGTAAAAAGGATTATAGACATATTTATTTATTTTTCAAATTTATATAGCCACCTATCTCACAAATGAGCAACTCTGGGTGGCATACAAAGAGCTAAAAACAATCAATAAATACATTAAAATATTTAAAAACCAACTAAAACAAAGAACAAAAGACTAAGTGATGTTAAAAATAGCCACCTCACTAGTATACAACTCATAACGTAGTCCTTGACTTATAACCACAATACGGACTGGGAAATTTGTCATTAAGTGGTGCAGTCGTTAAGTGAGGCATCACATGACTGCATCTGATTTTATGACTTTTTGCTGCAGTCATTAAGTGAATCACCACAGTCATTAAGTGAGACATCACGTGACTATGACTTGCAACCTTCCCTGCTGGCTTCCCCATTGACTTAGCTTGTTGGAAGCCAGCTGGGAAGGTCACAAATGGTGATCATGTGACTGCAGGATGCTGCAAATGTCGTAAGTGCAAGGACCGTTCGTAAGTCACTTTGTCCAGCATTGTCATAACTTCGAGCACTTGCTAAATGAATGGTTATAAGTCGAGGACTACCAGTAAATAAATTTTAAAAGACACAGGAAATTGGAAATAATTTAGCCAATCCCTGGACAACAAAGACTTGAAGAAAATTTGAAAGTGGATGATAGCACCAGCTGAACTCAGTCTGTGCACCAGTCTTCTCTGAAGATGAAGGGCAGCCAGCTATTAATTTCTTGACATTCTCAAGAATGTGTTTTAGGAACTCAGAAAATCTTTATAACAACAATGGAGTTTGCATCCTTACTGACAAATGGAAACCAAACACCTAATAGTAATGCTAAGTAGGTTCCATGGGAAGAGAAGTCAATGGGAGAACAAGCTCAAAATGGGTGAGATGCACCAAAATCACAATTCCAAACAATTCCAGAGGGGTGGGGAGGAAGCCAGCAGAACAAACCAACTGGACACATATAGAAAGCGGAAAGAGGGCCAGGGCACAAAGAACAGATTACACGCAGTTCAGCGGAGCTGGGTCCAGAAAGCAAAAGCTAAGGAGGAGGTCTGATTGGCCAGAGATCCTAAGAATAATAAAAGGCTTCTTTAGACATGTTCAAAATAAAAAGAGTGGCGAAGACTGCAAAATGATGACAGACAACAAAGAAAAGGCAAAGTCATCGAAACTGTATTTTGCTTTAGTCTTTTTGTTGTTGTTTATTAAAACATTTAAAGGAATAGAACAACAGCTACATAAAATAAAAGGAAGAAAGAGGCAAAGTGGATAAAAATAAGCCACCAGTCAATTGGGCCTCCACTTCAGCCTTCTGAAGCATTGTGGGAGTGGTGCGTGTGGCCTGGAGAAGAAGGCTGCAGGCGACCAGCTGGGGGTGGCAGAGCCTGCGGCGCACAGGGCAGCAAGGTCGTCTGGGGCTCTGCACTGGGGGGGCTGGCCACGGCACAGGGCTCGAGGTGGCACTCCTTGGTGGCAGTGGCGGCGCTGGCAGCGCAGGGGCTGAGGGGGAGGCCCAGGGCTGGTGGAGACCACTGAAGGCCACTGAAGGGCCTCCGCTTTGGCCCCAGCACTGCCAGCGCTGCCAAGGAGCGCCAAAAGGGCAGAGGCGGAGGAGATAGGCGGGGGGGCAGTTGAAGCACCCCTGTGGTCGTAAGTGTGGGCAGGCTGCCAAGCACCTGAATTTTGATCACATGACTGCGGGGGGGCTGCAATGGCCATAACTTCAGGGATTAGGCATAGGTATCATTCGTTCAGTGCCACCGTACCTTTGAACGGTTGCTGAACAAACGGTCGTTAAGCAAGGACTACCTGTAGTATAGAAATGAATCTTAACACTAGAACCATTTTCTATTTTAACCATCTATTTTCTATAAGCTCCTTGTTTATTCGTTTAGTCGCTTCCGACTCTTCGTGACTTCATGGACCAGCCCACGCCAGAGCTTCCTGTCGGTCGTCAACACCCCCAGCTCCCCCAGGGACGAGTCCGTCACCTCCAGAATATCATCCATCCACCTTGCCCTTGGTCGGCCCCTCTTCCTTTTGCCCTCCACTCTCCCCAGCATCAGCATCTTCTCCAGGGTGTCCTGTCTTCTCATTATGAAGCTCCTTATCTACGACATATTCTTTAAAGTCCAATTTCACTGTATTTTCATACCTTTCTATTCTGTAGCTCCAACAGATTTGTGTACTGCTGATGTCTGTATTTCTGTTGGCTTAATCCCCGTCTATCTCTAGTGTCCCTCTGTTTAGAGCTATACTTACAGTGACCACAGGTCCTTTATTATAGAGGACGGCCCTTTATTTCAGAAAGCTGTCCTTTAGACTTATTTAATTTAATTATTTATTTCCTTGGTTTTGCTCTTGAACTTTCCTTTGTAAAGCAAAGTTATAAACAATTGTTTTTATCCTTATGAACCTCTTTCAGATTTGCCCCCTTTCAGATTTGTCCTTTATTTTTTCCAAGAAAACATGGCCACTGTAGCTACACTCCTTTTTCTAGGGAGCTCGATCTGTCGTTTATCTTTTTTAGTTCCTGCTTTCTATTCTGCTCTCTCCAAGGCTTAACCTTTTCTTCCTCTCTTCGCCTGCTCCTTGACTCTCTTCCTCTTCCTCTGGACCTCGGCTCCATCTGAGGGAAACCGCTGGAAGAACGTTTCCCTCACACAGCTCCAAGGGAAGGAAAAAACGCCTCTCCCCCCACCCCACCCCGGTTTTCGCAGCTGCTGCCTCCTTTCCGGCAGCCTCTCCTCATCGGGGCATCCATCTTTTAGAGCGACACTTCACTTTGAAGAGCTTCGGCTCTGTTCATTCAGCCCTTCCTCGCCAGGCCGGTGGCGCCAGAACTCCAGGCGGCCATCTTGCCTTCCCTCCTGCCCGCCGCCTGCCCTGCACGGCTGTCTGATTGGCCGCTGGGTTGTCCGGACAACAGGGGCAGGCCGAGAAGGGAGGGGCAGCAGGAGCCCAGGGGCTTTCCACCTGCCTTCCCCAAAGGGTTTCTTTACAAGGTTGCATCCGCTTTGGTTCCCTGTACGTATTTCAAATTCTGTCGTGGGCCTTAAAATCCTTCCTTCTTCCTTAAGATTGCTTTTTATCCTTCCAGCCATCTGTAAACATACCAACTGGGGTAGATTTCGGCCTTCACCAGGTAATGCTTGCTGCGTCGTTACGGAGTCTGGGTGCATCCGCAGAAGTAATTGCACTTTTCCTGCAATAATTATCTCCAGAATAGAAAGCATTTGAGGGTGAGGCTAAAGGCGAGAAATGAGACTTTTGTAGAATGCCATGTTTTCATCAAGCTCTGTCTTATGATACGTTCTTTCAAGTTTTTGTCTTCTGCTCTACCCTAATACCATAAAAGATCTGAGAAACCCATTAACTAGGCCAACACCTTCTAACCTTGACATTCTGCTGTTTATCCATTCAATTATCCATGACAAACAACTTGCCTGGTAATATAATTCAAAATTCAGAAGAGGAAGTGCACCTCTCTCTCTTGAATCTTGTAACATTGTTTTATTTTACGCTTGGGTGGTGGTGGTGGTGGTTGATGTTTGCTCCAAATAAATGTATTAACTGTTGTTTGCCAATTTTGCAAGACTTTTGGGGGGATTGAAACTGGCACCATTTCAAATAAAAAAATTATCTTAAGGCACCAGGCTAGAAACCAGGAGACTGTGAGCTCTGGTCCAGCTTTGGGCACGAAGCCAGCTGGGTGACAGTGGGCCAGTCCACTTTTCCAGGTGGTCGCAAGGAGTCAACACTGATTCAAAGGCTCTCTCCAAATATATTCATTTTAACAATCACGATTGATCCTATCCAGGAAAGTTTTAAATTTTTCCACCTTTCAAAATCTTTTTTAATTTCTCTCTGTAATTTGGTGTAATTATTTTGAAATATATCTTTGTTACTGCCTGACAAATACAGTCCCAAATATTTCATTGAATCCTTTGTTGTCTGGCAACCCGACTTTTTCTGCACAAAGATTTCTTCTTCTTTGGATAAGCGTCTCATTATTATCCTTGGTTTTTTGTACGTAATTTTATACCCTGAGAATTCACCAAAACCTTTAATTGTTTTCATCAGCTGTCTTATTGCACTTTGCAGCTGCATAATGGTAGTACTACAGTACATCATCTGCACAGGGTTTTAATTTACATCCCTCTCTTTGAATCTTAATGCCTGATACTTGCTTATCTCTTCAAACCTTATTGCTAATACTTCTAAAGTGATCACAAATAGTAAAGGACAAAGTGGACAGCCTTGTCTGGTACCTTTACTTACTGAAAAATCTGTAGAAAGTGTTCCATTAGCCATGATCTTTGCTGTTTGCTGTTTATAAATACTTTTAACTCAAGCTTTAAATTCTTCTTCTGGATTTATTTTATTCAATACTGCAAATAGAAATGGCCATTCCAAATTGTCAAAGGCTTTTTCTGCATCTAAAAAAACATTGCTGCTTTTTTCCCTTGTAGTAAAAAAATTGTAATCAACATTCAATAAGGAGACTGATTTATATGGCTGTGGTTTCTCCAGATGATTTCCTTCTTATAAATCAAAGTTATATATGCTTCTTCCCATGTTTGTGGTATTGCCTTTGTCTCTATGATTTCATTTTGGTTTAGTCTTCACCAACACAATTCCACCGGGAAATTGTGAAGAGCAGGATGAAACAAGAGGACTGAAGCCTGGCAGTGACACAAACATGGTTAGGGAAAATCTGTTTATTCTGAGTTTAAAACTCCAGGGATTGATGAATAGTATTCTAGGGTACTGAAAAAGCTTGCATATTGTATTTAAGGAACGCAAGAGAACAGATGGATTTAAGTTACCAAAAGGCAGATTTTGTTTGAATTTTAAGAAGAAAATGCTGACAATGACAGCAGTTCAGCAATCGAACCAATTATCCAGAGAGGTGGTGAGCTTCCTGTCACTAGATGTGTTCAGGCAGAGGGTGGGCAACAATCTGTTCTGGATGTTTTAATTAAGGTTCCCAGAGAGAGCAGTGGGATGGATTTGTCAACCTAAAGAGTCCATTCCCATTCTACATTTTACAATTCTACCTCTGCTGAGATACAATAATACAATAACAGAATTAATTCTTAATAGAAGGGATAATTTGGATCTCTTTACTCATGCCTTCTCTATATGAATATTATGTTACAGCAGAGAATTGTAGGACAGACAGGGAAGTAAAAACAAACAATCAAAAGACAGCCATCATGGCAAGCCACTTCCATACAGTACACAAGAAGACACAACCATGCAGTCACTAGAAGTTGAATGTGACTTGAGATAGAATTGTGATTTTACTGTTGTACTGTAATCACTTTTATTCTGATATTTCTTCAGGAGTTCAAGAGGGCTGCACTAGAAGTAGTGAAATATATTTTGCATAAATAAGACAATTCTACTTAATGTAACAAATCAGAATTGACTGCAATGACAAAAAATTGACCTGTGGACCTACAACCTGCACATTGTTTAACAGCTGAATTGTTGTTCATTGCTCAAACTGCATGTTAGCAAAGATACTCATCTTGATTAAGGGCCATACATGATAATTTTAAAGAAGTGGAACAAGAAATAGGCTGAAAAAATCAGAGTGAATTTCAAAGCAACTCAATTAAAGTAGTTCTAATTGGGAGCCTCTTCATTACCATCCCTCTGCAAGGGGTCAGGCATTCATATTTGTGGTTCAAAGAGAACATATTTCTGAAGCTGACATTAACACCCACAAACACTGAATGCACTATTTGGGGAGATAAAACTTACTTAACCCTCATTCAGTACTATGAGTAAAGAAGGAAGAGGAAGGAGTAATTTCATCCTTGGGTGTTGGTGTAGAATAGAGGTGGTGACTTGGTCAACATCTGCCCTCTTGGCTGTAGGGCACCTGGCTGAAGATTCTGAGCAATGGGACATCAAGGATCTTCCTGTTCTTCTGCCATCTGCCCCATGCAAGATGGGTCTAAGAATGACTCAAAACCAGATCTCCATCTCTCCACCATACACATAGCATTTACACCTTCTCTCATCCTCAGTGCTGACCCTTCAGGATTAGCTGGTCATTGTTTAACCTTTAGCTCCACCTTGCTGGGGTTCTGTCTGAAGATGTGCATTTAGGACTGCACTGGGGTCAGGGCCATTCAACCCCATTTTGAGAATTGTACAACCCACTTACCCACAACTCAGATGTAATGGCTTTGAGGTGATGGCGAAGTGGACAAGACCCCTTTCGGAAAGCTCAGGACCAGAGTTGTGCTTTTGTTTGGCCCTGGACCACAACAGAGCGACCTCAAACTTTAGGCTGCTTCTTCCACAACCTTTCATCATGTTTTTCTAAAGTCATGCCCCTGATTTAATCCCAGTAATAAATATGTCTTCATCCTTTCTGTGTTCCTGGAGCAATATCACTACTTAAATGTCAAGTGTTTAGACTTGGTAACCTTGCTTGTTGATTTTGATTTGGGTTAGCTGCTCACTGTGGATACTGGGAGTTGCAGTCCAAACCAGCGGGTGGGCACCAGGTTGAGGAAGGTGGAACCAAACATGACTGAGGAAAAAGGGCAGGTTGAGTCTCGCAAAATGACTCAGGATGGAGATCAAGCCTTGCTGTCTTCATGAATACCTGTAGGTCACCAGCATTCAATTGCCCTTTGCTTCAAAATTTCCCCCCCCCCCAAATCTCCTTAATGGAAGTCATATTTCCCCACCTGAGCATTCCCCCTTCTACTTCTCTTTCAAATCAAATCAAATCAAATCTTTATTATGGCCATAGACCAGCATAATATTTCTTGTTCAACTCATTACCAGCTCAGTTTGTCCTCACGGGCTGCATTATGGCATTATTATTATTATTATTATTATTATTAAGTATATGCTGCCTGACTCCCAGTGATTCTCATGTTTGCAACAGCAACTGCCTGGAGAAGTCCATACAATTTTCTTTGCAACATTTTTTGGAAGTGGTTTGCCATGGCCTCCTTCCTAGGGCTGAGATAGAGTGATTGGCCCAAAGTCACCAGCTGGCTTCATTTCTAAAGTAGGATTAGAATTTACAGTCTCCCAGTTTCTATCTTAATGCCTTTAATGACTATACCAAACTAGCTCTAACTTTCACTTGCAGAAGTAAGCCTTCTGCATGCATTAAATATGTTCCACCAACAGATAAGGACAAGCTTACGCTTCTGTGGTGCGCCATTACAGCTCTAAAACCATGCAGATCCTCCTCTATTCTGTCAGATATATGAGTTATATGGAGATGGTGGAACGGAGTTCCGGGGAGACAGAAATGTTCTTGAAGCCAGCCCATGAGCATTATCAGTGTAGTCAAAGGGAGGATTTGGGGTCGGTCTATTCCAGAAATATGTGGAGGAAAGATTAGCCCCACTGCTCCTCAAGCAAATACTTCAAAATAAATTTGCACAAATATATATCACAGAAAACACATTTTCTTATGGCAGCATCTTCCCAGAGTAGTGCACTTTAATGCGTTTCTGACTTGTTTATCTAATTGCTGCATAATTCGTTCAGCTTGGGCCAATGTCTCAGTCCATCAACTCATTCAATTAGCAAGTATCCAGTCTGTGCAATAAAAGCCAATCCCATGTGGGAAAGAGACAAATTCACCTGAAGCAGTCAGAAGAATTTGCCCTTCAGAATGGG
Organism: Candoia aspera; assembly: GCF_035149785.1. NCBI lineage: Eukaryota > Metazoa > Chordata > Lepidosauria > Squamata > Candoiidae > Candoia > Candoia aspera. Next base: position 18,826,752 of record NC_086166.1, on the reverse strand, counting down.
ACAGAGTGATAAAATGACTGGCAGCATCCCAGTTCTACAGGGTAGATCTACACATTCCACAAAGGTCTTCATCTGAGCTAAGATTCTATGCAAGATAGTGTCCCCTTGATGGCATCTCCACCAACATTTCCTCTAAACATTTCCTCTCCCACACCAGAAGAACCTTCAGTCGGAGACTGTGGCTGCTCTCCAAGGTCCTGAAAACTATACACCTAAAAAGTGGGCAATCTGTGCTCTGCATGCAACCACCACCCTCCACCTCCGGCTCCCTGAGAACAAAGCCACAAAATTCAGTTGCAAAATGGCACATTAATGGTTGTGTGGCTTCTATTTTTATTTTTCCCAAAGTAAGGATGGGAATGGGAGTCCCACAGGCCATCACTGAAGGTTTGGGAAGTTTAAAGGTAGAAATGGGATTGGTTTTCATTCAGTGGTCTCCCACCCACATTCTCACTCTTAAGCTCCATCTCCATCTCCATCCCCAAAAGTTCCCCAGTTATAGCCACACTCCTTCTAGTGATGCCACTGGTTTAATCTTAAGTAGGCAATAATGGATCAGTGCAAAAAGGAGCAATGTGCAGTTTCAGAAACTTAGTTTCTGAAGTACCTCCACCCCATCTTCACAAAACCATAGCACATGGTTTCTTCAGTATTCCAACTGATATAAGATAGCTTTTTCCCCCAAAAAACTTTACTAGATCAACTGGGATACATGGGAAGATGTACTTGCACTGACCTGGAAGGAAAACACTTTTTTCCATTTCTCTGACTACAGAAGAGTTAAATATTCTCACCTGTACCCAAACACAACTTTTTGAGGAACTACATGGTAACTAAATAACAAAATTGCATGACCTCTTCCCCCTCCAACTCACAGATTTAACTTGAAAATTGCTGACATTTGCAAAGGCAAGCAAACCAGTGGGTATGGGCAGTCTTGACAGATTTGCTCTTGGCTGCTGCTGGGGCACAGAAGCAAGGTTCCCTGTGCAAAAGCCACCGTGCCTCATTTCTGCAGCCTTAAGACTGCTTTCCAGCTGCCCCAATGGAGACAGAAGAAAGCCATCTCAGCCATCAACTTTGCCATCACATGCTGCCACCTGTGGGCCAAAATAGTCACTGCTCCATGAAATGAAACATTCTTAATCTCCAATTCAAGGTCACCTCTAATTAAGTGGCACTTGGGACTAATTAAGTGGATAATCAAGGATGATATACTCTCTAACACAATTAACTACTATTTTTACTTCCTCCCAGATTGCATAAAAGTAGCAAAAGGGGGAATCTTCCTGCCCTAAGGACAGATTGAGAAATTTACTTGATGGATAGAAATGATGTGTGGAATCAGGGGAGCGGGCAGCTGATAATTCTTCAGCAGGGTGGCAGTGCTGGCTCTGCTCACTCACAACTCTTACCATCCCTTCTGAACAACCATGAGGGGTGGAGTTCAGCATTCAGAGGCATGTTTGTGAGATGGGCGGCTATATAAATTTAAGAGATGATAGATAGATAGATAGATAGATAGATAGATAGATAGATAGATAGATAGATAGATAGATAGATAGATAGATAGAGATTGATTTGACTGTCTTGGTGTGTCAACTTGGTTGTTTCCAGTTTGAGAAGAAATATTTTCTTTCAATGCATTACAGAAAACAATTAGCTAATTCCTTTCCTGATCAGCTTGGTCGTGTAAAATGATAATTGACACCTGACCTTTAAAAAAATCAGAACAAACATAATTTGCTTTGAAAAATCCTCTGACTCAAAGACAACTATGTGCCTTCAGGAACAAGATGCATCATTTTCCTCCCATTCCGCCTCCCAGAAGGGCACAGTGGGGGGGTGTCCCCCTAAGACTACACTCCAGTAGGACCTTCAGTAGGACCTGCCTTCAGACTTGGGTCTTTTCTCTTCAGGCCTTCAGAAGGGGCAGGAGGAACAATCCTTTGGTGAGTGAGGGCTGCACCTGAAAAGTGGTGGTGGGGGGGCATCCAACAACTGTGGGAGGGCACAAGCAACAAATGAGCAGGATGAGGGGGCAGGAGTTTGTGTTTTTCCTGGATTTTCAGGAAACCCCATCTCTTTTTGTCAAGCCTGTTCCAAAATGACTCCTGTCTCTAAACGCAGCCCTGCTGTTTGGCATGAAAGATTGGAGCTGCCTCGGGGCTTGAAATGTAACATGCAGAGGGGCTTAACAGGGGGAGGGGCTGCAGCTGGGGAGGAGGCTAGTGGTTTAGCCACCTGCCAAATCTTGCATGGCTTGCTGTGCTGTGCTGGTACTTTGCCCAGATGCCTTCAAAGGGAGACCAGCTGATAGTGAAGGAGCCTTCCTTTGGTTCTGGGCTGTTCTGGAAGAAAACCAAACCTGTCTTTAAAAGTAGCCTGGGGGAAGGCAGCAGTTGTGGGGTGAAGTGGGAGGGATCATCAGGTGGCAGGGAGGCTGCCGGGTAGATTAGAGTGATGAAGCTGCAGAGAAAGAAAATGAGAGCAAGGGAGTGCAATATTGGCCTTGGATAGGATCGCGCTTCTGCGGTCTCTCTTGTCCATTCAGACCTGACGCTCCCCATGGTTTATGGAGGAGTTGAGGGTTCTGAAGAGGGTTAAGAGATACCTAGAGCACTGCTGGAGGAAGACAAAGACCGAATCCGACCGAACACAAGCTAGAGCCGTGACTAAGGCCTACCTTGTGGCGGTAAGAACGGTGAAATGCCAGTATTTCTCTGCTCTTATTGCATCCGCAGAATGCTGCCCAGTGTTCCTGTTTAAAATTACCCAGTCCCTTTTGGGGAGAGGGGATTCAGAACTCCATCTCCAGGGCCGTGCTGAGAAATTTTCTAGGCATCTGCAGGATAAAATCGTTCGGATCTGTTCCAAGTTGGACTCTGAGAGTGAGACAGAGTCTGAGGAGATACCCAGGGAACGGACTTACCCAGTTATCTGGGAACAGTTCAATCCTGTTGAACCCAAGGAAGTGGACAGGATCCTGTGGACTGTAAATGCCACCACTTGCCAATTAGATCCATGTCCCTCCTGGCTGGTGAAAGCAGCCCAGGAAGTGATATGTGGTTGGGTCCAGGCAATGGTGAATGCATCCTTGAGAGAGTGGGTGTTCCCAGCAGCCTTTAAGGAGGTGCTGGTGCATCCCCTCCTCAAGAAACCATCACTGGACCCTGCTGTGTTGGATAATTTTCGTCCTGTTTCCCACCTCCCCTTTCTGGGGAAGGTGGTTGAGAAGGTGGTGGCTCCAGAGGATTCTGGATGAAACAGATTATCTAGACCCCTTTCAGTCAAGTTTCAGGCCCAATAGGGAATGGAAACGGCATTGGTCACACTTATGGATGATCTCTGCTGGGAGTGGGATGGAGGCAGCGCATCCATCCTGGCTCTTCTTGACCTCTCAGCGGCTTTCGATACCATTGATCATGGTATCCATTTGGGTCAGCTCAGGGAGTTGGGGGTGGGCAGCGTGGTTCTGTGCTGATTCATCTCCTTCTTCCAGGGCTGGTCCCAATCGGTGTTGACAGGGAGTGAGAGATCCAGCCTGCAGCACCTTTTTTGTGTGGTGCCGCAGGGCTCGGTGGTCTCTCCGCTCCTTTTTAATATTTACATGAAACCGCTGGGTGAGATCATCCATCGCCATGGGGTAAGGTATCATCAATATACATCTCCATCCTGGGGGAAGTAAGTGATGCTGTGACTGCCCTCTCCAGGTGCCTAGGGGCTGTGGGGGTCTGGATGGGGAACAACAGGCTTCAGCTGAACCCAGGGAAGACAGAGTGGCTGTGGATTAATGGCTCCTTGGGATATGGGAAATTGTCATCTTTAGTTCTGGATGGGGTTGCACTGCCTCAGACATATCCAGTGCATAACTTGGGGGTCTTCCTGGACTCACGACTCCTGCTCAAAGTGCAGGTGGCAGTGGTGGCCAGGAGGGCCTTTGTGCAACTTCGTGTTGTGCGCCAGTTACGTCCCTTCATGGAATGAGAGGCCCTTTGAACAGTCACTCATGCCCTGGTTATCTCCCATATAGACTACTGTAATGTGCTCTACTCACAGGAGACTGGAATGCTAAGGTGGGCAGTCAAATGACACCTGGAATTACAGGTAAGCATGGCCTGGGAGAACAAAACGAAGCAGGATATAGGCTGATAGAATTTTGCCATGACAACTCACTCTGCGTAACAAACACCCTCTTCCAACAACCTAAGAGATGGCTTTATACATGGACTTCACCAGATGGACAACACCGAAATCAGATTGATTACATCCTTTGCAGCCAAAGGTGGCGGACATCTATACAGTCGGTAAAAACAAGACCTGGAGCTGACTGTAGTTCAGATCACGAACTTCTTATTGCACAATTTAGGATCAGACTAAAGAGATTAGGGAAGACCCACAGATCACCTAGACAGGAGCTCACTAATATTCCTAAGGAATATGCAGTGGAGGTGAAGAACACATTTAAGGGACTGGACTTAGTAGATAGGGTCCCGGAAGAACTCTGGACAGAAGTTGGCAGCATTGTTCAGGAGGCGGCAACAAAATACATCCCAAAGAAAGAGAAAACCAAGAAGGCAAAATGGCTGTCTGCTGAGACACTAGAAGTAGCCCAAGAAAGAAGGAAAGCAAAAGGCAACAGTGATAGGGGGAGATATGCCCAATTAAATGCAAAATTCCAGAGGTTAGCCAGAAGAGATAAGGAATTATTTTTAAACAAGCAATGCGCGGAAGTGGAAGAAGACAATGGAATAGGAAGGACAAGAGACCTCTTCCAGAAAATTAGAAACATTGGAGGTACATTCCAGGCAAAAATGGGTATGATCAAAAACAAAGATGGCAAGGACCTAACAGAAGAAGAAGAGATCAAGAAAAGGTGGCAAGAATATACGGAAGACCTGTATAGGAAGGATAACAATATCGGGGATAGCTTTGACGGTGTGGTCAGTGAGCTAGAGCCAGACATCCTGAAGAGTGAGGATGAATGGGCCTTAGGAAGCATTGCTAATAACAAGGCAGCAGGAGACAACGGCATCCCAGCTGAACTGTTCAAAATCTTGCGAGATGATGCTGTCAAGGTAATGCATGCTATATGCCAGCAAATTTAGAAAGCACAGGAATGGCCATCAGATTGGAAAAAATCAACTTATATCCCCATACCAAAAAAGGGGAACACTAAAGGATGTTCAAACTATCAAACAGTGGCACTCATTTCACATGCCAGTAAGGTAATGCTCAAAATCCTGCAAGGTAGACTTCAGCAGTTCATGGAGCGAGAATTGCCAGATGTACAGGCTGGGTTTAGAAAAGGCAGAGGAACTAGAGACCAAATTGCCAATATCCGCTGGATAATGGAAAAAGCCAGGGAGTTTCAGAAAAACATCTATTTCTGTTTTATTGACTATTCTAAAGCCTTTGACTGTGTGGACCATAACAAATTGTGGCAAGTTCTTAGTGGTATGGGGATACCAAGTCATCTTGTCTGCCTCCTGAGGAATCTGTATAACAACCAAGTAGCAACAGTAAGAACAGATCACGGAACAACAGACTGGTTTACGATTGGGAAAGGAGTACGGCAGGGCTGTATACTCTCACTCCACCTATTCAGCTTGTACGCAGAACACATCATGCAATGTGCTGGGCTTGAGGAATCCAAGGCTGGGGTTAAAATCGCTGGAAGAAACATTAACAATCTCAGATATGCAGATGATACCACTTTGATGGCTGAAAGTGAAGAGGAACTGAGGAGCCTTATGATGAAGATGAAAGAAGAAAGTGCAAAAGCTGGCTTGCAGCTAAACCTCAAAAAAAAACAAGATTATGGCAACCAGTTTGATTGATAACTGGCAAATAGAGGGAGAAAATGTAGAAGCAGTGAAAGACTTTGTATTTCTAGGTGCGAAGATTACTGCAGATGCTGACTGCAGTCAGGAAATCAGAAGACGTTTAATCCTTGGGAGAAGAGCAATGACAAATCTTGATAAAATAGTTAAGAGCAGAGACATCACACTGACAGCAAAGGTCCGCATAGTTAAAGCAATGGTGTTCCCTGTAGTAACATATGGCTGCGAGAGCTGGACCATAAGGAAGGCTGAGGGAAGGAAGATAGACGCTTTTGAACTGTGGTGTTGGAGGAAAATTCTGAGAGTGCCTCGGACTGCAAGAAGATCAAACCAGTCCATACTCCAGGAATTAAAGCCAGACTGCTCACTTGAGGGAGTGATATTAAAGGCAAACCTGAAATACTTTGGCCACATAATGAGAAGACAGGACACCCTGGAGAAGATGCTGATGCTAGGGAGAGTGGAGGGCAAAAGGAAGAGGGGCTGACCAAGGGCAAGGTGGATGGATGATATTCTAGAGGTGACGGACTCGTCCCTGGGGGAGCTGGGGGTGTTGACGACCGACAGGAAGCTCTGGCATGGGCTGGTCCATGAAGTCACGAAGAGTCGGAAGCGACTGAACGAATAAACAATAAAACCACAATGTACTCTACATGGGGCAACCCTTGAAGAGTATCCGGCAGCTACAGCTGGTCCAGAATGCAGCCGCGTGGGTAATTTTAGATGCCCCAAGGGTGGCACGTGTAACACCTTTACTGTGCGAGCTGCACTGAGTTCCAGTTTGCTTCCCAGTCCAATTCAAGGTGTTGGTTATGACCTTTAAAGCCCTACATGGCATGGGACCAGGCTACCTGAGGGACTGTCTCATCCCCATCACATCGACCCGCCCCACTCAGGCATGCAGAGAGGGCATGCTACGGATCCCATCTGTTAGAGAGTTTCATCTGGCAGGGTCATGGAAGCATGCCTTCTCTGCAGTAGCCCCTGCCCTTTGGAACATTCTTCCCCCAGAGTTGAGGCAGGACTCCCCACTCCTGGACTTCTGTAAAAATTTAAAAACCTGGCTTTGTCATCATGCTTGGGGCAGGACAGAGAATAGTTCCTCTTAGGGATGGCTAGCTCCTTAGAACTGTCCTGTTCTGCTTACGGACAGAGAGAGAATTTTAACCATCTGGATTCTATTATATTTTAATACTTATATTTTATTGCTTATTTATATTATTGTATAGTATTTATATTATTTTGTAGTTAAGTGTTTTTATTGTAAACTGCCCAGAGTCCCTCCTTGTGGGGGAGATGGGCAGTGATAAATTTGATAAATAAATATTGACAAAGCATATGAAGACAGCAGGTTGTTGTTGGCATTTCTTTGTTTTTGCTTGGACCAAGCCACTAGGTTACCATGGTAATTGAGTTCTTTCTTAAGTATTGGCAGGGTGAAGAGGTCAAACTTAATTGTCCTCACTTCGGGTGTGAAAAGGCATGACCAAATAAGGAAATTGCCTGGGGGGCAGCTTGCCTGGACTTGTTTTAGTTTCTGTTTCCTTTTCTACACACAGCCTCTCTTCCCAGTCCTCTCTGAGTGCATGTGAATGCACAGCTTGTAAAATATGTTTTTGTGCTTTCTGTAAATACATTTATTTTTCATAGAAATGCCTGGTGTGTGTGATTTTTCTGATCTCTCAGGCCAAACGCTTTCCAGCATTCTGCTTTTGGCAGATTGCTAGGAAAGCCTTTGGCCCAGGAGAGATCAGAAAAGTCACACACCAGGCATTTCTATAAAAATAATTTTATTTACAGAAAGCAAAACATATTTAAAAGCTTCTGCATTCTTACAGGCTCTCAGTGAGAGCAGCTTGACTCTCTACATGCCTACACAGAAGGGAAACAGAAACTAAAAAATAGTCCAGGCAAGTTCTTTCCCCCAGGTGCAAAAATTAACATTCGAAAAGGGGACAGTTGAATTCAACCTCTTCACCCGGCCAAAATGATTAGTTGCCATAGTAACCTTAATCTGTAGTAGAAAACATTAACATCTGCCACAGTTGTGCCCATGTGTATGTGTGTGTCCTTCCTTGGCATTTAACATATAATGGTTCTTCCCTTTCCCTTTTGGGGAGGTTGGAGGGTAGAGTTGCTCACTAATGGATTTCAACAGGCGGAGGAAAGAACTTCAGAGGCTTCCCTGCCAAACTGAGCAGGCGATCAAAGGAGGTCGGTGGGCTGGGGACCACCTTCTCTCACCACCCAGCAGCTCTTGACCCTTTCTTTGGTCAGCCTACGGCTGCAGAAGCACATTGACACTGGGGAGAGCACCTGCCCTCCTTTCAAAGGACAAGTTGATCGCCCTTTCAAAGTTGATCCTGAGGAGCTGACAAGAGCTAGGGGACCAGCCACTCTGGGAAGGAAGCCAGGGATCCAGGCCAGGGATCCAGGGGCTGCAGCTCCATCTGAAGTGGCCAGGGCGGGCAGGGCAGAGTGACTGGAGAGGAAGATGCCCCTGGCAGGCTGAAGTGGGCAACAGGGGCAGGGTGGATCATGTCCAAGGCAACACTGGAGTCAGGAGAAGTGCTTTTTTAAAAGCTGGATGACTTTAAGCTGCCTCTGAGGTGGGCTAGGGATGAGATGGTGGCAGAGTCATGAGGACATGTCCTTCAAGTTAGCGTGGCACCTTGGTGCTTTTGATAGAGCGCCTCAAAAGAGGTTTGAGGACTGGGAAGAGACCATCTGCCCTCCAAGGAATGTGGTGGAGGAGTACCCCAGTTAGGGAGTAGGGCCTGGTTGGGCCCTGGAAGAATAAAATGAAGAGGCACAAAGCAACCCCGCTTGGCCTTGCATGTCTCCCTCCCACCTTTCTCTTGCCTGCTGTGAAGGTTTCATTCTTTGGATCCTCCTCCTCTTCCTCTTTAACAGGAACCAAAGTTGCCAAAGGACCTGCATCCAGGAACTGATGCCACAGCATTTCTGAATGCAGGGAACTTTGTGAGAACCCTGGGTGCATGTTGGCGTTGGGGGGAAATTTACCTGTGTGCTCCTAATACAGCCCCACGTAGCTCTTTCCAACATCTTCTAAGATTCCTTTTCTCTTTCCCTTTCACACACACAGAGGCACATCGTTCCCACGGACTCATTGGAGGAGGTAGCAAAGCCTCCTCCCCACAGAATTCCCTATGCTGCTTGCCATTCCTTACTGGCAACTTGGGGAGGTGTGGGGGGGGGAGGATTCTATCTCCCTGGTGCTCCCCGCACTGCTGATCAGTGGAAAGAGTTAGTGCCAGAGAGAGAAGGGCTATGGAACTGCGTATACCCCACACACTCCCCTGGCTCAGGGTTCCCTACCAATCAGCTGGGCAGTCCCAGCGGTGGGATGGATTGTGAGAGGGGAGACTCAGAACTGATCCAGCAGAAAATGGGGGTCTGGGGAAAGGCCTCTGGGCCAGCCCAAGAGCCCCCATGCCTCATCCCTGCCCTTAAATCCCAGGGACTCTGTTTGGGATGCTCTGACCCTTAAGGTGACCCACCTGGCTTATGGCAACCATGGCCTCATTGGGCAGAGAGGGCCTTTCTGCAGTTCTATTATGGGTGGGCAACCTGAGGGCCCCTGTTCCCTCTGCAGCCCCCAAGCCATAAAAACAGAGAACAGCTGCAGAAAACCGGGGGCAGTTTCTTGCCTTTTGGACATGAGGAACACTCAGAACTGTACTTAACATTTCTTTTAAAAAGAAAATCCCCAATTCCTCCTCCAAAATACAAGGAACCCCTACCCCACTGCAGAAGTCCTGATTTTGCCATTTCACATCACCTCACACACACTGTGGCCCAGATACCCTCAAATGGAAACTGCTAAGATCCAAAGGTCCCCCCCACCCCAGGTTATACCCACTGTCTGGAAATCTCCGGATTGGACTGGGCTGGACTGGACTGGACTGGAGCAATGTGTTCTGCAAGTGCAACTGCTGAAACGGGTCTAGAAGTTGTCATTGTTCAAACAGCGGGAGCCAACTAATTGACTGATTACTCAGCTTCAAGACCATAATCCCCCCCTCCCTAGTTAGGTCTGGGCACAGGCAGTTGCAGCCGTTTCCTTCCATGGCTGGGTCCGAGTTCAAGGGACGGGCCTGAGGTCAGGCTGCCTGAAGGACTGCCTCCTTCCACACTTCTACCGGAGCCTCAGCCTCTTACCTAACACTGGGGGTAGCCTGGTTATGACATGCCCTCCCCCGGGATTCCTTTCTGGCTCTCACGCTATTGTCCTTGGGCCCAGCAGTTTTGGGCTCAGAAGCTAAGCGGGGACAGGAAACCGCCTGGAAGTCCCACCCCCAAGGCTCGATGGGGAAGTTGTAAAGCATCCTGGGGGAAGGGAAAAGCCGACCCCTCCCATCCTGCCACCAAGAAAGCAAACAGGGATGTGTCCCTGAAGCCAGCAGCAGCTGAGCTCCGCTCGAAAGAAATGTTCCCTTTTGACTCTCATATGCAAGCTCTGTGAATGCGGGAGACCACAGCGTCCTGCCCCCACATTGCCGGTATGCAGATGCCACCCAAAAGCAATTCAGCTTAAAGCTGGGCATGTATGCAAGTGGTGGAAAGGCCCGGCTATCCCCCTGAGCTCCTCCCCAACAAAGAGGCCCAATCAGAGCATCCCTTCTGGCCTTTCTGCACTCCCGTGGGTGTCTGTGTAAAGTTGGCATGGGCAAAAGCAACGTTCAGAAAGTTTAAGGGTTCAGTCCTGAGCGCCAAGAAGAGGAATCTGCAGGTTTTTGTTCGACAGAAAAAGGACTTGGGAAGAGGAAAAAGGAAGTGAAGTGAGTCCCTAGACATTTTGGGTTGAGGCCCGATTACCCTCTGCCCTCTCCAGCCAGAGGGGATGCTCTGCCCCCCGGCCCAAGGGCCACCAAGGACGGAGGATCCGTGCTGCCGGTCGCCTGACCCCCACTCTGAGAACACCTGCTCTTTGAAGCCGCAGTGCCCTGGACTTTCTGGTGAGACGGGTGCTCTGGGTGGCTACGGCCAGCAGAGGGAGCTCCTGCACGATTCTGCTTCTTCAGCAGCTGCTCAGGACTCCTTGCAGAACGCTGTTCCCGGGAGATCAACCTTTGCTTCCAAATTGCAGCAAAGTGTTGTTGTTTTTTCAAACATCAGGAAAGTTTTACGTGAAATTGTATGCTGGTATTTCAGAGACAAAGAAAAAGGAACACCAACTCTTGTTGGATAATTCAGCAGCTTGAATTAGGAGTTTCCAACCCTGAACAGTAGCTCCTGGGAGCCGACTCAGGGAAAGCAGTGAGCTGGCCTGCCGGTCTTGGCAGCTGGGAATGCCTTGTCTTGCCTTTTATGCTCGGCAGAACCTGCCGCAACCCTTGTTTATGGTGTTTACCCTGCAGCTAAGCCCAAAAAAGGTCCTTTTAAAAAACTGCTCAACATTTCTTCAATGGATATTTGTTTCTTCCCTTGCCACGTTCTTACTTGCCCTCCCTGAATTCATTAGTTAGCAGCATCTCCATTAGCAAAGGGCTTCCATGAGAGTAGCATTGCCCTATTAACTGCATGACACTTTGTCGAGTGGCAACACACCTTCAACTAGTTCAGGAAGTAGGGTCAGGAAGCAGGTGCCCAAACTGGCAGGGAATCAGTGGGCTAAATTAGTTGGGGGAAAGTAAATCTCCAGGTAGCTGAAATATTATCTGCAGTAGATGGGATCACTACCTTGAGTGAGTCTGTGTCAGTGAACTGCCATGTATCTCCTAATGGATGCAATGAGGCAACAAGATATTGACTTGCAAGACAGACGCTGGCTTAAAGATCCTGGCTCACCCAGAACGACATCAGCTTGCTTACGTTAAATATGGACTTTGGTTGTGTTATAGGACAAGTTAATGGTACGGGATAAGTTGATGGCCAGGCACTAAAACGCTGAAAAATTGCAAAAGCTGAAATGTACAATGTGTGATGGTGTAAGATGCAAGGTGTTCCAAGCCAAGGTGTGAAGGGACAGAGAATTCTTGAACATACCATTCTTGAACTCTCTGCTATCATGGTAGGGTCACAACAAAGACAATCATGATGACGAACAAGATTACTAGATGAACAACCGCTAAAAATGATGAATGGCGCTGAGGAAGCCCAGCCACCTAGCTGAGTTTGGCATCCTGGCCATGATGGACTGGTACAGTCCCTGCCCTAAGCAGTGGCATGGGTATGACTAAGGCTTGTAACCTAGTTTAGCCCTTCTCTAAAAAGGTACCAAAAGTGTCATTGAAAGCCATGATTAAACAAAGCCATGATGGGTGGCAGGGGTCAATCTCTATGGGCCCATTTGATGATGACCATGATGTATACATGAAAGCCAGTTTGGGGTAGTGCTTAAAGACCCCAGGCTAGAAACTGGGAGATCAGGAGTTCCAGTCCTGCCTTAGGCAAGAATATAGATGGGTGACTTTGGGCCAGTCACTCCCTCTCTGGTCTAGGAAGGAGAAGACAAGGGCAAACCACTTCTAAAATGGTTGCCAAGAAAACTGCAGAGACATGTCCAGGCAGGCATCCGGAGTCAAGACTGACTCAAAAGATCAGTAATCAATCAATCAATCAATCAATCATTGATGTATACAAGATTACAACTTGAAATGCAAGATGAAATGCAAGAGCAGTAAAGAGCAATTTTAAAAAAGTGAAAAAGGTATGTTGTATGTGTGTGAAAGTAAGAGAAAGGGGAAGGATATAATAGATCTGAAGGAAAGTGGCCAGATCTTGTGGAATGGAGCTGATAAATACAAGCAGGGAAGTGAACGTATAAGCTTAATTATGAATGAATTGGTGCCATCTAGTGAGTGTGTGGGACTGCAGGAATTCATAGGCTGGTGATGACTGCATGTTATGCTCCAGCAAATTAGGATTATGGAAGAGCCAAATACGACTTTTGAGGAAAATTGTGCAGAATGAAAGTGATCCATATAATTCTGTTAGGTTAAGTACAAGGCTCGATGGGAAGAACATACGAAAGTAGGGAAAAGGGGACTGGGCTGTTTGGAGAACCAGGAATGAAGGTGAACGGTGGGTGCTTAGAAAAAGAGTTCTGTGCTTTGAATCCATAGTCTAAGCAAAGGTCCACTCATATGCACACCTGGCACCCCCAGGACGAAGACAGAGGTGAACTCGGCGGCCAAGGGACCGTAACCAGTGATTCGGAAGTCTGTTTTTCTTGGGCAAATCAAGGGAAACGGGACCTTCGGAGATGGGGTGGGTAAGCAGGGGGTAAGAGGAGAAGAGATTGTTCCCTGTTGCTACAGAGAGAGAGGAGCAGGAAGGAGCAGATTTGGGAACCGGAAAGCAGGGCATGAGGGAAGGGCGGCTTAAGACAGGAAAGGGAAAAACTAGGGAGCCTTCCAGAAGGGGGTGGCATTTTCCCAAGGAGTAAAAATGCAGAAATGAGGTAAGCTGAAAAAGCCACGTAAGGAAGGGGAGCACCCAAGGGGCAGGCAGGATCTGCACCCAGGAGAGAGGGGCAGGGAGAGAGAGCTTCGGGGGGGCACAGACCATCCCAAGCAGCAGTAAAGCTTGCCAGGTGAAAGGCGAGGGAGCTTCAGTGCAGGTAGGAAGGGGAGGCAAAGCAGGAGGGAGGAGGAGAGGAGTGGGGAGGCTCCTCCGCTCCCCACAGCAAGAACAAGCAAACTGAGGCGGCCCTCTCCACCCAAATGCGGGGAGGGGTGCCTGAGAACACCTAGGAACAGGGGCGCCTGCAAGGTACGGTCAAAAATTCAGGATGGAAGCCATGATGGTGTGCTAGAAGCCCTGCCTGTTTTTCATGTGAGATTGCACCGGCGCAGCCACCATCTTGACTTCTTTGACCTTACCCTGTAGACGCCCCTGCAAAGGAGCAAGAGGTTTGACCAGCAGTGAACTGGCCAATGGACAAAGCTGCTGGCAGAGTAAGCAGGGGGCGAGAGGAGCCGGGGGTGGGGGGGGGGGGTGCAGTGCGACTCCAGAGAGCCAGAGGGGAGCCTCGTGCAAGCCAGCACCGCCAGGCATCTCGTAGCTGATGCCGGAGAAGGAGGGATACTTGCAGGGCGGGGCGGGGGGGGGAGCCGAATGACCATCTGGCATGTAGTCTACCTTTAAGGCTGCAGCAAAAGCTGGTGGGAGAGGAGGCCACTTTGGGAGCTCTGCGTGGGCAGGGAAGGGAAGGAGGCTGAATGCTGGTTCTGCAGCTGCTGTAAGGCTCCTCCATCCTCTCACCATTTATTCCATCTCAGTGTTGACAAGGTTTTTTTGTTCTGACCATTGATTACTATTAGAAGTAATTGTAGTAAATCTGTTCATGGTTCATGAGTAAGCGATGGTTTTCCTTTGCCTGGATTTCCCAGGGAAGGGGAAGGGAACCAGTCCATTGGGGATCCCTCTGCTGCCCTGCATGGAACCACTGCGCTGGTGCCAGGCGTTACTTGGAGAGAAGGGCGTGGGAAGTGGGGGGAGTCTAGGGAGATTCCTGGGGGGAACTAGTTTTCAGACTCAGGAATGAATGAATGAATGAATGAATGAATGAATGAATGAATGAATGAGTGGGAAAAGAATAAGCTAAAAAGCACAACTGATCTATTATTGATGGTGAAAGACTGAGATAATTTATGGATACAAGGCTGATAAGACCTTGTACAGAGTGTTTCAGTGATGCCAAGAGTGGAAAACGGACAAGGAAGAAAATATCAGCAGTGAATGAATCCAGAGTGAAGGTGAAATGACTGCAGGTATGAACCCTGTAGGAACACCCAGCAGAAAAAATGGTTACTCTCCCAAGAGGGGAGCGGAAAGTGGACATGAGGAAAGATGCGGAAGCTGCTTGGAGCAGAGGAGAAAGGAAGAGATTACAGAGCACCCGGGCACGTGTGGAGTTCTGCGAAAGGGGAGTATGAAAAAAGGCATTTTGGACCAAAAGAGGCTGAGGATGGAGGACAAATGCACTCAGGAAACGGCTGCTGCAAAAAACAAGGCCGAGAGGGGAAGCGCTTGTATACCAGTGGTTCTCAAGCTGGGGGGTAGTGGAGCCATCTGGCATTGCTGCTTGTGAGCTGAGGGTCCCGTCTGGGGGTGCCGCTGCCGAGACCCTTGTGTCAAACAACAGGGTGGTTGCAAAGAGTGCAGTCAGAGAGAGCAATCGGGGTGGACGCGCAACACAGCTGTAGGACTGAGGGCTAAACAGGGCGCTCCGGCAGGGGAGATGTGCAGATAGTTTAACGGGTGTTTGAAGACTGCGCCTGCGCCTGCTAGTTGGGCGAACGCCGTTCCTGTTCTCCTGTGCAAAGGGAAGGCTACTAAGGGTGGATGGAAAAAACAGTCCGTAAAACGCGTCTGCGAAGCTGCTCGGCGGACTTTTGACTGAGAGTGGACCAGGTCCGGGAGGCGCAGCTCGGCCTTAGACTGGGCAGGGTGTGCACACAGCCATGTCCTTGCTGTCCAGCAGGTCACGGAGGAACGGATGGAAAATACAGTTTATTATGCACGTGTTGGTTTAGAGCCGTGTCTCTCAGACTTGGCAACTTCGGCGTGGGTGGACTTCGACTCCCAGAATTCCCCAGCCAGCATGAAGTCCACACATCTCAAAGTTGCCGAGTCTGAGAAACCCTGGTGTAGAGGAAGCGCATGACAAAGCACGGAGGCCTGAACTGTGGAATGCTTTGGGCGAATAGGGAGTTGATGGTTGGTTGCTGAAGGCAGTAAGGGTGGTATGTGATGGAAGTACACACGCAAGGAAATACATGGAGTGCTTCAGCGCGGAGCAGGAAGTAGGACAAGAGTGTGCAACAGCCCCGTAGTTGTCTGATGTGCATGTAGATACATGCGGAAGGAACGCTTGTGGAGATGTCGCAGGTATGTTAGCTGGGGATGTGGACGTACTGTGTGTGGATTTTGGTTTTTGTGTTTGTTTGCTTTTTTGAGGAAATCACGTTGTGGGCTGAGAATCCAAATGATTTGCGGCAAATGTTAGACTCTGTGAGGTCATTGTTAGTACAGGTCAGATAATTAACTGATCAAAGACCAGAGTAGCTGTCCGAGAAAATGCAGCGAATGACTACAAGTTACCTGTAAATGGCCAACATGCTAAAGCCAGTAGATGAAGTTGCATAGCTTGATAGAATGCTTACTAAAGATGGAGAAATACATGAAGAAATTTTACAATGTGCAAATTCTTACAGAAAAAGAGTTCATGTGAGGGTTGGGCATGTCAAGAGAAATATAAAAATAAGTTATATGCAGTGGAAATGAGTTGCATAGGAAGGATATGAAGAGAGAGTCAAGAATATATCAAGAATAAAGGGGTAGTGTGGACTGAATACACAAACGAGTGACCCTGCAGGAAAGAAGTGCACTGACGTGGTCTGGCCATACGGAGAGAGTAAGTGAGGATGGAAGGGCAACACAAACCTATGAAGGAAGTGTGGAAGGACTGAGCGGAAAGGGAAAACCAAGGAAGATGCGGCTGGATCAAACTGGCAAGATCTCCCGAAAGGCTGACCACGTGTCTACAGAACAAAAAGGCAACGCGTGAAGGGCGGGTGGAGGTGGGAAGCAAAGATGTGTTGCAAGGACAGAAGGCATGGAGATGCCGTGGCACTGCTGTTGTACTAGCAATACATCATCTATCCCATATCTGTGTTCTGTGGATCACTGCTTACTACAAAAAGGAACAGTGGGACAGGTATGTATATGCAACGAGATTGCTGGTTTGCACCTGAAAAGGAAAACGAAGAACGTCTGCTGTAGCTTGAGCTTCTGCTCCCAGTGGATGAAGACACAAGGAAGGATATGGAAGAAGCCACAGGTTGGGATATGTGGCTCCCTGGCTTGAATCCTTGGATGGGATGATCTTTCAGCTGCTCATCATTACTAGAGCTGATGATCTTTGTGGCTCAAAAATCAGCATTGTCAGTGTGTGGCCATTTGAAAGAATGAAATAAAATGGCCGTACTGCAAATAAATAAGTGCCGGGATTTTTGCTCTAGACACCTTCAGTCTGAGGGACACACACTCACACTGAAAAGAGAAGCCCTCCCATCTCTGCAGTTTCATGGGCAACTTGAATGAAGGTGGCATTCAAGATAGAGGTGCCCATAGATAAGCTTCCAGCAGATTTCAGGGAAGGCAGGTACCAGAGTTAAGAAGTGATACATTCTTGAAAAAAACAGCACTTAAGGGTTTTAACAATTCTACAGCCCTCTCCCTGAGAAAACCCCCACAACACATTGGAAGAACCTCAGCACAAGACATCTCCAAGGCCCAGATGGCAGGCAAGGCTAATCACCAGATGGGTGTCCAAAAGGCTGGCGCCCATGCCATACAGTCTCTACTCTTCTCTGGAACAGGTATGAGTTGGAATTGGATAATTTGAGAGCATCTTCTGCTGGGGGAAAAAAGAGGCCCTGCATGACCCCTCACCATGCATTTTCAGCTGGGAGACCCAGAGGGAGAAATGCTTAGCGGTGCCCCACGGACCATGGGCTGCCTAGGCCAGCTTCGATGCAGTGATAAACTCTCAGGGTCGTTCACAGCAGACATCACCTGTCTCTCAGAAAAGGCAGGGAACTGACCCAGCAGGTCCTTGTGGAGGAGCCAAGGAAAGCTTGGCTGCCCCGCATGCTTTGGGTCAGCTGCCTCGATATGGAGGAAGGTCTCCCTTTCTAGCCATGCGTCATGGACACGTACAGCCATGAAGCAAAAGCATGAAGTCCTCCATCAACAGGAAGGGAAGGGTTCTGTTTTTCTCCTGTGAATCACTAAAAAGCCAGACTTACCAATAACGGTCAAGACTTCGTTCTCAATGTCTGCCTTGATGTGTATCCGGCCTCTGCGTTCGGTGTGGTCTGTCCCGCAGAGGCTTGGCACGTTCATGACGCAGCGCTTGTGCACGTTCATCATGCAGGCTGAGGCAGAGAGAAAAAAATTTTCAGCCAAAAATAGAAGACAACAAACAAGTGCACCTCCCTGGGCCTCCTCGTATGGGGCTATATTGAGGTACCCGCTGCTTGTTCCTGCACACAAGGCTGAGGGGAGACTTGATGGCATCTTCAGATACCTGAAAGGCTGTCACAGGGAAGAAGGTGTGGACTTCAGCGCCATAGTGCCCAAGGGTAGGACAAGAACCAGTGGGTAGAAGATGGGCAAGAGAGATCCAAACGCAAAGTAAGGAAGAACTGCATGACTCCGGGGGCTATTAAGCAGTGGAAAAGCCGGCCTCCTGGGGCTCCATCACCGGAGATTCTTCAAGCAAAGATTGGACAGCCATTGTCTGGGATGGTCTGAGGATTCCTGCCCTGGACAGGAGGCTGAACTCGGTCTTCTGTAAGACTTCCAAGGCCCCTTCCAGCCCTACGATTCTACCATGCTAATTTGGCACTCTGGGAAAATGCTCCTTACATCTGGAGCCCCTCGAAGGGCTGTAGGTGCTTCTGTCTCACTGCATTTCCTTCTGACTCTTTTCCCAAAAGCACCCCTTCCCAGGGAAATCTGAGAACAAATCCTACTGGGGGTGGGTGGGGCTGGAGAGGGAGCATCACCACAGAGCAACTCCTCCTTCAAACATTAGCCAAGTTTCTTCTCCCTGCAGGACCCCTAGAACTTCATAAAGGCCTGGGAGAATTCCAGGGGTGCAGCTTTCTCTCCCCCAGCCTGTTCCCAGGTTCCTGAATGTCTCTCCCCCAGACCCTAACTAGGAGAAAGCATCCTTAACTCAAACATGTATTTTCCTGGATTCACACAGTTGCCATGTGAGCCCAGGAAAAGACGTGCCTTCTTTAGGAGGCTGCTGAGAAATGTGCCCACCCCCTTTCTGAAGAATCCTTCCCGCTTTGGACCCAAATACCTGGAGGGAACCCCTTTGTTCACAACCTTGGTCTCTGGCCTCTCAGCACATTAGGCAGATGGCTGCGATTCACAGAGTGGGCACTAGGGGTCTCCCTAAGCTCATCTCTTGCAACCGCTGGCCCATCCTTTCCGAGATGGGTCTCCTCCGCCTTCTGCAAGTGGGAGCTTTCGGCCTCCTCTCCCCTCCAGTCCCAGCTCTCCTTTGAGTCACAGAGATCACCAGCCCCGTTAAGGTCCAGAGCTTGCAAGGGAGAGGGTGGCATCTCCTCCTCCCTCCCTGTTCTCTTGTGTCCCTGGGCCTCTCTTTCCTTGCCCCTTTCTTGGCCTTTGATCTGAACTCACAAGAAGGCAAGTCCCCTTCCTCCCTTCCCAGGAACGGAGGGTTCCTCCAGGCAGTTCTGCCTCTTTTGCTTAGTGGAGCAAAACCAACAGCTGCAGTATTTTAAACCTTAACCCTCTCCCTGGTCCCCTTCCCTCCACAGAGGCTCCATCCAGGGTCAGGCTTTAGCAACATGAAAACAACGCTACTGGCTGTTTCTCAAATGCACAAGCCACGCCAGAATGCTACCAGGAGTGCTGTTCCAGCCTTAGTCAGTGATGGGAAGGGGCTGGTGAGGTGGTCTGTGGCTCTGTGGGTAGGGGATCCTTTGCCCTTCCTCAGGAGCATGGTGCTACCGCAGCTTCAAGGTGGCAATTCCAGAGGAGGCAGGAACAAGAGGGATCGGGATTGGGATTGGGGCTGGAGCCTGAGTGCAGGGCTTCATTCCCCCAGGAACCTTCGGGCACTGTTTTGTGTCAAGGGTCTCCAACAGCTCTCCATTTGCTCCTGAGGATGAAACTGGCCTGCAGGTTTTCTTCACCAAGTTTTCTTCACCAACCTGGCAAAATCACCGAGGCTGGCCAGAGGAAAGGCAGCCCCTTGCCCTTGACCACCAGTTCTGGCCTCCAGGGCTGGTTGTGCCCCCGTACTGATTGGGGGTCAGTTAGCCATGCACGTGCAGGTTATCGCTGGGCACGACAACCAAGCGTTTAAAAGAGGGATGAGGTGGGGCAGTGGGGCTCTGGAAGTTACCCCCGAGAGCGGATGTGCCTGGCAGCCTTGCCCCAAACATTAGTGCGGTCGGAAGAAGGCTGACCCAGAGTCCCTTATCTGCCTAAAGGAAAAGCATCGGATTGCGAAAGGATCCCCTCACTCAGACGCAGGACTCCTTCTCATCCCTGCACTGCTAAGCGACAAGACTGCTGGGCACCTCCTTGCGTCCCCCCGCCCTGCCTTGCAGCAGGGGTTGTCTGCATCCCGAGAGGCAGCTCTGTTCCCCGCTAATTCATCGCTTTCTCAGGATGCCAAAGCTGCGGCCGCTCAGGCACGCAGTTCCCCCCCCCAAGTGACCCCTCTGTTCCCAACATTCCCGTGTGCGAACACACCCTCACAAGGGCCTGTGTGGGGAAGGGTGAATGGGAACGGGGGGTTTCCCCGGGACCAGATCTCGACGGCCAGGACTTACTGTCGCATTTCATCCCCTGGTGGATAAGCCCGTACAACAAGGAGCCGCAGTGGTCACAGAAGGTGGGGCTGGAGTAGGTGTGGATCTTGAACTTGTGCTTGCTCCGAGGGTCCTGGAGTGGGAGAGAACGATCGGGTGAGCGCAGCCCCCCCAGCAGGCTTCACCAGATGAGCGAGTAACTGCACGGTGGAATGCAACATCACCACTGCCATCCCTGTTCATACTGGAAATCTCTTCTGCGCTTTCTCAATCGCTCTCATTCAGTTGGACGCAAAATAAATGATTTTTTATTTATTTTTCCAAAGAAGGAGAAAGGTTCAGTGACACTTGCGTGGATGCAATGTACTCTTGCTGGACTCGGGTTCCAAGATGGCTGGAAAGGGGAACCCCTTCTCTCTCCAGGGGCTACAGTGACCCCGACTGCCCCGACTTCCATTCCCAAAGGAGCATTTCTTGGATCGGGAACTGTGGCCAGCAAAGGAGGCTTTGAGGGATGGGAAAATGTGCAGCAAAAAAGCAATTCCAGTGTTATTCATGGCTGAGCTCCAACCCATGCTTTGACATAAATTGGAAAGCATCTTCAAAATGAGGGGAAAACCCTTCTTTGCCATGGAAAAAAATACTGGGAAATATGAGAGACCTGGATCTTCATCACCCTCTACCCTGCCTTTCTTCATCCGGGGCACTTTCTCTGTGGGTCACAGTTCTTCCCCGGAGCTTGTTAGAACCTCACAGTAAAGCTGCCCCCTAAAACCTTTGGGGGGGTGGGATCCAGGCCTTCACACACGCAGGGCTTCACTCTGGGCTGCTTTTAGGCAAGACGCAACACCCCCCCAGTCTGTGGCCCCCTGGCGAGGCACCAAGCCTGTCCCACGAGCGGCACCACCTCCCCTCAAGGGCCCGCCCCAGAGGGAGCATCTTCTCCATGTGGGAACGAAGGCAGGAAGCTGCCACATGCCAGGCCCTGTGGGGGGGGGCAAACTTTTCTTTCATTTCAAGACTAACACTTCATTACTTTGAAAAGCAAAATACCGGTGGAAAATCATTTTGTGCCTATCACAACGCTTATTATTAAAGTCGACTCTATTTCAGTCACTGACCAGCATCTACCCCTAAAGAATCTAGCATTTTACCAGGCAGAAAGTTTATAAGGAAGATGAATGCCGAAAATCTCACATCCATCGCATCCCTAACCGCTTCCTTAGAAAGGATAGTGGTTTGGGCCGAGACCACCTACTCCAATTGGAATCAGACTATTGCTTAATCCATCTTTTCCCAATCTGCTGCCTTCCAGATGCAATGGACTACACTTCCCATTTCCCATGTTTTAGTTCCAACATTCGGCAGGCATGAGGTCTGAAGAAGCCATCCTGCTTTTTCCTTCTTAAAGATTTTATATGGTCTGATAAAACAGCAGAAGGCACAGGAGTGAAGCAGCAGAGGAAAGCGATTCAGTCAAGATGGGGCCACCTCAATGCTTTAGGAGAAGTGAATTACCCAGGTGGGGGACTGCTAGCACAGATGTCTTCAGGACAAGGTCCATCAAGGTTTCTCTCCAGTTCCCTTCAAGTGGATTGTGCCAGCACCCTGCTTGAGCCCATGGCAGAAATCCCACTGGCTTGTTAGGATACTACCAACAATTATGAAACACGTTCCTTCACAGGAACACAGCCTATCTAAATCAGCTGAGGTTTCATGGGAGGGGAAGTGCTGATTGAGCAAAGTAGCCCAACAGCAGGCAGTGGACAGGGCCGGAGGCTTTGGACTTGGATGTCTTTCTTTCCCAGCTGGCATGTCAATGGCTCGTTTGCTCTGGGGACCGAAGCAAGCCAGTGTGAGGAGGGCCGAGTGGAGCCCTTGATCTGCTAGGATGCTCCTGTAGGGCCAACACCTTGGGCTGCTTTCAATAAGAGCAAGTGAGCATCCTTGATGTCTAACAGAAGGTCCAGAAATAGGCTGTAAGTGCAGTTCAGTGCAAGTCCACAGCGCTCCCACCCCGGAGGGGGCCACAGAGATCTCCCCCCTCCAGTTCAAGGCTTCCCTTGTAGGGAGGGGGTTGTTGCCTATCCTGTCTCACCTGATTCTTGAAACATAAAGCGGAAGGGAGGGGAGAAACCCTACATGCTACCATGAGGAAAAACAGGCTGCAGCTCTAAGGCTTTATGAGAAAATGGGTTTTTGAGGTGTGATTGGGCTGAAGGCGAAGAGGCAGCTAAAGCAATCGGATACTGCCCTGTGGCTTTCTTGCCAATGGATCTTGGCCCGCATAATCAGGGTGCCAGGCCTCCAACCTTGAGGGGGTGGAGCCCTAATGGGATTTCGCTTTGCTCAAACTGCTGGACAGCAATTCACTGGGCTTTGGCAAAGTTAATTGCTTCAAATCGCACAGAGGCTTCAGTCTGAAGCAACCTTCCTTTGAATTCATAAATGTTCCAGATGCTCCTTTTAATGGCTGGGCTTAGCAATGAGAAGCCAGAAAAAATGGAGGTCAACAACAATTAACCTGCTTTCAGCAACCATCAGGCACTCTAGGTCACTAATTAAGCAATGCCCTTCAGAGAAAAATCTCTGCTTCTGAGGGAGATTCCGTTCTTCGAGAAAGCAACACATAGCACTCCTGTGGAAGATCATGGGCCAGGTTCATGGTGGGCTCCCTCATCCTTCTTGGCTTCTGGGCTTCTTGCAAAGAAGGTGAACCGGGTGGGTTTCGTCTTCATCAAGGATAGCATCTCAAATCTAGTCAAGCAAACAGGTCGCAGTCAGCAGCACCACTGCTATCAAGAGGCCAAGGTATCTGCTGGCCCAGGACCTCCCGCCCTCAACAGCAAAGTGGAAGGTGATGCCCTCGTCTGGACTGTGTGAAAAAAGCCATCATTGCACTGGCATCCAACTTTATGTCCGGGACAATGAGAAACTACTTTCACTGCACCCAAGGAAGGACGTGTAGGACAGTGGGGGGCATACATCTCTGTCTGGATCACAGTGTGCCCCTGAGCCCTTGCTGACAACAGCGTGCAGGACTGTGGTTTAGAAAAGTAAGACCAGGGATATTTAAAGCATGTTGCAGTAAAGACACCTGTTTTGTTTTATTTCTGAATCTGGTCCTCTGCCCTTTCTACCAGCCTTTGCCCATCTTAACATTTCTCCATCCACTTTCCCATCCTCAGTTAATGTCAGCCCCACCAGGTGGACTGACCAGACCAAGAAATCAACTCCACCTGAAGGCTAAAGCTAGGTAACATTCCTGCGTATCTCCACCACAGCCAGTTGCCTTCCTCTCCACGGTTAACCTTCTACTGAGGTGCATCTCCTTGCTCCAATGTTATGCCGTATACCTGCATAACTTCAGATCACCCACTCCACTTTCCCTGTCAACAGAACTTCCCTGGCCTCTGATACTTCTTGTTCCATCATATAAACTGTGCAACATTTGCCACAAATCACTTGGGTACTCGGCCAACAGCACAGCGGCGTCTGCACATAAAGCGAGCACACGCTCATGTCCCTGGCTAACACACCTGCAACACCCCCACAAGCACTCATCCATCTCTAAATAAGCTAAAAAACCAGGGGGACATGACACATCTTTGTCTTACTCCCTTCCCAGTGCTGAATCATTTGACAAGCGTTCCATTTATCCCCGTGAAAGCTTTGCTTCCACCATAAAGAGTTCTTACCACATTTAACAAGCAACCTTTCTCTCCACGTTGCACACAAAACATTCCACAATTCAAGCCTGTGATTGCTTCCCATGAATTAGAAATACTTCTGTTGACCCAGCCCCAGAGTGCAGCCAGGCATCCTGTTCCTGTAGCAGGGATCCCCCAACCTATACCTCGGCTTTGAAAAGGTATCTGATCACCGTGCAAACTGATCACACGTCTCTGCTTTCTAAACAGCCTCAAACCCATTTTAATTTAGTTTCTGTAAGGACAACCCATGCTCTCCTGCTGCAAATGTCTGGAACTTGGCCCAGCTCCAAGTCTGAAACACATGTGGCCTGGTTTTCACCATGGGTTTCCTTGGCACCCCTGTCTCCACATGGTGCTGCACAGGCATGACGGGGGTGTGGGGGGTGTGACGGAAGTCCCTTTCCTCCCAGAGGAGAACCAAAGAGAATTCCCACCCACTCCCCTCCCCAGCCTGGCCTGGCCTGGCCTTGCTGTCCATCAGGTGATCCGCTCCGCTCCTCCTCCTCCTCCGTCCGGCCTCGGGGCCCTCTCCTCCCTTGCCTCCGGAGCACCTTCACTTGCACGTGGCCCGACGTGCCCCTGCTGCTTTTTCACATCTGCCGCAGCACTGAGTTATTTCTCTTTCTGGCAGCACAGGACTGGCCGAAGGTGGGGAAGGGGACTCAACAACAGTGCCCTGAGCTGTCAGAAATCGATCAGGAGCCACAGATTCTCGCCTTTAGCAATTAATAGGATCTGAACCAGTGAAGCCCGGAATGTAGTCAAAGGACTGATGAGGAAGCAGACAACTTCAGCATGAACAGAAATGCCACAGCAGCGCTTGGCTGACCTACTCTGCACCGGAAGATAAGCGGGGTTGGGCCGAGTTAGTGCTGGGATGGAATCTCAGGGCTGTGGGTTCAACCAGGTTGCTGACAAAAAGTCCTGGGGGAAGACAATGGCAAGCCATTTCCCTAACATTCCCAAGGACACCACGTAGACCTGCCCATGATGGTGTCCCCAAGAGTCAAGCTCAACTGGAAGGAGGTCTAGAGATGAAAGCCACACTGGGGAGCAAGGACAACTCTCCGAAACCTGCCTAGGTCTTACCATCACTTCTACAGTTGCTGACTGAAAGAAATCAAAGACCTCCTGGCCAGCATGAAAGGCAAGGGGTTCCCAAAGGGTTTTCAACCACAATTGCCCTTGAATTTCAGAAGTAAGCGACCTTTTAGGCCCCCAGCAGCAGCTGGCTTGGACATCAGAAGCAGCGGGGGTGGGCAGGGGAGGTGTCCCATGGCCTGGTGGGATGGCAGAGCACAGGCCCTGCGACAGGCAGCACTGGGCATCCTTCTGCTTTCCTGCCCTGCAGCACAGGACAAAGAGATTTCACTCTCTCCGAATGCTTTCTCTAGGCCTGGCTACCTTCCCTGTTCCCAAAGGTGCACTGTCAATCAAAGGAACAAAAAAGAGGTTTGCAGTCTGCCACAGGTCTAAACAATGGGTTCTTCCAGTCTTACTGCTTGGATAATACAATGGCTATTCACACCCATAATTCTGATAAGAGAAAACCACAACACTGCTTGGAATCTACCACTGGGAAGCCAGTGGTAGATTCCTATCGAGCCTATAATGAAGACCATGATATGATCCTGTCTGCAATGCTCCTCTGAACTCACTGCAGACCAGAAATCTGGCAATGGAAATGCTCTGGAAATGAAATGGAGCAGATTCAGCTCTTCCAGGGCCTCCCTGCTGCACAGCTGACTTCTGTCATTAGGCCAGGCTGCAAAACCCCTGCTTGCCCACTCGCTTTGCATGGAATCTGAAGAAAATGTCCCTGTGCAACCTTTCCCTCTCCCCATATTCACTGGAATGTAGAGCCAGCAGCACTGGCTCCTCCCAGGTGGCAGATGGATGCCACCGGTTTGGCAGGGCTCCCCCCATTTGATCATTTTTCAAATGACATTCAGGATTTCAAACTGGTAAAAGACACAAAGATGCAATTAATGTGCATTATCTGCCTGGAATGAGAAAGCAAATAAGAATAAAATCAGCACTATTCTTTAGATGCAAGGAGAGAGAGAAAAGGGAAACTGAAGGGCTTTTAATACAATCATGCTTTTTGAGAGATATGGAAGGAAGGAAGGAAGGAAGGAAGGAAGGAAGGAAGGAAGGAAGGAAGGAAGGAAGGAAGGAAGGAAGGAAGGTTCTTCCACAGAAATGGGTTGGATGTAGAATATACTGTATGTTTATGTGATGCACAGGCAAGAACAGAAAAGGACAACGGAGCCTAAACTGTTCCATCTGTGGTCTACAATCCTGTTATGGAAGCCAGTCTACATCCTGGCATACTACAGCATGAGCACAGCAATAAGCTTGGCAGCATTTGGGGTCTCTCCTGAGTAAGGTTTCAGTGTGGAACTTGCCCCATCACAGGCTAGAATATAATTGCAAGCAATGCCAAGCTTGCTTGTTTTATACATGAAGGGAAAAACCATGTTACTTTTTCTTACAAAATGTGGGTAATAGTAACATGGAATGTCATGCTTGAAGTTAAATGTATCCAGGGCCCCAATCTGTGCACCTTCTCAATTCTGTACACAAACACACCCCAAATTTATGCCCCAAAATGCAAGCATTTGGCAGCAAACACGAATTTGGGGAAATCAGAGCTGCAGCCTCAGACAGAAGATTGGCAAGCAAAGCTGTGAACCTGGCTTAACCGAAAGGCAATTATCACACAGCAACTAATGAGATTAAAGCGTTGACATGTTTTTTGGGGGAGATGGGCGATGATGGAAATTTGAAATATAAATAAACAAACAAACAAACAAATAAATAAAATGCTGACCACTTCCATGGTACAAGGCTGCCCCCAGGTACAGGAAGCAACAATCAGGTCTCTCTGGTTTGGGGATCACATCCTTTTCAACAAGAAACAGTATTTTGGAAATGACCATATTGCATTTTTGTTGCTGGACGTGCAGTGAAACTAATGCTTTATTTAAATATCTTGTTCCATTTTAGTAAGGAGCAATTACATGTATTGACTCAGCCTTGAGATTTATCTCAGTCACATGGGAGTTGACTTTTGGATAGAGAAAATGAATGCATAATCAAAAGACTTATTGTTTAGCACTGGAAACACGAATATATGGCTCCAGCTATTTGATGGTTTGCAGAATTGATTCATATAGATCAGCCATGGATGACTATAATGAATCAAGGCTTCAATTGATCAATATACAGTATTTATGTCTGTAAAATATATTTTGTATGTTTTTGTTTCTTACTTTCAGTTTTCTTCTTCTTTTATAATTTTGTATATTCTTTTTCTTCATTTTTTGTATTTAATTCATTAAAAAAAAGGAAAACCAAAAACAACCAGGTCTCCATGGGCAATCAAACAAAATGCCAGGAGGTCATTTGGGAAGAAAAATTCCCTCATAAAAAGCCACATAGGAACTGAAACGAAAATGAAAGCTGGCAAGATAGTTTCCCAACAGAGAAACCACCAGGAGCAAAGGAGTAAGTTATTTATTTATGTATTTTTGGGATTTGTCTGCCACCTGAAACCAACTGGCTCTCAGTAGCTGACAGTAAGCTTGGGATCCTCTTCAGGACTGTCCTGCCATGGAGCATGGCCTCACCAAAAAAAAGGAGGCCACATTTTCATCAGGCCTGCAAATTATGCTCATTCCAAGCCCAGGGAGAGAGACCAAGTGGCCAAGGATGGGCCTACAAATGTCAAAAGAGTAGCTTCCCAAGTTAGTGGGGTATGCTTCAGTGTCCAGAATAACTTTGCATCTGAAACAGTGTTTCTCAGCCTTGGCCAATTTCAGATGTATGGACTTCAATTCCTAGAATTCTGGGAGTTGAAGTCCACACATCCAAAAGTGGCCAAGATTGAGAAACACTGATCTAAAAAGTAAATTTGATGCACAGTTCAGTTCTGATTAGACACCATTTCTGTACTGCAATTTAATACCCAGATTTGTATCACACCCAAAATATGGGTTTTTCTACATAGAGAGTCTATATCTTCACTTGGCAGAAAATTAGTTTTCTAATATTAACCTAATGTATTGTACCTTACAGCACTCAAGTCCAGCTGCTGCTCAGAAGTGGGAGCCCCAAGGCAGGTGGCTGTCCAGCCCTTGACACACCAGAGAAGGAAAGTCTTCTCAGAGGTCCAAGGCTGGGCAGGTGGAATGGTGGAAACAAGAAGCGGCCCAAGGCCTTCAGCCATGTGGAACCCACCAAGGTTCTTTGCCTGCTGGAGCTGCAGCTGAATGCAAGAAGTCAGCCCTTGTTTCCCCTTGGTTTCCCTTCAGAGCTGCAACCAGGCTGGGAGGCTTCTCTGGACTCTGGAAACTGTGGGCAGAGGAAAGGGAAGCTGGCAGAACCTGCCCTTCAGACAACTCTGAACAGGATGGATGTGGCCACATTCCAAGAAGCAGACTACTGCAAACTTGACTGATGAGCAGAGAAGCTCCAGGAACACGTGCCCAAGGCCTGGGTTCAAAGACAGCTGTCCATGGTCCACCCCACCACCCCAAAGCCCTGCAGAGGAGGCTTTGCTTGTTCAGTAAGGTTTGCAAACACAAAGTGATTTATGGCCTCTAGACTGAACAGACTCTATTAACTTCAAGAAATCTCACAATAAAAAAAATTATTATACCCTAAAAAAGGGTATTGCCTTGTTATTGATTTAATATAAATAAACATATATCACTAAATTTGTTATGTTCTAATATTTGAGCATCACTGGTTTCCTTTGTAATATAATCCATATCTATGTATTTTATTTTATGCATTTACATACAATTTTCTGAGAAGGGGACCACAGTTCCACCAGACTGTCCAAGGGGTCCATGGCACAAAAAGGTGAAGAACCCCTGATCTGGGGGGTTCTTGGAGGTGGGCCCTCTTGATAGTTGCCCCCCATCTCTGCCACAGCCTCTCTTGGAGATTCAACATGTCCCATTTGGGGGGTTTAGGAAAGCAATCAAAACTGGGTTACTTCAGGAGAGGGAGAGCCGAGATATTTTCCTCTTGGGGTTGAGAACATGATTAGATGGATTTTTATGGCTCCTTGGGCTCACTGGGGCAGCCTTCTGTTTCTTTCTTACGTATGTATGTATTTATTTATCACATTTATATACATTTATATTTATTTATCACCTTTATATATTTCTTAGTTATTTCAATACAGTTTACCCACAGTAAGATTGTAAACCGCTCAGAGGAGGTTAGCGACTAAAGCAGTGTATAAGCCTGATAAAGTAAAGAAAGGCAGACGTAAAAATGTGTTCTGCATCTGGCATTGCTATTCGTTTCAGTCCTGGTTGTTATATTGATGCAGTTTATAGTATGGCTTTGCATATAATTTTGTGTTCGTGCTTATTGCAAACCACTCTGAGAATTTTATGTTAGGTGTCAGTAAGCTAATGATATTAATAAGTAAATAATAACTATTAAATCTAATAACCCTCCATGGGAAGCTGAGGGCCAACTGGAAGCTTTTAACTGCCTCAGTCTTGCCTATGTTTGCCTGAACACCAAACGAACAGCAGCTGATAACGCCACCAGTTCAGGCCAAACCCTGGAATAAAATCCAGGCTGTTTTCTTTTTCCTCTGTGCCTCAGATTACTCAACGGAACTGACGGAGGAAACATCTGTGTGGCTCCTGATGGATTTATGCCTTTCATAATCACGACGGAGTTATGGACGGCTGCCTCGAATCACTGCTTTTTTCTGGACGGAGGGATCTCTTGGGAAGGCTTCACATTATGTACTCTTATATCCTGAGATCAAACGAAGTGGAAGGAGATGACTTCTTACGATTCTCTCCCGATGCTCTCTACTGAGAGTTTCTTAAAATGCACGTTACTTAAAACACTTGAGACTGAAGCCTGAGCTGCCTCTTGAACCCACTACTTCTGCTCCCCTCAGCCCAGGATGATAGGAGGGTGGTGGCTTTGGGGCCAGGGCAAGCCAGACGGCTTCAGAAAGAGCACGAATTCTGCCAGCTCCTCTGTCATTTCTACAGCAGCTCCTGGGCTGCCCCCGGTTTCTGCAAAAGACCAGCAGGAGCGGCCCTTCCATCTCGGCCAGCATGATGGCAAAAAAAAGGGGAGGGGGAATTTACTCCCCACAGGAGGAGCAGAGGCAGCGAAGGCTAAGAGGAACTCCTTCTTGCCCATTTTGGCTCCACTCATAGCCATGGCCAGAGCAGAGCCACTCCACAGGCCCCACGGACAATCGCTGAGCATGGAAGGAGGACCTTCTGGTGTTCCAGCAGGGCTGCCCTGCAATGTCCAAGGTAGCTTAAGGGGACCCTTCTCAGAGTAGAGGGGCGAGAAACAGCAATTAAGACCAATGCTTCCCCTGGCCTATTAGTCTTCGGCCTCCTGTCAGCCCTGCAACAAGCCCATGGTGTGCACTACGGAAGGACTCCGGTGGCTTCACTCTCCGCTGCACAGAGCCAGGCCCGGGGGAGGAGCGATTGCCAAGGCCTCTTCCCAGGATCCGGGCTGGCTGGCGGCCTTCTTGCCCCTCAGGATGGTCGTGGCAAGGAGGGAGGAGCACTCATCATGCAGCAAGAGGGAACATGAGGCTATCCAGAGCATTAGCTGGAGCATCTGACCCTCCAGTGTTTTCCACTGGTGGGGCAGCTCTGGGGCTGCTGTCCTGGGGCTGGCAAAGTCCGGAAGGGATGCAAAATGGGCAGATTTGCTTCAAATCACAAATAACTTCATGTACCAACAATCAAGCACCTCTCAAGATGAAGGAGTTCTTGCCCATCCAACCGCTTTCTAGTCCTCAGGCAATTGCTATAAATGACAACAAGCTCACTGTCATGAAAACAGTCAAAGATGCTGCTTCGGAAGCAAGAACATGGTGGTAAAAGCAAAAGAATTAAATATGATTCATTCCTAGCTCAGCTATTTTCAACCAATGAAAGGGGGCAGTGGGGGGCTTTGTAGCCTTGTGGGGAAGAAATAGAAGGGGGTCTCGCCTATAAGCCTCACTGAAACAAATGGCCTTCCTTTCCACCGACCAAGCCCCCACGTGCTCAAGCACAAACCTGACAGCCCTGCTTGGGGATTCATTGTCTGATGGGTGGGCACGTTCCCCATGACACCAAAACAGACCCATGGCAGAAGATTTCCACAGCCTTGGCTGCAGGGCTGCCCGATGCCAGAATATGCATTTACAGGGGAGAGCTGCATGTCGATTATTCCGCTGCAGCGTTATCTGCTCATTACCCCGCCCCCCCTTCACACACTTCCTTACTGGTAAACGAGGGGACATTTGCCAGGCCTACAGCAATCCTGCTTAGCGGAGAACATTAAAGCAAACGTCAGATCGAAAGTGGAATCGCATTTTGCTCTCGGCTCAGTCCTCCTTTGCCCTACTTACACCAGCTTCCTTTTGAAAACAGGGCCTTTTTTCTACAGATTCAGTTCACGTCTCCATCCAACTCTTCATTCATTCATTCATTCATTCAAGCAGAAGGAAGCACTGCAGAGCGGCCCACCTGGACTGAACTCGTTTTTCCCCTACACCCTGCACAGAACGTCCCAGGAAGGATGAGTGGGAAGGGTCTCTTGGGTCATTTGGCCCAACCCAAGCGCAGGAATCCACTAAACAAGCATTTCCCCAAACGGGTGGGCGGCCCACAGTTAGTCCTTGTGCAGAAGGATCCAGCTCTCACAACGTACAGGGTGGATCACTCTCCCCCCCCTCTGGCAAGAGCACTGCGGCCACATTTCAGAGAGCGTTTGATGTCGGGTTTCGCAAGAGTGGACAAGTCAAGGGCTGTCTGAGTTCTCGATACACGAAACATACTCAGAACTGAAATATCATTTGGAATGCAAACATCCAGAATATGCAAATAAGTCTGTAGCTTCTTTCTTCAATTAAAACCACGTGTTATCTTCCATCTAGGCCCTGCCTATGCAGCATATTCGTAAAGTATGATGGGTTAACAATGATAATAATATTTTGAATGATGGGTTAGAAAATATTTTTTTAAATGTACATGAGGGTTTTAATTGTTTTCATGGGGGTTTTGTTGTTGTTATTGTTTGATTGTTTATTTGTATCTGCTTTGGGGGATTTCTAACTACGGGAGTCACCCTGAGTCATGTATGTGAGATGGGCAACTTATACAAACTGGATGAATGAATGAATGAATGAATGGTGGCAGCAGAAAGAGTTTGGAGTATCAAAAGAAAGGAGTATCTTGACAATCTGAAACAATGGGCAGAAACCAGCAATATGAATTTCAACAGGGACAATGAAAAACCTTCCACTTGGACAGGAAAAATCAAAGCCACGAGTATAAGATGTGGGAGACCGTACTGAGCAGTGGTGAATGTGAAAAGGGCGTCTGGAAGAAGCATGAGCTGAACATGAGCCAACAGGATGATGCAGCTACCAAAGAAGAAGCAAAAAAGCAAACAAATCCTAGGTGGGCATCCACAGAAGTACCACGTCAAGATCACAGGCAATCACTGGTCAAACCACACCTAGAATATTGCAGCCAGTTTTGGGTTGCATATTTTAGGAAGGGCATTGACAGACCGAACCATGTCCAGCAGAAAACGATCAAAATGATGAGAGGAACCGGAAACAACAAGCTTATGAGGAACGGTTGGAGGGACTGGGTCTGTTCAGCCTTGAGAAAGAAAGGGGAGATGCGCTAGCCGTCCTCCAGTGTCTGCAGGGCTGCCATGCAGAGGACAAGGCCTAACGCTAAAAGCTGTTTGACCGCGGAAACAAATCCGCATTGGGAGACAGTGGGCTGCCCTTCCCTGGAGGTCTTGAAGCTGAGGCGGGATGGGTGTCTTCTGGGAATGCTGGAGTGGGGGGGTTCCTGCCGGGGATTGGAAAGGAGCATCTGTGAGATGACTTCACGTCCGTATGCTCTATGGTCCATGAGAATTCTGCTAAATAAAATGAAAAATGCACTTTCTTTGTGTTGGCTCCATATGACACTTCCATACTAATACTTGGCTCAGGTTTTCTGCATGCTATTGACAAAAAGTTAATACTTCCTGCATTGAATGTTGTTATCACATTCCAGGTCTATGGGAAAAGGCAAGCAAATCAGCTGAGTTCCCTGTCTTTATCCAACGGTTCAGTGGAACATAAAACTGAAGATACAGCAAAAAAAATTGAGAAAACATTCAAATACAGACCAGTCCATTTTTTACAAGCAGATGAAGGCCCTGACAGAACAGACAGCCACGCTGATCTGTTCTGTTAGACACGACTGGGAAGGCTCCTCTCAAGAAGTACTTTGGCCAGTGAGCCACTTCCAACAAGAACAAGTGCTGATGAAATGATTGAGCTCATCCGTGAATGTATCGTTCAAAGGCACCCTGACCAGAAAAAAACAATTGGAAGGGGTTTGAGCAAAGACGGGTGCTGTGCCGGGAGAAGTCCTTCCTCCTAGGGCCAAACTGCACCACCAGACCGTGCATGGCCCACTAGAAGAGGCTTCAGTGATGTGAAAAATGTGCCCTTGCATTTGAATTCCACTCTTCAAGAATGTGCGATTTTTTTGATTTGCACAAAATCTTACCCTTTACGCTGCAGAAATTGTACTGCTTTCTACAAATAATTAGGAAGTAAACATGAGCTCTGAGGTTTGATGACTATCAAAAAGAAACATCTTTAAATAACTCTTTAAAAAGAAAGATTAAGCTTTATTGTTCTTGGAGTGACATCCTCCATTAGCAAAAGATGTTCTGCTTGAATGTAAAGACAGATTTCATGAATTTGATTGGCTAACAATGGTGGCTTACTTGACATATTTTGACTTTTAAGTGAGCTAAAACTGGATTTAAAAGGCACTAAAATTAGTACTCTCAAAGTTCACAAAAAAGTTGAAATAACAATTTAAAAACTTTGTTTACGGACAAACCAAGTTGATAAGAGGAAATTTAAATCTTTTTTTCTACTTTAACTGAATTACAGGAGAAATATGGTGAAACTAATACCTTAGAAATGATTTCTGCATGAGTTAACATCAATCTGAAATGAATATTTTCCACATTTTTCCAATGTGGATTAACAAGCCATTTATCATTGACCCTCAAGATGAGAAAAACACAATTGACAACATCAGAAGTAAATTCATTAATTGAACTTTCCTGTGATGCTGCCTTAAAAGAAATGCTGAAAAACTGTCCTTTGTTATAATTGCTTGAACTGTAGACGTGAATATTCACACCTGTATGAAACAGCAATTTCTTGATGTCTTCTGTTGCAACATATAAATATGGCATGGTTTTTCTTCCTTGGTTTTCTTCAAAAATAAGTATAGAAATAAACTGAATGTTGACCCAGATTTGAGAACAAAACTGTTCTTTTGCTCCTGACATAAAGTAACTATTTAATACAAAACTTCACCTATCCTCTCTCCTTCTTAGTTATTTAAAAGCTATGAAGTGCACCCATAATCAGTGCCTTGTAACTTGTAGATTTAAATAACGAGTGAAAATGTACAGTATTTGTTTTCACTGGGTTTTATATGGATTTATATTTTTAAGTAGCAAAAAAGATATTAAAAAACCAGACCCTTGCAGCTATGTACAGTAAAGCTGGAGGACCTCTGGGCTGAACCCTCCCCTAGAGGTGGCCCTCCAGCCCCCTCTCAAAAACACCCGCCAAGGGGAATCCACTTTTGTTCTAGGCAAACAAGTCCACTCCTTGGGAGCCTGCACCATCAGGAAGTTCCTCCTAATCTCTTCGATGTTAACCCTTGTCCTTGTCCTGCCCGACTGCAGGCTCAACAGAGAACCGGTCCGCCTTCTCCCGCACTTTTTAAAATTTGGTTTCTTCATTCCCTCTCTTGCGCTTGATGGCCTCCTAGGTATTGTATCTCCCCTCAGCCTCTCCTGAAAGCTGGACATGCCCAGCAGCTTCAATGCTTTTTCCCGGGACCTGCGTTTCAAGCCCCTTTTCACACAGGCAGCTCTTTCCTGAAGCTGCGCAGCTTCTCCCGGTCCCTCTTAAAGGGCAGCACCCTGCAGTCCTACAGGATGCCACATTTCTTACCTCTGTCGGGCATTAGAGGAGCACGTGATTTCTCCCAAGTAAGGCAGGCAGCTATTTCCTGAGTAGCCCAGAAATGGGGCCTTCTTCTCCCCACCAAAGCCAGCAATAACTCTGCTGCTCTTGCAGGCCACAGCCCCACCACATCCGTTGCCCAAAGCCAGTGCCACTGTCAGTGTAGGGGGAGAGACAGGCTCTGACATGCACGCATGGCCCTTCGGAGGCCTTCAATGGCCTGCCTGCATTCAGGCTCGACGAGGAGCCGGGCAGCTGTATCGGGCATCAAGTAGGCCCACGGGGAATGGAGCCCTTCAGGGCAACGGCAGAGGTTTCTCCGGAGGAACTGCTGAGCAGAGCAGCTTCATGGAATAACGGAGATGCCAAGCTCTGATGGAAGGTGGCCGGGGCAGATCAGTGGAGGACCCACCGTCTGATGATCCAAAAGGTCTTGACATTGGAGAGCGGCACCGTCTGTCTCCTGGCCAGGAGGGCTGAAGAGAGAGTATCTTGTGGTGGGGGAGGCAAGGCCAGGTTCAGATGGGGGGATGCAGCTAGAGTCAAAGATGCCATGACTGGCACTCACAAGAATATATCATTCAAGCACCATCCCTATATTCAGCACAGAGTCCCTGAAGCCCTTGCAGGATCCCTTAATCTGCTCAGGATCAGGGATCAAGTAAGCAGGAGGGGAAGGGAGAGAACTGCAGGGGAAAAAATCTCCCCCCCCCCCCGCAACTCCTCACTGCCTGGTGGAAGAGCAACAGAGCAGTCGGGAGAGTGTGGAGGCTGAGGCCCCACTCAGTTGACTAGACACCTGCCCCAGCCCACCTCGGTCAACTTTTTCAAAAAATTGCTCCATAGCTGCCTGACAGCTGGCCTGCAAGGACAGTCATCTGGGTGTATTTTGGTCTGCTCATCACCCAAGTCTAAAAATAGAGCCTGTTGGAGCAAGGAGGTTCATCAGCACCTCCCAATCAATCACAGTGGCAGCCTCTGATATTAGCTCTTCCCCACTGTCAGCGCATCACGGGGGGGGGGGGGGGGGGCTCTGCCTTGGTTGGTGCCCAGAATGTGGATTCGCTCCAGATTTTCCAAAGACCGCTGAAAGCAGAATCTGTGTTTTTATTGTTTAATTAATTACTGGGTTTCTAGCTAAAAGGGGCTTTAGGTACCATTTATAGATATGTATAGAAGTTTGGAATTTGGCCAGAGAAAAATGTGAGCATTTTGCTCCAGACTTATTTCGCATCTTGCATTTCCCCCTAAAGTTTCAAGACCCCAAGTTTTTAGTGTGCCATTGTGACAGGTTTCACAATTCTGCACCTCCCAGTTCACCTAGAAGTGGCCTCTTTCGTTGCTCTCACAGGAATGAGCCTGCCAAGAGCATTCCTGGATGAAACCTTCAGCCACACCTTCGGGGCTCCATCTTGACTTTTTTGACCACACTATGCAGACACCCCTGAGTGGCAGGCAGCTTCCACAGGAAATGGAGGAGGGGTACCGGGAAAACTGCCCCTGAGCAGAGAGGCTCCCTTTCAGCACGAAAGGTGTACTCTGCCTCCTAGCCTGGTATAGACTCAAAACAGCATTTTATAAACCAAACACAGAATATAGAAGTATATCTGGGGAGGCCAAGCCCAGAGTAAGCTGAAGGGGAAGGGGCAAGAAAATCACAATGGTGCCCATGGCCATGCGATCAAAGCCCCACCCCTTTTTCATGCATCATGACTCCCCCTCCCTGCAGACACCCCCTAAATAAAGATAACTTTTCTGCATGGAGTCCCAGATTCATCAAGCCCCCTGAACCCAGACAGGCCTTGATTTAGTTGTTCCGGCTTAGCCTCCCCTTCCTTTTTCAGATGGGTTTGGGCTGAAAAATCACACGTACACACACACACACACGCACACACCGCAAGGCACTTGAATGGGATTAACTAAACCAGCTGCAAAAGCTGTTCAAGGAGTGTGCATTCACATCTGTGGTGCTAGATCCATGGACAGAATTTCCCCCTGTTCAAATCAAACCACACAGAATGTGCAATTTTTAGTTTTTAGACCTGCCTCAGCAGCACAGCAGCCTCCAAACAAACCCAGTTTACTTGACTGTTTATATTCTGCCTTTAGGTTGTGTCGACCACATTCCCACCTTCCCTCCAGAAAGGTTCGGTCAAAGGGAGGCCCCAAAGCGCCCCAGGAGCACCCCCAGCGGAGAGTGGGCTCCGTGGCCTCTCGGCATCCCGCTTGGACGCTCCCTCTGTCTTCAGCTGGGCTTACTCACGTCAGAGGCAGGGCCCTTGTCGGCTCCCGGGCAGGAGAAGGTCACAAATTCATGGCACCTCTTGTGGACAACGAAGCAACAAACTGCAAGGAGAAAACAGAGGAAACTGCTGGTTAACAGGGGGAGTGGGCTCCTGGAAAAGGGCAAGGGGGTCTTCAGTCCAGCCCAGCGATAATCTTTGGGGTGCCCCACGTGATTCCTGCCACTCTGCTTGCTGCATCTCCTGCAGCCCACATCAGGATTTTGCATTTAATGTGGATTTGAATGGCAAGACTAATTTGTTTCCTATTCTTTAAAAAAAAAAGATGAATTTGTTTAATTTACGACTGTAACAAGATTATCCCTCAACTCTATGTGCATGGTGTGTATGTATAACAACACACCTAGCAAGGGAGATAATTCATGAACAGGTTTGGAAGAAAATCCATTCATCTGTGCGAATTAGTGGCCAGCAGGATCGGACTTTGCAGGGGCCTTTCCTAGCCCTCGTGGCCATGGTCAGTAGCCAGGATGGATGGGAATCTTAATCCAAAACAGCTGGAGACTGAAGAAAGGTGCCCAAGGGATAAGATTAAGATGTTTTTTTATCTGCTACTCTCATCCAAACAATGAACCCCGACTCGGCTGTTTGTGCCCAGGACCAATAATGGAACAAGAGAGAGGGACTGATCTTCAGCCAGGTGTCCCCAAGCTCCTGAGTGAGCGACTCTGTGTGTGTGTGCTGACTAACGGCACGAAATGCCCGTCGACCCTTATGCACTTGACCAGCAATTTATAAATGGCAAATCACTGATTTGCCCAGAGAGACCTGCAATCCCTGGGCAATCCAGGAGCACAGCTAATCCAGAAATGCCAACATCAGTCGACAAGCTGGTATGGGGGTACAAGCAACCCTGCTCACCAAGAATCCAGGTTCACCCACCCATCTGCAACAGTGAGTCCTCTAGCTTTTTACAAACAAAATGTATTATAAAACCACTTAAAACACTTAAATAGTTAAACATAAATAAAAACAAAATCGCAAGAGGGTTAAAATCAGAATGTTATAGAGGGTGCAGCCAATGCGCAGGGTCCCTGCTGCCAGTAGGAGGACATTGGTAGGTGAAGAGCTACAGATGAAAATGTATATATCGAAAAGGTCGAATGCATAAAAAATGAATTTGGCTCTCACAATTCAAAACCATAAAGATCCCCCGCTGCAAATGCCAGAGCAGGCACGGCCAGCCCTGTTCTGTGCCAGGGGCTGCCCTCCAGATGTCTGCTGAGGACCAGCAAAGCCACCCGGGGCAGACTGGGAGCGCTTGGCCTTCTTGGCAGTCGATCAATCTAGCAGGCTGCCGGCGGTTCTTGCCGCAAGGCTGACCATTGTGAAAGCAGGCCGTTTCATTTTCAAATGAGCTCCAGCTGCACACTCTGATCCCGAGCCACCTGCTGCAGCCTGAACAGTTCGATCTACCCCAGGCAATCCCGCAGACTTTGCTGGGCAGGGGTAAAGATGCAAAAGTGTGCAATGCTGCGCCCCCCTGGCACTGCATCTCTTCATGCTGCCACTCGACCTGCCGGCAGACGAGAAGAAGAGGCCCTTGGGAAGAGGGGGACAGCACGTCCGACGGTAGCGAATCACCATTTCTCTAAGCCTCAGTGTGAAGTTTCTGCTCTTCCGGCTTATAGCAGATGGCCACTGCACACTATTCACACCAGGAGCAGGTCAGTTACATACAGCATAACGACCTTTTACGTTTGATACCAGGGAAGAGAACACATATGGCAGCATCAAGGTCCTACAATATTTCGTGTGGAGAAGGAGAGAGAGAGGAATTATACAAACTTGCTTGATGCACACACCTCTGACTGGACTGTAACTAATACTCCAGCAAGAATCATCCAGTTTTTAAAATAGTGGTGCCCTTCCCCAACTCAAAGCCTGCCTGCAGTGCATCAACCCAGGGTGCCTCCTTGATGTCAAGCATCTTTGCAACAAGCATTTGTCTAGGAACTCCCCTCCAGCCCAGACCCAGACCACGGCAACGGGCGACACTTTCTGACGACGGGAGCCTCTCAGCCGCTGCCTGTCCACGAGAATCAGAATCAGAGGCGGGCCCTTGCAGAGCTCCATCTTCCCTGGTTTCCATATCAGCCAATGTTCCAGGTCCAGGCTGTCTACAGACATCAGCAGGAGAGGCTTGGAAGCCAGGCTGCCTCTCGCCCAAGAAGTACCCACGGCTTTCCTGAAGCCAGCGCATCCACACCCCTGGCATTGGCTGCTACTTGGAGAAGCCAGAAGGGTGTGAAAAAATACACGGGACAGGTTTTTTTCCAAGAGAGCCCAGTCTCCGCAGTTACAAAATACATCCAACGCATCTCAAGTTACCTACAGGATTTCCAGCTTTCCTCTTAGGCTAGCTAGCTAGCTATTTATTTGTTTGTTGTTTGTTTGTTTGATCAAATTTTGTCACTGTCAATCTCCCTCAAAAGAGGGACTTTGGGCGGTTTACAGTAAAGCTAAAAAGAGATTAAAATACAAATAAAAATATTCCTTTTCATCTCAATTTCTGAAAGAGAAAGGCAACATCCACCTGCTTAATTGACCTCCCTTCCTCTTCCTACTCAGCCTACTCAGCTTTGCAAAACTGGCCAAACTCTGTCTTGGGGCCCCACCTTGCGATGTTTCCTTTGCCTGCTAACATAAATTACCTCTCCTAAAGTATCACCTGTTTTTGAAGTCTGGGTGCCTCCAGCTAATGAAAAAGAAGTTTAAAAAATCTTCTTCTACTAGTGGCTCATCAGGTGGCTCACCATGAGAAAGCAAGGCCACTACGTGGATCACACACACACACACAGACACACATGCATTGCTTTTAAGGCCTTTGTTCCCAAATGCTTTTTAGTTTGGCAAGCCCTGCAAATATGTCAATTTCGATTCTATCAGGGCTTGATTCTACCTTAGCAATTCTGTTGCACTGGTTCTATCACTTTTATTTACTGATAGGTTTTTATCCGTGTAGCGAACAAGCAGCTTTTCCAAGCAGAATTTGTGCCAAACAGAGAACAGTCTCGTTGAACAAGGGAAGGGGTTCCTGTATTTTCTCATAATTGTGCAAAGGCAAGAAGGTCAGCCACTAAGACTTAGCAAATAAACTTCCTCTCTCCTTCTACCAAAGTGTTAAAAACTGCGGGAGCCGGATCACCTCCCTCCTTTGCACTGCTATTTTTAAAAAATGAAAGCAAGGATGAAGGAAAGGAAGGGAAGCTCTTGAGCAGCGCTTCCAAGTTTTCTCCCTTATACAGTCATGAGCGCAGCTTGTCCCCAATGCTGGGGCACCCACAGGCAGAAAAAGAAGGAAAGAAAGAAAGAAAAGGTGCCTCCTGAACGTGTTCCCCAAGAGATGGTCCGGTAAACATGGCACCTATTCTCTCTCAGCTGGGAGCCGACCGATCTCTCAAACCCCGGGAGAGAAATGGCTCCTGGCATGAGATACTCTGCCCCTTCGGAAGAAATACAGGGGGAAGACCAGCCAACTGCAGAATGCCCTGAGCTGCCCTGGCAAGGGAGGCTGCCCTGCACTGCACCATGTGCCAGAGCCGGCGGGAGAGGTGGGCTGACGCAAGGGGCAACCCTGCTGGTGAGGAGGTTGCTTGGCGGGTCCCCAGACGGCTGCAATATGTCTGCCTGGGGCAAAACTGCAGGCCCAAGGGTGGCCTGCGGGGCAAAGGCCCACGGGGGAATTCGTTCACGGCCAAGGAACGAGTGGAGCGGTTGGAGAAGCAATGGGAATGCTGCTTCATCCAAACAAACACGTTTTTGCAATATCCTGAAATCATTCTATTCCGGGAACAGGTCAGTGCATACAGTACTCTGCCATTGAGACAGGCTGTGGCATTTTCAGATGTTCGTATTGTTCTGAACTACATATCTACTATGCAGAACTGACAGAAATGTGCCCTTCTCTTTGCTAAAAAACTAGCCCATCAGCACTGTACAGCTCCAATTATTCCAGGGACTGAAGACCAGACGGCCTTGCAACTTACGAGCGAGTTGCTTATGGCCACAGACTATGTACGGTCAGTTAGAATGAAATGCAGTTCATTCAGGCGCATTTTGACCAGCTTGAGATATAAGTCATGGCCTCCACAGGATCTTGCGGCTTTTATCAGAATGACAAAAAATGCCTGACTTCCGGGGAAGAAATGGTGGACTGAAGACAGCTCCGCAAAAAGCAGAGCCAGTGGTTGTGGCTAAGAGCAAGGCGCCGACAAGTAGATCGACCCTCTCTGGAGAAAGAGGTGAGATTGCCCATGCTGCGCTCCGTGCGGTTCTGGTCTCCGGGGGGGGGGGGACCAGGAGACGAGGGCATTTGCCCATCGTGCTCCAGCCACAGCCGGAGCCTCCGAAGGACACCAAGTTTGCAGGTCCTTTGCTAACCACCTTCGAAAATTGCCTGTTAACCGCTTTAAACAAGTCAGTCGCCTTCGGAAGGACAAGGCTGGAACACCGGTGAGGGCCTTCAGCCCTTAATGTAAGAAACTGAAACTGCACCTTTATCAGCTTTAGGAATTCAAAATACACAGCAAAAAGCAAGACAAGACTTTGGCTCTAGAAGGTTTTAAACAGATTAAGGGCTCAGAAAGAGTTGGAATATTTGATTTTGAATATTAAGACTCCGAAATTAATTTCAAAGAATAAAGGCATTTTTGTGGGAAAGAGAGATTATTTTCGATATTGGAGACATAGCAAGATAAGCAACTTACAACGGTGTTCAGAGATATTGTTGGGGAATGGCAACGGGACTTTGGATCAACCACGTCAGCTATGTTGTGTGTCTTTATGAACACCCTGTTCCCAGAAGAAGCTGTTACAGAAAAAGGTTTGGAACAAGGAAGGAAATAAAAATGCCAGTTCAAGAGAGGAATTGGAATAATTTCTTCCTGCTGGACTTACAAGAAAGGCTTGTTAAAGTTTTGAAGAAATTCGAGACATGGGATAATGATCATCCAAATAGATTAAAGAGCAAAATTGTTTTATGTAAAAGGAAGGAACATAAAGTTGGCTTATTTGATCA
Organism: Candoia aspera; assembly: GCF_035149785.1. Classification (NCBI taxonomy): domain Eukaryota; kingdom Metazoa; phylum Chordata; class Lepidosauria; order Squamata; family Candoiidae; genus Candoia; species Candoia aspera. The sequence goes on along the minus strand of NC_086166.1, from coordinate 18,784,472 downwards.
GGGTTAAAATGAAATATGCTGTTACTTTGGGTGGTTCTTTCTGGACTTGCTGACATCTGGACTGGAAAAGACATTGTGCTTTGGATTTGCTTACAGTTAAGGGCTGAGAGATGGAATGACGAGTTTTGTATTTGTTAACTAACGTGATTATTTTAGGGCTCTGTTGGGCTTTTTGCTGACACTTGGATTTGAAAAGATGTGGTTTTATGAAGTTATTTAAAAAAGAAAAAGGAAAAGACATGGCTTATTGGACTTGCCTGTAGTTAAGAGTTGAATTATGGGATGAAGAGTTTTATATCTGTTAACTAAGAGCAGGTGAAGAGATAGTGAAACTGCTTAAACTTGTCGTGATGAGGGTGGGAAGTCGTTTTCTTAAGTTTTTTTTCTTCTTTTTCTATTTTTTCTTTTTTTACTTTCTTGCACCTTTTATCGCTTTTTCTCTTTTTAGTTTGTATTATATTTTATTATTGTAGTTAAAACTTTTAATAAAAATATTATTTAAAAAAAGGATGACAAAAATGTCTGCCCCTTGTGGGTGTCTGCAGTGTTGCAAGAATAGGCAAAAGGGGCGGGGCTTGTGATGTGACACTGCTGCTTTCATCAGCCTGACTCCCTGGCCTGCTGGAGACACCCCGATGAGATGCCTTCACGTATTCTCTTCCTTCCTTTGTTTTCTTTTCCCTCCATTTGTTCTGTTTAGTGAAATAAGAGGATTGCTTAATAACATGTTTTCTGGAAGCCCAACTTTTCAATGGGAAAATAGCAGGCAAAATTGGGAAGGGTTTCTGCCGCAGGATCAGATCCATCCATCTCCCATTTGGATCCCAAACTGGCAGCTGAGCCTCCCACAGATCTTGGCTTCTGTTTGGGCTTAAAGACACAATCACCACCTCTGCTAAAGAAGTTCTTGTGGTCTAGCTACATAATCAAGTGGTTTAACTCTCATGGTGACTCCAAGAAGAACCCAACAAATACCAAAAACTGCTTGGAGGTCAGGGGCGTCCACAGGGTAGGGTCACAAAAGTCAAGATGGCAGGTTTCTCTGCTGCACATAAAAACCAGCAGAGCTTCAATCGCAGTGTCATGGCTGCCATCTTGACTTTTTTGGCTCTACCCTGTGGACACCCTTGTTGGAAATCCAGGACAGCTGTGGTTCTTTCCACCAAATGATAAATGCTTTTATCACTGATGGGGACCTCCCCCTGTCCTTACACTCTGTTTCAGAGAACCTGGTTATTTGGATATACAGTATATTTCAGAAAACAGGGTTACCGGCTTGCTTTCTGCTTTCTGCAGAACCACTTCCTGTTTTCAACAGACCATCTCAGGGGTCTGTTTGCCTTTGGGAAAAAGAAGCCACCCACAAGACAAGCAGGTGCTTCCTTTGGCCCACCCATCCACGACCGGCACCAAGGTGTGCCCAGAGACGGCCTTGGCCAGCAGTGCCAGGCAGCACGGCTTCAAGGGGACAGCAGAAAAGGGAAGGTGGGCAAGCCTGACCGGCAACCGTCCCAACCGGGGCCAGCTGGAGTCCACCCGGCAGCCAAAAGCGAGGCCTTGCCAGCTCAGACAGCCTCATCTGGGAGCAAAGGCCGAGAGCCGCCCACAAGTTCTGCAGCGGAAAGGGGGAAATCCAGCCTAAACCGTGACACATCCAGCTGGGGGCCAATTAGCAGAGGGCAATGTTGTTCAGGCTGGCAAGCGAAAGCATTTCCTTTCCCCTGGCAACCCCCCCGGCACATTCACCTGCGAAGAGACAAGGAGGTGTTTACTGAAGAGTCTCAGGAGATGCCATGGCGGGGGGGGGGGGGGAAGCAGCAGACAGGTGGGGGGAAGGGCTGTGCAGCAGCGCAAAATACGGGTGAAAGTTGGGTTTGGAAGGAATTGGAAGCCTTTCAGAATGTGGCTTCTGCCCAAGGAGACCGCCCCTCTCCATCTCACTCCAGCAACGTCCAGCCCGGTCTTGGGCTGCGGCCTTGCCTGACACTTTTCCTGGGTCAGCCCAACACAGGGACAACCAACTCATTAAATGGGTTGGGGTCACACAGCATAGATAGCTTCATGAACCAGCCAAGGCTATTATTAACCATGCTGAACGTGCGCTCACCTAGCCAGTGCTGATGCGTGGGTTCAAGACTGTTGCTTAGAAGATATACAGAGGTGATTAATAGCGGTCGGCATGCCTCCCCCCGCCCACTGGATACCCCATCCCAGTCCCCCTATGGTTTCCTGAATGAGCAGAAGATGAAGGCGGGGCCTGGCCCACGGCTCGTGTCTATTCTGCCGCTTTAAGTCCACAACAGTGTTAAGACTGGAAGAGCCAAAGGCCCCTCCCTTGGAGACTGGCCATGCAATGTACCCACAGGCTTGTGTCCAGCCGCTCTGGAAAGTTGTTTCTTCTTGATTGATTGACAGATGATGTACATTCTTGCCTGCTGCTCTCTCTCTCCCTGCTTTTAATCCCATTTTGCCAGTTAACTGGTCTTGGGCTTTGCAGATGTTTCATAAACAAACATTGAGCTTATTTCCTTAGCTGAACTGAGTGGCATGTGTGCATGTTCTGCTCTGGATAGAGTGTGCTGGGTATAAATTAAGCTGGAAAGTACCCACAGTAATTTTCCAACCCCCCGCCCCCTGCTCAGAGTTTCCACATGAGAACATAGCAACACTTTTTCTCCCCATGCGCACCCACGTGTTCACAGCCACAGCGCTGCAAAATTCGTTGTGGTCCCAGTGCTAAGATTTGCTTTTGCAGGTACAGTTTGAAGTTCACGCCTAACTGGGGGGGCGGGGGGGAGGCGCGAGGTACACTCCCTCGTAACAGGCAGAGGGACGTTCAGACGTTCACAGTTCAGCAGAGCGGAGAGCACGTGCAGACGACAAGCAACCACTGCACCAAACGCGGGGGGGGGGGAGCGTCAGGGGCTGGACAGGTCAAGATGAATCAAAGGGCTGCTCTTCACTACTTTCCGGATTAAACTGCAATGCACACAAACAACTCAGTTGTATTTTTCAGGACCCTTGCAGATTTCACTTTATTCCTGAGGAGCTGTCAAACCACATGGACAAAGAGCCCTAAAATCTGACCGGTCCTTAGCAGCACCCCAACTGGTGCCTTCCCCAAAGAGCCTCCCTCTTCCTAGTGCACGACACGTCTAGCTGCGCTGCCCCAGACAGATCCGGCTCCTCCTGGGTCCCCAGATGCCCCTGGTGAGCAAAGCTCTTCTGTCGCCAAACCAGGGAGAAAAGACGTCCTGGCAGCTGTCTGACGATGGGGCAGGCCAGCAGCCGAGGGCCAGGCTGGGCAGAGGAGCCCTCCTCTACACCCGGGGCCTCCCTTCGATTTTCAGCCGCCCTGAAAAGAGCCACTGGGCGATGCTGCCTTTGGACCCTTCCAGCTGCAGGACAGAAGCTGCATTCCGCTCTGAGGCCTTTTCTGCAGGGCCAGGGCAGGGCTGCCCGGCACCTTGGCTGGGGAGGATGGGATTTGCAGCCTGACCTCCAGAGGGTGCCGCGCAGGCAGCAAGCCCTTTGCCCCTGGCCTCCCTGCCCCTGAGCTTCCAGAGGTCCACGTCTTCCATTTTAATTCTGCCTTTCCTGGGTGAGGGGCCTCCTTCCACCAGACTGGGACGGGGCAGTGGGAGCAAAGAGGTGGTCATGGCGCATCATGTGTCTCTAGAACATTCCAGGGAGTCACCTGAGTCCTGTAATCCAAGGATCTTAAACCAGAAGGGCTGAATTAGGGTCTCAGGAGGAGGAAAAGACCCCCACACACACACTGCATTGCCACTTTCTTCTTGCCTGGAGCCCTCAAAGCAATCGAATGAAAAGAGGGGTCTTCAGTTCCAGGCCCGGCCTTTGCCAACATCCTGATGGCCTCTGCAACTTAGCTGCGGGTCCCTCTTACACATCTAGGATGGGACAGGATTCGCATTCAAGTCAAAACAATACAGCCAATCTCTACTTCTAAGTAATCTAGTCCATTTTGTCCTGGCCCCAATGGAGGACCTGTCCCCTAGAGGCTATGGAGGAGCCACAGGGAGCCTTGGATACAGAGTCGGGGGACACAGAAGTGCCAGGCATCGGGGGGAGCCCAGCAGTCTGGACTGAGTCGGGGCAGTTCAACCGGTCTAGCGGGCAGGCCTGGAGTGAGAAGCAAAGCGTCTGTCTGGAGAAGATCCAGGGCTGGAAGCCAGCCTTGGCCCTGCTGCATTGGCCAGACCCTGCCCCAGACTCCTCCTTGGAGCAGCTCTGGTTTCTACCGGGCCCTGCAATTCTTGCGCTCCCTGGCTGAGTTGGGACGGCTGGTGCACCTTGTCGCTGTTGCTTCGCTAGCAGGAGATCTTAGCAAGTCCTCCCTGCCTGCCAAGACAAGGACAAGCGACCTCTCTGCAGAAGCAGAACCCACTGCTGCATTTTGCAAATTCTCTCCATTTTTTTCCCTGTTGTAAAAAGGTCAAGGCAGGTTTAAAGACTTGGCAAGTGAAGAGCAAAGAGACTGGAGATGATTCCAGACAAAGCTTTTATTGTGTAATCGTCCAGCCTGATTCATCAAATGTCACCATCGTCCATCTGGACCCATCCTGTGTTTTCCTGGGGCTTCATCTGTCTTTTTTATTTCTTGTTTCCACAAAAAAGAAAATCATTAAGGAGAAAAAGACCAAGGGCTGCACAGCATCTTTTGACTGGTGAGGTGAGATGTCCTCTTGGAAACTCCCCAAAACATTACTTTCTGCGTGTGGAACACAGACCCAAACAGCTGATGCCGCCGACCCACAGGGCTTGCCCACATGCCGGTTCAGGGGCCATCTCTTTACTTCAGACCCGCTTGGTTGCTGTCAGTGGGAAGGACTAGGGCCCAATTTCGCAACCTTGGAAAAAAGCTGTTTCAACTCAGTAAATGACTTGCAATCCAAGGGAACTATCCTTGTTCTTCATATTGATCTGACTTCCTATTTTAAAAAAAATCTTGAAATTATAGCATAGGTTTCTCTGCCTTGCTGGACTGTGGAACAAGTTTTTTTTACTGCACTCATGCCAGATCCTGAAAACAGCTCCCAGACTCCGGACTAGTCGCCAGTCTAAAGCCAGAGGGCAGAGAGGGAGGGAAGGGGGGGCAGAGTGAGTCTCTCATTCTTCGCCCCCACCCCCGGACAGCTGTAACACTGGAGTTCCTGCCTGCCAAGAGAGACTCGCTGGCCTTGCTCGGGCTTTGAGGGGGCTTCCGCTTTTGCAGAGCCTGGGAGTGGTTTGCTGCAGCCTGAAGAGGGGGAGATTGGTGTGGGGGGGTGACCGTCGCAATTTCTGATTAGGGAAGGGCAGTCCTTTGCTATGGCTGCCGTCCCAAGGGGTGGCTTTCAGGTTTTTACACACTTCTTCCTCTTCTCTGGGGTATTTCTGATGAAACAAGGAGACCCAGTGAAACGGATTAAACTGCATAATGGTCTAGGGCCATAGCAAGTCATTTTTCTTGCATTTGGCCTCTTCTGACAGGGCAAACATGTTTATTACTCTTCTGATCCTGGGCAGACCGGTTTGCATGCCAGAAATCTGTAATCTATTCTGATTTCAGAATGAAAAGAAAGAAGCTCCCCTGCCCCCAACCCCCTCCTTGCATCCTGCAGATCTGCTGGACCATAAATCTCACCATCCCAGTCAGCAGGGCTTGCCTGGAGTTGTGTCCCCCCCTGCTTTGCCCGCCTCTGCTTTCCAGGGAATGAGCAGCAGCTCCCCAGCAGAGCCAATGGCAGGCCCCACCTCTGAGGGCCCCCCAGCCCTCTTGCCCGTGCCCCTGCCCATCACTTGGCACAGGAGTCTGCCTGGGAAGGCCCAGCCGCTCTGCAGGCCCCCTTCTCCCTTCCAGGAGGCCAGAGCAGGAAGAGCCGAGCCAGGAGCCCGGAGCCCCGAGGGGCAGACCCAGAAAACGCCAGAGAGGTGGGCGGCCAGAGGACAGCCGGGGGCAGAAGAGGCAGCTGAGGAGAAGCCAAGCACCTGCCCTTTGGGGAAGCTGGCAGGCCAGCCTCCAGGAAGATGATGCCTCTCTGAGCTGTGAATGTCCTCAGCCCTCCAGCTCCTAGACAAGAGGCCATCTTGCAACACACCTCTGGCCTGGGAGCAGGAGGATTGCCTGTTCTGGTTTCCTTTTCTGGGACCCCTACCCACCAGGAGGGTCTTTAGGACATAGTCAAAAAAGTCAGGATGGTGGCCATGATGAACAATTAAAGCTCTGCCTGATTTTTAAGTACATCACGCACAGTGGCTGCCATCTTGACTTTTTTTGACCACACCCTGCCAACAACCCTGCTCTGCACTCCTCTATCTAGGCAAAGGACTGTGTGGATGATGCTGGAGAGACCCCAAACCTCCCCTCAACTTCTCTGGTGGCCAAACCGGAGCTTAATTCCTAAAAAAAGGGAGAATGGAGCCCACTTTCCGTTGGCCCGAGAATCTTTACAATGTCCACCCCGACCGTAGGGCCTTCCTCAAAACCCAGGGGCCAGATGCTCACTTCAGAAAAGCCCCCCAAGTTCTCTGCTGTTACTCCATGGTGAGCTTGGAGACATGTGAACAAGGGCACAAGTCTCCAGGTGGCAGCTCTGCACCAGGCGTAGAGGGGACAATCTCAGTGTGCGTGCGCATGCACATGACCAGGCACAGAAAATAGGTCTCTGTGACACATGCTGCTGGGCCATTTGTCTTGGGCATTGATCAAGATAGCTTACATTTTCTGTTCCTGCTGCTGCTTCTTGCAGCATGTAGACCAAGCCCTGAGGTGATGGAATTTGGCCCCACTTCTAATGGTCTTCAGGGCTTATGATGGTGTTCCCCAATCTGGGGTCCTCTTGGCCTCTTGGCCTGAAGACCCCCAGGATCTTGAGTCCTTTGCATGAGAAGCTGGGCCGCCCCTTCCCTGCCGCAGTGCCTGTCCTCCTGAATCACTAGGACAGTCCGATACTTATGGGCAGGAGTCCAGAGGGCATGGCTTATGAGCCCTAGGCCGGGTTTGTGATGGTTCTCCCACACCGGTGAGCCTGTGGCTGCCTTTCTCTGTGGCTGCACATGGACTGCCCCTTGTCCCAAGGTCTTGCAGCTGTCTGGGAGTTGGACCCAGAGTTAGACGGCATCCCCCTTTCTCTCCTTTCCGAGGCCTGGTCCCTCCCTTCCTCCTTAGTCCTTCCTCACTCTGTGTGTGACCTGCCTTTAGCTTGTGAAGCCCAGTTCTGGAAATCATCAGGATCCAGGCATCCCAAAAGATTTCAGGAGCATAACCTTGAATTGCTCTGCTACCCAGCTGTGCATCTCCAGTGCCAAATTGTTGTTGTTGCCTGCACCAAAGATCAGCCACATTTTCTTAAGTTTTGGAGCTGCCAGGCTTTGTATTACTGATTGAATCTGGGACAGAAGGAAAGTAAAAAAGAAAAAAGAAAAAATAAGATGCTGGTGTGCCCGCATTAGCAAGCATCAGGATCTGAGCTCATTACAAAATGCCTTTCAGTTTGGAAGAGGCATGGCCCTGGCAGACAGTTCCAGCTTTCCTTCCCTTCTTTGACTGCAGCCCTCTTTGCCCCTATTCCCAGGGCAAGCATTAATTCCTGGCACAAGAACCAGGCAGAAAGGAGGTCCAAGGCAGTGGCAGCTGGAATCAGAGAAAAATAACACCACCCAGGGAGGCCGGGTGGGTGGGAGGCAGTGTCATAAAAGGTGGCTTGTTTTGTCTAGCAGCCAGTTCCATGCCTGGCAGGGCAAGCAAAGGTTTTTCGGTGGAGGAATCCGAAAAGGATTATCTAGAGTGAGGCTGTTCAAAAGACTCAGGAAGACAACACAGCGAAAACTCAGCTTCTCGCTGCGAGGCAAGTAGGGAGCCGAGGGGCAGATCTAGGAGGGTGTGGGCTCAAGGAATGGTGCCCCTTGTGAAATGCAGAAATCGACTGCAGCGAACCAGATCCAGAGACAGGGGAGGCAATCCCTCCCGATGTGCACGTCTTTGAAAAACCTGCAACGCCAGGGGTGCATAACAGTATCAGAAGAGAACTTACCCCCTATTCCCAAAAAACCCATCCCAAAATGAGCATTAGACAGCCACACCATAAAGGCTGCAGATGATCTGGAGCGCTAGCCATTCAGAGTTATAAAAGAGCATCTGAATTTGGGCCAGGAAACAAATAGGCCACCAATGTTCTTTTCATTGTTAACTCTGGAGTGCTTGGAACAAGCCTGGTTGGACCAATTAAAACTCAGGCTGCCAATTTCTCAACCAGCAGAAGCTTTTCAAGTTGTCCCCAAAGGCGAGCCATGTTTAAGGCACCACTGTAATCCAGCCTGGCAGATGCCTGCACTGGATCCCTACTGACCTCCAGATCCCTCCAGGTACCTGGCTGGTTGCCGTAAGAATCTCTTCGCACCCACCAAGGGGATTCCTACACTCTCCCACAGGAGGACGGAGACTCCATTGACACCCGTTCTTCTGGGCAGCTGGGAATGAAACCTCCACACCCAGAGTGTCCTCCTCTGACGACTGGCCTGCTTAAGCGCACGGCCAGATGTCTGAGCAGAGCAAGGAACCCCCATCTCTGAAACGTAACTCCGTAGAAGAACTGGAACCTTTGGGCTGTAGATTCTGGAAAAGTTATTTTGAAGCCGCCCATAAACTGGTCTCTCCCTCATGCATAACTCTTTTAAAGTATTATTTTTAAAACTTTGGCTGTCCTCTGCTCTTCCGACCTGGAGCGCCGCCTTGCCCCCCCCCCCCGCCGCCGCCATCATGTTTCCTCTGTGTTAATGGTCCAGCTCTGCGCACTTTATCCTCAAGCCACCCTCACCTTTCATGCAGAAAAGAAAGAAGTGGGAACAAGGAGATGGATAGTCTTTATTTACATCATTGTAGCAACCAGCAAATCAATGCAGAGGGCAGCAGGGCGGGGGAAGTGCTTTTCCTTGGTGCCCTGCCCCTTTCACCAGTCCAGCAGGTTGCCTTTGAAAGAGACAATGTGGCTGTAAGTAGGGGGACCTGGGCGAGGACCGCTTCCTCAATCTCTCCTGCCATCGCTGTGTTCCTTAGCCAGAGAGCAGGCGCACTGAGCCAATGAGGTGGGAGGGCAACCTGTTCCCTAAACAATCAATTCCCCCCCCCCATGGGCCCTGCATTTTCTGAGCTTCCAGGAAGTTTGCATCCATACAATTTCTCCACCCTTCCAGAAAAGGTGGCATGCCTGCGTTTTCTTTATGCCACACACCTCACCCGCAAACAGCCTTTTGCAAAGCTATGCCATTGCATAATATACCTTCAGCTGGACCCACTTGCCACAGCAGGAGACTTTAAATTACGTTTGTGCTGGGCAAACTGCCACTTTTAAACCCTTGCAAAGGGAAGCAGGTGGAGCCCTCACATGCCTTTCCAAGGGGGACAATGGGCCTGATGCAGCCAGCCCAGGCCTCCCTCAGCCCCCCAAGAACCAACCTGACCCAACCCCAGGGTGAGTAGGAAGGGGAGATCAGCCCCTGCCCCAAATCCCTGAAGAGGAAGCTGCATTGGCAAGTGTGTGGACGGCATTCCAGGTCCAGAAATCCTTTTGAGGGGTGCTAGCACAGAAATAGGGAGGGGGCAGGTCAGATTCTGCAAGGACATCTGCATTTCAGGGGAGGCAAAATTCATTACTCACTCCCCCTCCTCCAGGTTTACCAGTGCTGCTAGCCCGCAGGCTGCTTCTACAAAGACGGGATGAGAAGGATGGTTTGAAAACTGCAGTTGATACAGATTGCTGGCGTGTGGGCGAGAACCGGGACAGCCACAGGACAGCCACATTGCAGCACTGCATTGGCCTCCGCCCTCCACAGCAGGACCACCTTCTCCAAGGAGAACCGATTCATCCACTGCACTCATCCTAACTTAGGGATGCTGAGGGTTCCCCAGATTCAAGCAGTGAGGACTGTGGGGATGCAGAGATGCTGTTTTTCTGAGGTGGCCACCACCTCATGGAATAGGCTTGCACCAAAGTCTGGTTGGCCCCAGTTCTGATGTCTTCTCCTACAGTGGCCAAGTCAGAGATTTTCTGCAGGGGGGATGATAGTGTCACTTGATTCCTGGCTGGCACCAGCATATTTGTAACTGTTTCTATTTCAATGTCCTTCTGCTATATTGTTGAGTTTACAGTTTAACTCTATTCTGTTGTTTTAAAGGCTTATTGCACCCTGTTGTAAATCATATGGTGCAGCCCTTTGGGAAGTAAACCAAGGAACTGAGGAATCTTGAACTCATTGGGGTCGGCTGCTCTGCTGTTCTTGGGGAGGATTCATTTGGCTTTTTGTTTTCAGGCAACTGAGATGGGGCAGAGGAGGAAACACCACTGCTGTCCTTTTGCCAGAAGGACCTGGGTCCAGAAAAGGATGCCTGGAGCCCACCACTGTCCCTTTAATGGTGCAGCTGCTCTGCAACTATAAGCTCCCCACTCCTCCCTGACTTCACTGCACTGGCATCTTCTCGGAAGGTCACAGCGAGTGCTTTAGAACAACCATCCTTCTGCCTTCCAGTCCCCTGCCTGCAGGAGAAGCCCCCTCCCCGGTAATCAGCAGGAGGGGAGGAGCCCTTTCCACACCTTTAATTGGTAGGAGGGCCGCCCTGCTGCCCTTCAGAGGCCACCTCAACAGCTCCACTGGATTTTTCTAACAAAATTAGAAAGGGGAAACTCAGAAGCTACTTGGTCGCTATCACCACCAGCAAAAGAGTCTGAGGCCCCAGAAGGAAGTTCCTCTAATGTGTTATCAAAGGCTATTTTAACCAACAGGGTTTCCGATGCTTCTGTTGCAATGCCAATTATTTCTTCCTCCAAGGGGGGTGCAAAGCGAGCTCGCACCCTGGCTAGGATGCCCTAAAAGCAACCGCCTGGGAAGGGGTATGGCCGTGCCTGGCCACTGGTGGGCCTGACAGAGGCCCCCTCTGGTCTCCTGCACCAACAAAAGGGGAACCTGGAACCTTTCTCCACCCTTTGCCCCAATCAGCCCCAGAGGCCAAAACGCCACCCTCTCCCTGGCTAGTCCTCGCAAGCCGCCCTGTGCCCAAACCCGGCCCAGAGGCAGCCCAGGACTGCATTACTGTACAGACCCAGGAGGAGAGGCCCTTCCACCAATTCACATCATTTGAAAAGTTTTTCCTTCTCTCTTCCTTAATATGCCAAATCTCCCCCTGCCTGCCCTGGTGGTGTCATTGCTACCCCAGCCCCTTGCATCCAAAGAGGCCCAGGGGAGGGTTGTGGGCCCTGCTCTGCCCAGAAGTGAAGCCTAGCAGGGCAGAGAACTGGGAAGGTCTCCTTCAGGAAACCTCACAGGCGCAACCTGGGCTGGGCCTTCTCCGGAGATCTGCACGGAGTGAGAAGCAGAGGTCGGCTCTGGTGGTAACTAAAGCCTCTGCGTGGAGAGAATCGTCCGGTCTGGCCCTCCAGGCTCTTCCCCCCCAGCTGCATTCCTTCCTTCTAAACCCCACATCTGCCTGCCTGGGCGGGAGTCCAGCATGACAATCTGAAGCCTGCTAAAAGGAATGTATCGTCCCGGGAGCCAGACAGCCTCAACCCCCCCCCCCCCCGGCCTGCCTCCTCCCCAGATGCAGCTGCCCACCCCTTCCGAGCTTTCTCCACTCTGCTCTTCAAGAGCTCCCACTCACTTCCCGCTGCTTAATCTCCCCTTTTAAATCCGTTCCACAGTGCTTCACCTCCTCTGAAACGGCACTCAGCTCTTCCACTACATCGGAGGGAGGGAGGGAGGGAGGGAGGGACACGATCCACTTTATTCACTTTGCAAAATTACCTCCTTAAATATTACTCCCCCACCCAAGCAGCAGATCCACCTGACAGTCTCTGGCACTTGGCAGGACTTGCAAATTATCATCCTGAGCTAGAAGAAAGGGCTCTGCCCCTTCCTCCCCGCCAGGAATCCTGCTGTCAGACTTATTTTCTCTTAGTCACTCTCACTCTGGCTTTGACAAAGGGGAGCACCTGATTTAGAAGCACCCAACCCAACTCCAGTCATGGAGAGAAAGGGGGGCCGTTGCCAGAGCAGCCCTCCCCCAGCAATCCGCTGCCCCTCCGGGCAGGTCCCGGCGTTGCCCAGCGCAGGTCTATCAGGGAGAAGTCCTTCCCAGCAGCCAGGAAGGGGTAGGTGGGGGATCTGGCCCAGGGGACTCAACCCACCAGCAGCCTCGCCTGCACAGGGTGGGCTCAGCTATGCCCTGCCAGACTTAATGGGGAAGGAGGGGCCCCACCAGGATAGCTGCTAGTGGGTTGCTTTGGTTTGCCTCCATCGGTGTTTCTCAACCTCGGCAGCACACAGCTTTGTGGCCTTCAGCTCCCAGAATTCCCCAGCCAGCAGCTGAAGTCCACACATCTGAAAGCTGCCAAGGTTGAGAAACGCTGGTCTACGTCATCTTAGTCATTGCAGGAGGACAGCCGTGTTAATCGACAGTAGCCAAAGTCCAGAGGAGTCTGGAGCATCTTTTCCAGCCAGCAGCACTTCTGCCTTTCAATGAAACGTGTGGGTCCGAAAAGGTGTTACCAGACTCCTTTGGGCTACTTTGTCCCACCATTTGTTCACTTCTTCTCTACCAGGGGCTTGTGGGGTTCCAGACAAGAAACCAGGAAGAGGAGGACTCAGGACTCTGTGGCAGTAAACAGACCAGGAGAAGAGAGGGAAAGCTCCTGCTCGCTGGAATGCTCCGGGCACCAGAGGGCTCCTTCAGCCGAGCCCACCTGGTTCCCCCCCGCCCCCCCCCCGCCGCTGTGAGGACAAAAACTTGCGGGGAGAGGGAGAAACCTCAGGGCCCTCAGCTGCTTCCAGCCGGAGCTATTCAGAGATGGCTTGAATAATTAACCAGCCCTCTCCAAAAGCCATCGGATGCACCTTCCGAATGAACCCAAGACCCCAGAAGGAACGGCTCTCAACGCAGCAGGTCTGTCCTCCCGCAGAGGCCTGGCAGCCCCGTCCTCCTGGAGGTCGACCGGGACGCCGGCGGGGACCTGCGCGCGCGCAGAGGGCGATGCTTCCTGCAGGGCCCGCTCCGTCGCCAGCCCGCGATGCAGAGGCCGCCCCTCCCTCCCCCGAAGCCCGGGCCTGCCCTCGGGTATCCCGCCGCGGCTCCCTTGGCCGGGCGGGCTGGCTGCAAGAGAACACGCGGCTGCCTTCGGGGGGGGGGCGGGGGGCGGCAGGGGCCCTCCTGCTTCCTGGCCAGGGACGGCGCCAGCAGCCCTCCGCCTGCAAAGCGGGGCTGCGCCCCAGCCCCACAACGCGAGCCTGGCGGCCGAGCGGGGGGGAAATCCGCGGAAAGCGCAGCTCGGCGACCCCTTCCGCCCCCCCCCCCAATTGTTCTTGCTGCAGGCCGGCGTGGGCCTCTGATCTGACCCCGACCTTGCTGGAAGGGGCCTGAGGGGAGAAGGGGGCCGCTTTCTTCTGCCTGGCTATGGCCACAAACGCCTAGGAGGCCATTCCAAAGGCCCTGCGCTGCGCTCGCGCACGACGGTCCCCCAGAATCCCGGGGTCCTCGTTTCCTATCTTGCCAGCTTCAGCCCCCCATGTTGTCTTGCTACACGTGCTCTGAACATGGGAAGGAAACACGGTGAGCCTGAAGCCCGATTACAGGAAGACAATATGGTGTAATAGAAATCATGGAAAGCTGAGGGGATGATCATCCTCCCTGACAGCAGTTGAAGGAAGCAAGTTGTTCAATAATACAAACAACACACAATGAAGAATTGTGCTGTGTGTTAATAATATCCACCCCTGCTCAAAAACACAACTGAGTGAACTTGGCAGTGCTATACAGAGCATCTAGGTTAAATAAATGGAGGAAGAAATGAACACTAGGCCAATATTGGTGCCAACTACTGATCACCCAGCTGAGAAGATGTAAATAATGCCTTCCGAAAGCAAATTGTGGATCTTTCAGAGAGGCATGAAATAGTAGTGATGGGAGACTTTAATTATCTCAACATCTGTCAGGAGACAAACTCTGCCAAGCGTGGTCCTCCAGGAAAATCCTAAACTTGCTGACAATATTCTCCTTTGCTGGGGAAAGGGAAAACGCAGAATTTCAACCCTCCAGGCCCAATGAATTGCATCGCAGGAGACCAAAGGAACAAGATGGTAGTGTGGCTGAATGCCCTGCCTACTAGCTTCGAACAATCCTGCAGAATGGATGAAATATCAAATAACTGGAGGAGGGCAAACACTGTTCCTACTGGGAGGGAAAAGGAAGATCCAGCCAACTAGAGATGCAATGGGATGACATTAATACCTGGGAAGATTCTTCAGCAAACTAACTGATAATCACCTCAAAACCAGTGCAGCACTTTTTAGAAATCGGCATGGATTTGACAAGCAAAAGTCTTGTACAATTAATCTTATTTCATTTTTTAAAATCTGATAGCTACCTCAGTCTAAAGACTAAAACAATATAAATTAAAATGCAATTAAAATACAATTAAGAGCTAGTTTAAAAACCTGGGAAAATAGGTCTTTCTTTAACTGGCACCAAAATTATGCTAATGGGGCATCAGTTGAGCCCCTTGGGGTGGAAATTGCATAAGAGGGGTGTCCCCCCAGAAAGAGCTCTCCCCCAGCTCAACTCCTTTGTCACTTGGAGGGAGCCTCACCAGACAGTCTGAGGGTCTGGGTAGGTACATTCGGAAGACACTGCTTCAGGCAGCCTGGTCCTAAGGCCATTTAGAGGTCACAACCAACACTTTGAACTGGATCCAGAAAGAGACCAGCAGAAGAACTGGGATAATATCAGCCAGTCCCTCTCACCCACAACAAACACCCAGGTTTGTTGTGGGGATAAATAGGGAGGGGGCACTGCACAAGCTGCTTTGAGCTCCCGAAAGAAAAATGGTATATAAATCTGATAAGCAAGCAAGGAAATAAATAAATAAATAAAGGGAAGATCTGCAGATAACCCTATGGAAAGAATGTCCATCAGGAAATCCTCATCAAATGCTATTTCGTTACCTAGCAAGATATCCAAGGTTCAGTGCCGGCATCATACTTCAACCTTCTTGTTAATTATTTGGATGATGATGGGGAGGGAATGCTTATCAGATTCACAGATGATAATCAGCCCAGACTTATCACGTCTTGCCTCATCGTTCAGCATTTACTGTCACGAAAGGACGAAGAGACGTGTTCACTGGAGAGACAACAGCATAGGCTGCAAGATTTGCTTGTAGGATAAAATCTTCTGAGACTCTCTGGAATGGTTAGAACCACCCAACTGGTTGCAGTATTTTCAAATAACCAGAGGAACTTTAAAGAAATAGCAACACCAGGCAGGAACACTTAGACACTTGATGGAATTTGAAAACCCCATAACACAGAATCTGAAGCATTTGTGGGACCTTATTTGTAAATTGTTGATGACTCAGAAACTAAACAAGACTGTATGACCAAATGGATGAAGAATTAGATATAATAACTGATATGCAACAATGGGAATTTCAATGGAGAAAGAATATTAAACTCACACCAAATATTATACTGATTCCTAAGTTGGACAGTTCATTTTCTAAAAGTTGTTGGAAATGTAACAATTAGGTTAGATCATTTTTCTATATTTGGTGGCAATGTTGTAACGCTTAACAATTTTTGAAAATGATTTACTGTATAATAGAATGAAACCAATTTTAAAAGCTGAATTTCCTTTCTAACTTCCTATTTTTCCATTATGTATTACTAAACTTCACGTTCCCACAAAGTATACTGAATTTGCTGTGTAGATGGCAACTGCTACAAGAACATTCCACACTTCCTATTGGAAAGTACACACTGTTCCTTCTGCAGCAGAAAGGCCGTTTTGGGGGTGTATTTCGAAAGTAAATCCGACATGGAAATTAATTCAATTTGGAAACCATTTTCGGAGTTTAATTCTATAGACAGGCTTGAACAACATCAGAAATTTGGGTTTTTCTTAATGTCTTCAATTGCTTAGAGAGAAAACACTGTTAGTCTCATTTTATGATTTATAGTATTGCTGTTGATATTGGTGTGGTACTTGGATTTTAACAATCTTTAGTTTTTACAATGATACTGTATAGCATATTCAGTTACTTAAACTAATCAATGAAAATTTGAAAATATTAACCTAATACAGGGCCGCAACTAGGGTCTGTGACACCCGGGGCAAACATGGATTCCGCACCCATTTTGGCGCCCCCCCCATGCTCATTTTGGTGCCCCCCCAGCACGGCACCTGGGGCACATGCCTCGCTTCCCCCCCCCCCAGTTGCAGCCCTGACCTAATATGATGCTTGTATTTGTAGGGGGGTTGCTTTTGTTCGTGTTTTTTTTTCCTTTTTTCCTCTCTTCTTAATATATGTGCATGTATATTTGCAGAAGCCACAAAACTGGATGCAACAGAAAACAAAAACAAGATTGAAAATGATCTTAGTACTGTAGGTTACAGAAGTGGGCTGAAAAATAACAAAATTTAATAGAAATAAAATGCAAAGTTCTTCACAAATTAAATGCAGAGATATAGGATGGGGGATTTGGTAAAAGTATATGCAAACTTGGAATTGGAGTTGATTACAAACTAGGTGTAAATCAGCAGTGTAAAATCACTGCTAAAAAAAGCAAGTGCAATTTTAGGCCATATCAACAAGTGGATAGTTTCCAAATCAAATCATGAGAAGTAACAGTTCTATCACATTATTTGGTGGTCAAAATCCCCTTCTCCAGTATTGCGTCCAACTCTGGGCACCTCACTTAGCAAAGATACTGCAAGACTTGAGGTAGTCATTATGTGAACACTCAGCAACCACTCAGCTTCAAGGCCATCCAGTGTTGTGCCAAGGAATGATCCAGTATTTGGAAGGTTGAGAGAAGAATGGCTTAAGCTAAACCCCTTAAGCTATTTCCATCTTGGTACTAGCAGTGGGCAGTCTTATGTTCAGCTACAGTTTTGACTGGAATAAAGATTTTGTTTTAGCCTTGGACTGTCTGTGAATCTTCTGCCAAGTCAAGTGAATAGCTGAGCAAAGCTGTGACATTTCATGGTATCTGGGAATTATTGCCAAGTCAAGGTCAAGAGAACATTACCAGTCTGGAGAAACCATAATAGATTCAGAGAGGTGGAAGAATGCTGGAAAATAACCCTTACAAGGAGAAATAGAGGGGTATGTGTAGATTTAGCATTAGATGACTGAGTGGGTTTTTTTCAGATGTTCCTTCTCGTGCCTGAGTGCAGGAGATGGAATAATATTGCAATGGTGAAGGAAAAAGATTTCAGCTGAATTTTACAAAGAAATCCAAACACTAAGAGCAGCTGAGGAATGGAACCAATGGCCCAGAAAAGTGTTGGGCGTTAGACATGTCCAAGTAGAGACTCGACAGCCATCTGTCAGAGATGCTTTAATTTGGAGTTGTCCCTAAATAGCCTCTTCTGACTCTGGTTCTATGAAAACTGGGAATATTTAATGACATAGGGGGAAGGGGCTCTTAATCTAGATTCCTCCTCCTCCTCCTCCTCCTCCTCCTCCCTGATATTATCCAGTGAAAAATTCACCTCTGTCCCTAACAGACGGCTGGGAAAAGGTCCTGTGCGAGACCATGGACAGGAGAAGCTGACCAGCCAACGGGCTTCCCAGCTAGAGGGGCATGACTCTGGCATGGCTTGAGACCATTTGTCACGACTACATGCTCTGCCACCCAAGTTTATGAGTGGAGGCATTCAATACAGTAGTCCACCTCTGTTATTCCCCTTCTCATAAACAAACTATTGACTCATTTAACAGTAAGTGAGCTCCAGGCCCAGAATCACTGAGAGTTGGAAGGGGCCTGATCCCTTCCTGCATAAGACTCTGCAACCCCCTTGCAGGCTGGATAAAACCTGAGAGGCGGCAACCAGCAACCGTCCTTCCCTGCATCTGAATCCAAACTGAGCCAGCCCCTGCAACCCACAATCGCAGCCGGGCTTGCTTTCACATCCGCACAGCCGCGATGCGTTTCCCTCCCGTCCTGGAGATGGGAAGTCAGCACATTGGTACAAAAAGCCCTGATCTCTTTGCCAACAAGGCTGGGGGTGTGGTTGCCCCCACACAATGGTGGGGGTCAGTTTCGGGGCAGCAACTGGTGGCTTTCCAGCCAAGTCTAAATCCTGCTCCCTCCCCGGTGGCCAAGCCTCCACCAGGAGCCTCTCCTTTGGGGAGAGCTGCTTTGCTTCCTCTGGATGCTGCAAATCTCCTAATGGGTTTTTAAGGACAGAGTGTTTAAAAAAACACTTTCTGATTTCCAGCACCTGGAAGATGAGAAGGCCTACCATGGAAGTAAGCATTGGTTCAAGAAGGACCGCCCCAGCCCTCCATTTATGAGCCTAATTTGTGCCACAGTTCACAGAAACTAGCTAGATGTATTTTTGTTTGTTGGACTCCTGCACTCCATATTATATTCTTCGTTTTGCATTTCTGGAGGATCAACAGTTATGGTGAAAAATATTTTGCACCTTGGGGGAGGCTAAAAGGTGGAAAATTGTGTTTTTGGGGAGCCCTTGGTGCTGTCTGAGCCTGGTTGTTGGCTTGCAGACATTTCATTGCCCGACTGGGTAACATCATCAGTGCTGGGTAATGAGACGTCTGCAAGCCAACAACCAGGCTCAGAGAGCACCCAGGACTCACAGTTCAATCCTGAGCTACAGAGATTCTCTTTGATTGGTAATTGTGTTTTTGCCACCAACGCTTAACAATGCAATCTGGAGGTGTCCTCTCTCACACAGAATGAGGTAAAGACCCATTTACCTATAAAGCCCTACTTGGCACAGGGCCTGGTTACTTAAGGGACTGCCTGGCCCCCCTTAACATCTGCCTGGCCAATGCAGTCCTGTGTAAGCACTGGCACATTCAAGCATTCACACAATGACAGTCGAGAGACCAAGCTCCTTTTACTGTTTTAATGAAGCGAAATGACCAGCACAAGAGCAAAGCTGCGAATGGAGAGTTCCCACACAAACCTACATTTAAAACTACATTCACTGAATTACTTTTTCCTCACTTCCCACTATACTATGTCACCCCCCTTTCCAATCCAGGTGGCATCTCTGATATATCTCCGCTCTCTGGCCTTGATGTGTGAACACCACAAATCCCTAGCCATGATAATCCAATTCCCACTCCAGTTCAGCGCCCCCTCCCATCTGGCGACACAGAGTCTGTTCCCAGTGATAAGAAACTAAGGGAAGATGCTCCGATAAGGGGTTCTGTGAAGATAAGGGGTTCCTTGATTGGAGGGATCTGACATCCTGCAGGGTTGGCGTGCCCCCGGCTCCTTCGATTAGACAATGTCATCTCTCAGGATCCCGAAAGCGCACCTCCTCTGTAACGGCACCCGCCCCCTGGAACAAGGTTCCCCCTGAGATCCAGACGGCCCCCACTCTGCTGCTGCTTAGAAGAGCCATGAAGACCTGACCCTCCACCCAGCCATTCAGCGAGGGAAAGTGAGACCCCTCGCGTCATCACACTTGCCATCTTTTATCTAACTTTTATCAATTTTACTGCAATTTCCTTGATTGTTGTGAGCCGTGCAGAGTCGTTGAGTTGGGCAACATACAAGTTCAAATTATTATTATTATTGTTGTTGTTATTCTTGAGGTTTGCACAACAGTTAAATCCCATCTTGGAAATGAATAGGTGATCCTTGCTTAATGAATTTACAGTGGTGCTGAACGAGTGGTAATTACAATCAGTCCTCGTACTTGCATCGGTCACAGCATCCCCACGGTCACGTGATCACAATCCGATTGCAAATTACAATGTTGCAGTGTCCCGCAGTCACGTGATCGCCATTTGTGACCTCCTTTGCCAGCTTCCTACAAGCAAAGTCAATAGAGAAGCTGGCAGGAGGTTGCAAATGGCGACCACGTGACGTCCTTGTTTAACGACCCATGGTGATTTGCTTAATAATGGCAACAGGAACTGCCAGAATTGCTGTTGCTAAGCAGCATGGTCACATGATGTCGCGCTTTATGACCGTGTCGCTTAGCGATGGAAATTCCAGTCCCAATTACCACTGTTAAGTGAGGACCCTGTAGTCAATAAGTAAGCAACCAACCCTGCAGTTCCCTTAAAGGTCTAGTTATCTGGATGAATATCCCACTTTTACACTGAAGCAAAATAGCAGGTAGAGAAGAAAAAATACACATCAAGCAAAAAGATAAATAAAAACAAATATACCACAGTATCTACGAACTTGAGGCATCCCCCCATCAGGCAAACTGAAAAGATGTGTCTGGATGTCTCCTCTAAATGCAGGGAGTAAGAACCATAAGCCCCAGAAGAGCCTTTCCTGCAGGTTTTCCTGTCTGGAAGAAGAGTGACCCTTCAGACCTGACCTCTGCGTTTCAGGGCTGAGAAGCTGCCAACACCTTGAAAGTTGCTCAGGAAGCAACCCGTCCTCACCTTTCCATATTGGTGGGAGGTGACTCCAACACCTGCTTCTAAGGCCTTACAACCTGAAGTCCAACAGTAAAGCAGAGAACTAAGGGCCGAAGGAGATCCGAGGAACCAGGCGGTGGATGAGAGCAGCCTTCCCCAGGCTGGGGGCCCTCCAAGTGCATAGGAGAGGGTTTCAAAGAGGCAAGTCCTACACAGAGGGGGTCTGACCTGGAGCACTCTGACCAAGGGAACTGCCCAGAACCCTTCTTGAGACTCAGTCAAGGCACTCCTTCAGTAGCCTTCCAACCTATTTTTGAACTTTAAAGAGTTATGTCAGCACATGAAATTGGACCAAACAATGTAAGGCTATATCTCCCTGAGGGCAAAGTCTTCCTCAAGTTAAGTTGAACTCCTGGGCGCTTTGTAACAGCAGTATGGGTTTGTATCTGCCTTCTTGCAGGATGTTTTTCAGTTTCTCACATTTTCTGATGGTCTCCCATCCAAGAACTAACCAGGTTTGACCCTGTTTAGCTTTACAAGATCAGGCTGGCTAGATGCTGCCACCTGTTATGACCTGCTAGATAAACTTAAAGTTGACAAGGTGCTCCTGGATGCCACCACCAGGCTGGGTTCAGAGATATGTTTGAATCCAGGAGGTTTATTTATTTATTTGTTTGTTTATTTTCTATCCCGCCTTTATTATTTTTATAAATAACTCAAGGCGGCGAACATACCGAACACTCCTTCCTCCTCCTATTTTCCCCACAACAACCACCCTGTGAGGTGGGCTGGGCTGAGAGAGAGGGACTGGCCCAGGGTCACCCAGCCGGCTTTCGTGCCTCAGGCGGGACGAGAACTTGCCACCTCCTGGTTCCTAGCCCATTGCCTTAACCACTAGACTTAGGTTTAGGTTATCCTGCAAGCTTGTGATCTCACTTGTGTCTTTAGTTCACTCTGCTTTCTGCTCTATTTTGATTTTGTGATTGTCTGAGCCAGAGAACATCTATTTATGGGGCAGCTACATAAATAAACATAAAGGTTCAAAATTTACTACTTTGGTGACCATGGCAAATTGCTCCTCGCAGGCCTGATCCTTCCCCAGTGAATTATGCTTTTGAAAAGGAGGCTGAAAGGGATCACAGCATCTAGTGACAAGCCAACCCAATCTAGCAATGAAGCGTAAGAACTGCAACAGAAATGAGGGGCTTTGAAAAGCCCAGGCACCAGGGCCAGCAGCCCTAGATCCTACTGGCAATCGAAGGAACTCCTGTGTCACAGCAATATTGTCAGAAATGCCAGGAGTAGGGAGTTGGTGGGAAGCAACAGGGAAAAGCTGGGAGCTCTGCTTGTATCCCCAGTGAACTAGAATGCCATAGCTCAGCCTCATTTGAGTCTTATGTCAAAAGACCAGACAGACAAGCTGACTCACAGAAGAAAATGGCTTGCTGGCTTATTTATTTATAGACCGCTCACTTCCACAAAGGACCTCGGGTGGTTTACAGTCAGAAAACAACAAGCCAATAAAAGAATCATCCATTATCTTAGAACCAAAGCAGCCCTTGCACCAATGCCCTGCAGAATAGAGTGTTCAAGGCCTTTGTGAAGGCCAGGACTTGGGGGCTCCTTATCTCAGGAGGGTTCCTGAGAGAAGGGGCTGCCTGAGAAGGCACATGGTGAAGCCCACCTCTACCTCTTGCAGGGTACTTACTGCAGCCTAACTTCAATCAATTTTACAGATGCTGAACCAATGTCCAGTTGTGCTCCCAAACTCATTTCATGCAGCTTTTGGACCCTGCTATGGTCATTTTTATGTTGCAAATGCTGGCCATCCACAAGGAGAGCAGCCACCTGGCCTAGCCATGATAACAATGCTTTAACATGGAAGCGCAGATGTTCTCTCTCGTCTCAAACTCATCTCAGCCAATGAATTCTCTGAAAGGAAACCAGCCACTTATCACAGCGGTTAGGCCTGGCAGTGGTTGACAACTAGAGATTTAAGCGAATGGACATTGTCTTCTGCTGAGGATGGCTCTCTGGAATGTATCAGGGAGCCTTTGTGGTGAGACATAAAAGCGAATGAGAAAAGTCACTGGAACCAATGATAAGAGTCAAGAGCTGCCACCTGCAAGCATGTTTCTGGTTGCCCTCAGGCAGGAGTTTAGCTGTCTCGGAATTGAGGAACAGGGTAAGCAGAACCAAGGCAAGAACTAAAGGATGAGGTCCAGCTTTGAGAATCTGCTGGAGGTAGGGCAGAGTCTAGATCAGTGTTTCTCAGCCTCACCAACTTTAAGAGGAGTGGCCTTCAACTCCCAGAACTCCCCAGCCAGCATCAATGAGTGGTCTTCAATTCCGGGAGTGAAGTCCACTCCTCTTAAAGTTGGTGAGGTTGAGAAACACTGATCTAGAGAGCCAAGCCAGGGAAGGGGGAAGACAAGGGGAGGACTGAACTGGCTGTGACTAAAGCTTAGTTAAATCAGTGGTCACAGATGAACTCTGCTCATCACCTGAGGGCACTGGATAGGGATGGCGGGAGTTATAGAGGCTGCTGGATTTGAAAGGCTGCTGAAGGCCATCTGGCCCAAGATGGATGAGTAGTTGAATGCAACATAAAACAACTTTCTTTGTTGAAAACAAAGTAGAAATGCACAAATGGGATAGGAGAGAGCTGAGGAGAATGGCCTTTAGGCAAGTGGGAATTGATGGCAATCTCTTTATGGCCTATAAAGTAAAACACAACAGATCCAGAAACTTGATGCAAAGAGTTGGAGAAGTCTTATTCAGTTACAACATGGTTGCATTCAAGAGGTGACTGCTAAAGAGTTCCACACAGGAGAAATGCATCAGGAAAATCTGGAAAGCAGCTTGGCCATCAATCCTTCTTGCATCTCTCAGCTTTGCAGTTTCATCATCATTATTTATTGTTACTTGACAAAGCACCAAACGTTGCTTGAACATACCTTTCCCATGACTCTGCTGCAAATCTTAGACAGCAGAGTGCTGGCATATAAGAAAGCTGTTCCTTTTCCTCTCAAGTTCTTGAGATGGAAAATGAAACAGCACTGCAAAATTCCTGATGGAAACATTCTTGGTTTGTCAAAACAGTTTAACCAAAACAACCAAAGGACCACATTTGGAGGGAAGGGGCAAGGGTTTACCCCGGTTTCCCACCTCAGCCTGGTAGGACATTGTGCCATCAGTTCTCAGAGGTCGTAGTCTGAGGGGGTTGCAAGCCCCCCCAAAAGGGGGGGAGGGGACTGCAGAGCCTCATGTTGCCCATTCCACTCTAAAGGGAGTTTTACAGGATGAGTGACAGCTGGCTCCATTTAAACATCTCCAAAGCAAGGAACATTTTCTCTGTTGGGTTTTATCTCTGATGGCCGACTGGGATACGTGCATGTTGTTGACATGACAAGCATATATGAACCTGCCCGGAAAATCAAACATGTTCATACAACACATCCACCCACCCACCCCCCAGATCTACAGCATTTGCTCAACGGGCTGTACTTGGGTGGTATCAGTTCTACTTATAAAGTTGGTTGTTTCTTATGTGACTTAGTGTGTTATCCAAACCTAGCTCTTCTGGCTACTTTATGGTTCAATATATTTTACAAACCCAAAATATGAGTTAATTCAGTCCCCAAGTCCAGTGTGCTGTGTAAATGCAGCCTTTGAATCATTTTCACAAGACACAAGTGCTAGACGCTTGCTTAGCAGTAAACAGAATGAAAACAAATTTGCTCAAGGACCGTTTTTCTGGATGTACACAGCTCACTAAAGCTGTATCACGGCATGTTGTGTGAAGTACCAGGCTTCACATGAAACCATCACATCATTTGCTTGTCTTGGCATAGCATGCTGTATGACCACAGGAACTGTGTCTTGTTAACCCAGTTTTAGGGTTTAGTGTGAATCCAACCACTCTGTGCCACTAAAGAGCTACCCAGGCTGGGGGGGGGGGGAGTGTCTCACAGCATTGCTCAGACAGACCAGATTCCTTCCTTGAACATGCCTGAGGCCACGCACGTAAAGTCCAGTTCATTATTGGAGATCCCCAGAAAGCCATTTGAAAGAATTGGCCAAGCTCATGCTGAAGGCTAAGCCAAGATTACAGAGACTTCTGGATTGTGTTGAATGACCTTGTGTACAGTCAAGTCGGTCCCACATTGCCCTCCTCTGCTAGCAGACCTGCTGGACAACCTAGCCAGGTGGAGGGGGCCTGTAGCCTGCTGCATACTGTGGGACAGCCTTTTGGCTGGAGTGGTGTGTTCCCATCCCTGGCTTAGCAAAGTGCATGCAAGGGGGATCCTGCTTTGCAGAAAGCAAAGCCTTTGTGGCTCACATTTTGGGGAGTGAGAGCAAAGGGTCTGTGTGCATCAGCATAGCGCTGGTTCACGATAAGCCAGACCCTCTCACAACCTGTCCGATTGTCCCAAGTGACCGTGGCAGTAGCCCACTTAAATAAATAGGAGCTGAGCCACAAATCCCTCATGGGTGGGGGGGGGGAGTACTGTCCTCCTGGTGATCTGGCAGCCAAAAGAATCTCCCTCTGTGTAATCGTGGTGTCTCTTTCTCACTCCCTCGTAGGGGCCCATGGCTGCTTAACGTTTCATCTCTTTACTTAATGCGTGCTATATATTTTTTCTCTCTCTCTCTAAGGCAGTGTTTCTGAACTTTGGCAACTTGAAGGTGTCTGGGCTTCAATTCCCAGAATTCCCCAGCCAGCATGTTAGGGAATCAAGCTACATGACTGGCAGGGGAATTCTGGGAGTTGAAGTCCACACGTCTTCAAGTTGCCAAGGTTGAAAAACACTGCTCTACGGCCCCTCAGAGATTAGCCCAGTGCAAATAAGAGATGCCCCCAACTCAGTTCCAGCAGCCCAGATGGAGAGCAGCATGGCCTCTTTCCCCAAGGCCCAGCAGAGGGCACGGCCTTGCCTTTTCCCCTCTCCTAAACAAACACATATGTGCGCACACACCTTGCACACACATTCACAAGAGGACACTGCAGGCATCATAGCCAGGGACTTCTTCAGCCGAACTCTGAGTGATGCACAGTCAAAAATAAATGTCCAGGTTGTGTTTTTTAAAATAAAATGCAGTCACAAAACTGCTGATGGATTGCAGAGGGGCTTTCACGCTCCCACCCCCATTTACTGAAAACTGCTGAGATTCCTAAGTCAATGGAAATATCAACCACAGTCTGTTACAAAATCTTCACACAGACTTCCTTTTTATTTTTCCAACCCTATGAAATGCTGGAAAGAAATTATTTAAAGGGTCTGCCCCTCTGCCGGCTTGTCAATCAACAGGATGACTCTCCAAAGGGGACTGAAAGAATTCCTGAAGTTCGGCTCCCTCTGCTTTCCCTAACTTGCCACAGAACTCAGGAAAGATGCTCTATCACATGGTCCAAGAATGTCCGGCTGTCCCTCAGCACCGTCACTCTTGGGAAACTGTAAGAGCAGGGCCAAATTTAATGTGGGAGGAGAAGCTGGCAGAAGAAAAATCAAGTTGGGAAATAGGCCAGGGCTGTGGAGGAAAAAACATCCTGAAAATTTCCCCAGTGCTTCCCAGTGGGAGGGGCTGCTGGGCAGCAGTTGGGAATGTTGGCGACCAGTCCATGCTAAGCCCCTCCTTCCCAGTCACGTGACCCAGAAACTCACAGACGTAATATAAGGGTAGCAAAAAAAGCCCCCCTCCCCCAGCAGAGCCTGACTCTTCACTGCAGAGAAGACAGTGCAGGCAGCCTCCACCACCACAGATGCTAAGCCAAGAGTGCGGGCAAACTTGCCCCCCCCCCTGCTAACCAGGGTCTGCTAATCGGTGCTTAAGAAAGCCCTCTGAACTTTCCAACTTCTCTCGCAAGATCCAGCACACAAGCCTGGCAGATCTCCACAGCGGCTCTCCACCGAAACTTGCCTTAAATCCTAGAGGGAAAAGATGCCGGGGGAAGGGCGGATCCATCCCGGGGCCCCCTAAAGTCTCTCACAGCAGTATGAACACTTCGTTCCTTGTCCCTGTCAGGCTAACATGGTCTCAAATGTTCTGGAATGCACAACGCTGTACCTTGCAGGATCACGGGGCCGGAAGGGCTCCGGGAATTTAGCTCGTCCGACCCCCTGCCCAGTGCACGAATCCTCTTCTGCAGCACCCCCAGCCTCTGCGCATCTGGCAGGATCCAGGATTGTCTGTTTTTGTGGGCAGCTATGAGTGGATGAGGGAGGGAGGGAGGATGAAGACCAGGGGAGGGAGCAGATGGGACGGAAAGGGCCCACAGACTGGGTTTCTGGCTCAGCAGATAGCCCACCCAGTCTGCCCTCTCCCTCACCACCAGCCTCAAACAGAAGCCCACAACCAGGTTCTTTATTTACAGCAGAGGTGCCCAGTCAGAGGCACCTTCAAACCTCAAGGGTGTCCAAACAGCACTCCAAAGGTTTTCGCCCAGTTAAGGGCTAATGGGGTAAAGGGGAGGCACCATGAAATTCATATGGAATAACCCTTTCATCCGTACTGCATTGATTCCCTGCAATTTAAGTAAGTTGCTTCCAGTTCAGGTTTGGTCCTGATTTCTTCTGTCCAGCTCTCCCAGGTCCTGGTCTGCTCTCGGAGGACAAGTGCAGCTCCTGGCCCAAGATCAGGCTCTGTGAGTGCAGGGAGCAACGCCATGAATCCTTGTTTTAGAGAAGATGGCCAGGTTGAAAAACTGCCCCTGAAGGAGCCTCTTCTCCTGCAGCATAACCAGGGCTCCTGCCTGCCTCCTTCTCAACTTCCCATCAGGCCAAAAACGGACCCAGGATCAAGGCCTATTTGTTTCTCAAAAGCCATTTCTGTTGTTGCTGAGTAGGGGAATAAAGTCTTTCCCGGCTGGGATCTAAGGCGCGGACTAAACCTTGTACTCAGACCCACGTAAACCACTTCCTCTCCTGGGAAGATGAAATTCAGGGTGCGTGATGGGGAGGGGGGATGCTTTATGCTTTCCCCGTTCTTTTTCCAATTGCGATCGCCTTCCAGATTTAAACCCAAGACAGAAAAGTGGGTGCAGGCAACTTGGAGTTGAAAGGGGGAAGGTAAGGAAGAGTCTGTTCTCTCTCCTCTTCCTTTCTTCGGCCATCAAATGCAGCCTCTCAAATCTGCTTCTCATTTTTAAAAAAATGCAAGGAGAACATTGCATATATTGAGGCTTTAAGAAGGCAGAATGTCCCAACCCTCCCACTTACTGAGGACACTCACCACCAGTGCTCCCCTCCCCTCCCCTTCTTTGAAAGAGAAATTACCAAAAAAGAAATGAGGGAGGGAGGGAGAGAGGAAGGAGCTGGAGCTAGCCCAGAGTCAGTTTACCTCCGGATCTACACTCTACACTCAGCACTTCCCAGGGAGGAAAACGTGCACCAAGCTTGTTTCCACTCTTGCATTATTGAAAGCGCCCTCCCCCTTCAGATGCCCAGGATATCTGACATAAGACTAAGCCACCTGGTCTGGAAACGGTGAGCTCCTTCGTGTCAAAATGCCACTGGAAGGAGGCCGTTTTCACACACGTCGTGTGGCTGGCTCTGTTTGGCCCCATGCCCCTGGCTGAGCCAAGCCCTCTTCCCCACCACCAAGAGCAACACCTGGTTTGTTTAGCAACGGATACCCAATATGCTAAAGCAAAAGAAACCCTATTATTGTTATATGTGAATGACCCCCGGCACTGTCTTGGATGAGATCCTGGTGGCAGAGTGCAAAGGCTTTGCGTGGGCCATCGGTTCAGTCCTGGCGTACCCTGAAGAAAGCTTGTTTTGGCAGGGTCAAGTCAAGTTTCCCTCAGGTCAAGCCTGAATCTTGGTGACTTCACAAACAATCCATGCTGTTTTCTTGACAATAGGGGAGCAGCTGTTGGCCACTGACCCCAGGGGCGCAGGGGTCAAAGTCAATATGACAGTCACCTTGCTTGTAACAATTTCCCAACTTATGTTTAAGTTAAGAAAAACTGCCAACTTTTGGTAGTGCTAGGGGCTTCTTGGCACTTCCTTCACTTTGAAGAAAAAGGACCCTTCCTGAAGTTCTGCTTCCACCCGCACAGAGAAGCTATAGCCAGTGGCATCTCTTGCTCCCTTGCCTCCACACCCACATACACAAGGAGAAGCAACTTCAAGCTTTAAAAGACCTGGAGAAGGAAAGATGCTGCGCTCCCTTTCTGTGTTCACCCTCTGCTCCTCCCAGCCCACTTCCCACAAAGGCTTTTTATGGGAAACCATGGGGCACAGCTACACGGACCACTGAAGTTTGGGATATGGCCTCCAAAAATTGCCACTGAATTATTGTACACCCTGGCTTAGCACAAGAGCAGTAGGGCCCTAGAGTCATAGCTCTGCGGTTAAAAACAACTCTGCCCCCCAGACCATGACGAGTCCCCAGCCACTGTGGATTTGGTGAGATGAATCCGGGTTAGACTACTTATAGTCACATGCAGGGATTCAAACAGAGTGAAGTCTTTGTGTCACAAAAAGCCTGGAGGGAACAGAATTGCAGAGGGATTCCCATCCCTTCAGATCTTTTGACGTGGATATGCTGGGCATTCAAGAGTAGCAAAGTGGTGCTGCACTTGGAGAGTGTCTGCGTGGAGAGTTCGGTTTCTGTTATTGCCCCTTTTTCTTCTCCAAGTCCAAAGCCCAAGTTTCTTTGCCTCTTTGTCATTCTGTTCAGCCGTTCCACCTGCACAGTGTTAAGGCAATAAGCGCAAGGGGGAACGGCACCTGAATCCCACTTCCCAACCGCAGGGCCATGAAGGCCTCCAACTTCCCTTGTTCAGCAAGGGGGTCTGCAGGGCCACATCTGCTTGGCCTCCACCTAGACCTCCTTGTGCAGTTCAGAGAGGTCCAAAGGAAAACAGACCGTTCTGGCATTCCAGCAAATGCAAGGCGAAGCCCCCTCCAGACGACGCCCCACGGCGAGGACAAGCGGGGCTGGGTCCGACCTCAACAGCCCGCCCCCTTGCTTGGGGTTTTGTCCTGCTGAGACATCATAAGGCTTCTCCCTCCTGGCGGGGGCCTCTCCCAATTCTTCAGCCGGAGCTTGCTAGCTTAAAGGCCTGGCTGACTTCCCCCTTCCACCTTCACTCCTCCGACATTGCCGTCAGCTGGATTGCTGTGGTTTCCATGAGTTATGTTCATGTTCAGGCTTAGCATCTGCACTCACAAAGCACAGCTCTGCCTAGCTTTCCTTTGTTCAGTTGCTTAATACGTTGTCCCAACCAGGGGCCTTGATTAGTTTACAATTCAATAGATTGTACAAGGTGAAAAAATAGCTCAGTCAGTAACCAATTTCAATGTGGAATGCAGTTGCTAGGTCTTAGGTTCAACCACCCTTCATAGCTGGCTCCCTTTTGGACGATAAGGCCTTGGGATGGGGCTGCCAGTGGGAGGGGACTCCCTCCATGGACCTTTTCTCCTGCCATTTCATTCCCAGCCGTGAGCTGAGCACATCCTGGGCTTGTAAAGCAGCTGCAGCCAACCTCTTTGTGCAACCTTGTAATCCTGAGGTCCATCATGAGCTGCCAAGGGGAGGGTGCCCAAGACCCACATCCCGTCCTTGCCTAAGGAGGGACTCACACAAAGCAGACACAGGGGGAGTGAGGAGAGGCATGGTGGCCTGTCCCTCACCCACTCCTCATGGGGCACCCACCATGCCGCTTCTCCCTTTGGCCAAGGAGCACTCCTTGGGCATCTTAAGTGGTCCAGCTCGTTCAAGGCCTTGGCAGCTCTGCTGGGCCAGACTTCCGTAGGAGAAGAAGCTGCCGGAAGTGCACCAGGGAGAAGGAGTTTCTCCGGACCCTGCTTGGGGACAGCCAGCCAGCACCCTTGCTCTGCTACCTCAGTCCAATTCCAGACCGGAATGGGGCTTGCCTTCCCCTACAGGTGACCTCCTATAAAACAGCAGCTGTGCTTCACCACCACCACTCGCCTTTCCCCCGCTTTTCAATTCCTTTCCATGGGTAACCCCCGGGCAGGGACTCTCTTCTACATGGCAGCAAAGGGGTCATGGTGGGCTGTTTCAGTTTCACAGAAATTGCCTGAAGATAAACTTTGATTCTCTCCAGGCACAGCTGAGGCTATCAAAGAGGAGAGAGAAAAGGAGAGAGCATCAAGGTGCTATTTCTAAAACGTCCCCTCCAGGAGGACATAATGATAGGACAGACCAGATGCCCATGGTCAAAAATGTCACCTTTCTGGAAAGACCCTAAACAAGACTCTAAACAAAGAAGAGCAAGATATAATGGAGTCCTATAAAATATAAAGCGCTCGCTCTCTTCAGTGGCAGCTGACTTTCAGAGACTTTCTAGATTAGCTGTCTCCATTTTTTCCAATGTTTTATTTATTTGTTCCGTAAATTTATATAGCTGCCCATCTCATATACGTGACTTTGAGCGGCGTACAAAGTTTAAAAACTGCCCAGAGTCCCCCATGTGAGGGAGATGGGCGGTGATAAAAATATGGTAAATAAATAAACAAATAAAAAACACAAAAAAACATGCAACAAAATAACCCCAAACATAACAAAAATCATTTTAAAGAACATTAAAAAATAATAATAACCATTAAAAAAGCCATAATCTGTGGGAGAGCGCACTCAGTTTCCCTAGCAATTCAGCCACTTGGTTTAATGTTTTAGATTTAAACCAGAATCTTGCTTGATGGTATCCATCCAGCCTGTTCTTTGCCAGCCTCCTGAAGAAAAGCTCAAAACATAAATGCCAGGATTTTATAACTCTTATGCCCAAATGGGAGTTCTTTTACCAAAAAAAAAAAAGGCTTCTTTCTAACATAGCAGGGGCTTCATTGCCACAGCTGCTTCTAAGAGTGAGGCTGCAAAGGAGTTTTGTTCAATTCCATTTGGGCGTCTCCAGCATCCAAAGCCAATGTGCTTGTCAGGCCCTGATCTCGAGGCAGCAGGGACAGTCTTGAATTTGAAGCTGAGCCAAGAGGGTGGTGGGAGTGTGAGATGCAAGCACCCCCCCCCCCGCCACCCTCTGCTCCATCCAAGCAGCCGCAGAAGGACAAAATGCAACTCTCCCTTGCAAATGCCACTGTCAAATATGTATCAGCTATTCTAATGCATCAGTATTTGACATCCAGTGATATATTTTACACTCAGTAGGGATTTTGGTCTTGAAGGAATAACAGTAACGATAAAGAATAAACACAACATGGGCTTGTGAATCTCACACATAATGCCCTGTCAAGCCTCAAATGACTTAGCCTCTAGAATTCAAAGAAACCACATTTCAGAGTTGGTTGCAAAATTTCACATTTGGAATTTGAAAGGAAATATCCTAGCTGGAGTTCATGCTGCAGACTGATAGCCTCATTGCCCCCAAAGCCCGTCGTCCATGTGCTTACCTAGCAGGGCTGCAGCTGCAGCAGAGGCTCCCCATCAACCTCCCAGCATTTGCAATGGCCTGGTAAAGCATCTTGAAAAAGTGACCTTTTTTGCTGTCTTTAACAGGGTGGGAGGGGGAAGCCTGTCCCTGTTTTGTTATTGAGGCAAAGTGTGCCCAGGGCGGGGCAGACGGTCAAAGCCAGCAATACCGGGAAGCAGCAAAGCAACTCTCAGTCAGGACCTCTCCAGGCCTGCCAAGCACCTATTTATTTATTTGTTTGTTTGTTCATTCATTAAATTTTTATAGCTGCCTATCTCAGACAAGTGACTCTGGGCGGCAAACAATCATAAAAACAGTTAAAACCAATACAAACATAATAAACAAATACTGACAAAATCATAACCTTAGGCATCAATATCACTAGGAGGCAGGGCCCTTAACCCATTCGGGGCCCCAGGCCCAGGCACATAACCAGGTCGTCAAGGCCCACAAAAGTCCAACAGGTCAGAGACATCCTAATCTCTGGAGGCAGACCGTTCCAGAGGGCAGCGGCCACGGCAGAGAAGGCACACCTCCCAGTCCCCGCCAGCCAGCGTTCCTCAGCCAATGGGAACCACAGCATGCCCAACCTGCCAGACCAAACTGGATGGGTAGAGATGATCGGGAGGAGACGGTCCCTCAGGGAACCCGGTCCCAAGCCCTGCAGGGCTTTAAAGGTGACCACCAGCACCTTGAATCGCACCAGAAACACACCGGCAACCAGCACAGCGCCCGAAGCAGGGGTGTTGCGTGCGCCACACGCACAACACCGTTTGCTACCCATGCATCTGCATTCTGTGCCAGCTGAAGCTTCCAAATGCTCTTCCCGGCTGCTGATCCCCAGCAGCAGAAACCCTCTGCTCTTGCTACTGGCACCATGGATTTGGGGGAGCGGGGAGGTGCCTGAGCACCAATGGGCAGAAGAAGCAATAATCCAGTTTTCAAGGTGAGCATTTATGTAACTGTACAGAGTTGGGTTAAAATATCCATTCTCCTCCCCGGTGAGCGCTGCTTTTGACCCAAGAAAGAAAACTGGGTATCATTCCACACAGCCAAGTTATTTGAAATGAGTCGATGTGTCTAGAATGGAGGAGTGAGAGCAATGCACAAAAGTGGATGCCTCCCACTCAAAGCACGGGTGAGGGAAGGGCAGAAGCGCTGGCAGTTCACGGGCTTGTGCCCAAATTAGTCACATCAAATTCCAGGAAGCTCTGCAGCCAATCAGGTGGGGTCACTACTTTGTGTGATGTAACTGAAAAAGTCAATTCTGAGTGAAGGCTGTACAGAGCACATTTCAAGGAGCCACCAAGATTTCCTTGAAGGAATCAAGGAGGGCATTTCGATTCATCCAAACTTGCATATTGTTTTGGCGCACACACCCCCTTTCTCTCTAATACTATGGGTAATTCTGCAGTCCTCCTTGATGGAGTTCAAGGCGCCTTGTGCTCAGGTCATCTTCTGGGTCAAGGAGGAAGCCTGCATGCCACTACACAGTTAAACTCCTGAGTCTAGGCTGCAGTATCGCACACGTAATTGCCCAGGGCCCAGGGCAAAGGCGGAGGGAAGGGGGCAGCCCAAGGAGAGCACAGCGACACATTGGACCGCCCTCACTGCTGACCACAGGGTTGTCTTCACAATGAGAGAATGGCTTTCCAACCTGAGTCTACTGTACATTGTAAAATCTTCATGGGAAAATTCTGCTCAGTGCTTGCCAGTGTTCTCGGAAACGAAGTGTTAACACCAACCCGAAACGTACAAGGGGCAGTTCCCCAAACAAATTATTGTAACTCTGAAAGTTTTAAAAGCTTTAAAAAGGCTTTAAACATTTAAAGTAAGACATCTGGGAACACCATGAAAAGTAATGGAGTTATTGTGGAGAGCATAGTAGTGTCTGCCACAGTGCAGTAGCTGGTATCCTTTGACCGTGCTCCTTTAAGGGGTAAGGTGGCTGTTCCTCTGAGGACACAGGTTTTTTCAAAAGTGCAGCAGATCCAAGTGATCAACAGTGATTCAGTGAGGGAAGGAAGCAAGCAAGCAACAGGCTGATCCATTTGCAATGGGGGCCAAGTTTGGAGGGTGTATAAAAACAGCTGTTAATGAAGGGGCTGCAGGAGAATTTGTCTCTTAAATGATTCGCTTGTTGCAGTCTACTTGATGCAACCAGGGGCAGTTGAATGGGCAAGATCCAGGGTTTTCTTTCTAGGTTATATGGGGTGATTGGAGGTTCATTTTTTGCTGTATCAGCTGTGTTAAGTTTTCTTTAAGTTCTTTAACTCAAAATGGCTGGAAACCATCACGCCACTAAATTTGGCCACTGTGATGGGAGGCGGCTTTTAGGCTGGAAAAAGGGATTCAGAGACTGCAGCATGGAGTCCTCAGGCAGTCTACGTGACTCGGTCTAAGCCAACTTGCAATGCTCTCCTAAAGCTACCAAGGCCTTTGTGGTCCCATGCATGGGAAGCACAAGGTCCTTTGGTCTGAAAAGGAAAGAAGATGGTACTTTGGGGGAAATGACCATACTGTCCTGAATCCATGATGTCGGGGGAGAAGAAACTGAGAAGAGTCAGACCTGTATAATGGGCTGCAGAAGAGTGGATTCTAATGAACTCCGAGGGAGGGTAAGTCAGGCCCAGTAAGTTCTATGAAATGAGATAGTGAAGGCAAAAGGAAAAATGGGAAAGCGATAAAGAAGCCACGGCAGATACACAGAGAGACATGTTCAGGAATTGAAGAAAGAAGCATAATCAAGGTGGTCTCCAGAAGCTGTGGGAACAGTGTTAGGTTAAAGCTCAGAATGAACTGAGGTTGGGAGAGGAACCCAAAACAAAAATGAGTTCTTGAGTATCTTACAAACAAACAACGCCCCCCCAGAAAGGTGTAGGAGCCCTGCAGGGAGAAGGTGGGGAATCACAGCAGCATCAACTGGTAGGTAGAGAAGTCAAGAGGGCCATCACAGCCATGTAGTCAAAGCCCCACATCTTTCTATTGTGTGTCGCAAGGCACTACAAAGGGGCATACCTTCAGTCATGCAGTTCTGCCCAGAGTCTTGACTTTCTCCACAAACAGACACACACACATACACGGATGCCCCTGGTGAATCAGTAATGGATAACAACAAGAAGGAAGAACTTCATAACAGGTCTCTAGCCGGTCATTCTTAGGCCACTGAGGGAAGGAGAGAAGTGTGGCTCAGGAAAGACAAGGAGAGGGTAAGAGAGCACTTAAACAAATTCAAGGCCAGATAGATTACCTCCTTGGCTATCAAGGGAAGAGGTGATTGCCCCACCATTCTCAAGAACTTCTGAGAAAGCAGGGAGGGGCAGCTAATACTTGAGATGAAAGAGGAAAGATTCAAGAAAATCTAGGCAGACCTGGGCAGTGGCTGAAATGAATGGGATGGAATTTGGACAGCCATTTGAAAAGATGAAAAAATTGGACAACCATTTGTCTGAAATGTTATGAGGATTCCTGCCTTGGGCAGGGGGTTGGACTAGAAAGCCTCCAAGGTCCCTTCCAACCCTGTGATTCTGTGATTCTATGAATTAAGCAGGGAGAAATGTGAAGTTCCTCATCAGGATAGGAAAAATATAAGGCACAAGTCCAGGATGGGAGCAAGCTGGTTTGGCAGTAGTCCATGTGAAAGGGATCTAGGTGTCCTCGCCCACCACAAGCTAAGCATGAGCCAACAACGTGATGCAGCTGCTAAAGAGACAAATGCTATGCTGGGGGCCTTTGGGTGCAGCACCAAAAGGGAAGCCTGGCCTTGGGAAGGAGGGCTTGAAGGTTGGACACCATCCCACCACTATTTTGGCTCCACGCTTGAAAGAAGATCAGCACTGTGCAACTGCAGTGACCCCAAACTCAAGCGGGGGCCTCACTGGACAGAGCCAAGGGCGTATTGCGGGAACACACATGGCAAGCAAAGGAGTGATGCTTGGATATTGCAAAACAATGAGTGGGGCCAAGTAACTCAGCGGAGCCCATGGAGAGTTATGACTCTCAAACGTAAGAGACGAAATAAGGCTTTTTGTATCAATTAATTAGGGCTCGCAACCTGAGTTAGTTTCTAAGAGGCAATCGAGCTAAACAGGTACAAAGCCAATTAGTGGCTCAGGTGCTTTAGGGAATACCTGACCATGTATTCCCTCTGGAATGAGATCCCCCGAGATTCAAACAGCCCCCACCCTACCGGTGTTTCAAAGAGCCTTGAAGACCTGGATCTTTGCCTAGGCCTTTGGTGAGGGCGAGGGAAGCCCCCTTTTCTTCTTTCTTCTGATGTGGTTCAGTCATTTCTGCCTTCTTTATTCTTTTTTGTTGTTTTTAAATGTCTTCAACAATTTGTAAATTGCCCAGGGTTGCTGGGAGTTGGTTGGCATATACATCATGATGATGATGATGATGATGATGATGATGATGATGATGATGATGATGATGATGATATGACAGCTCCAACCCCAGATACAGCCAAATCCTGGATTTACTGACTGGGTTCCCACAACAAACTGTAGCCAGAGAGTTTCTGGTTTGAGAAGCTAGGGGATCCCAGCCAAGCTCTTAGCAAGTTGGGTGAATTCATTTGTTTGGACAGAACATGTTGTATGAGCACAGCAATTGTTTGGGTTTTAGCGGTTGTATGAACCCAGGAACTGCTGGTACTCAGCTGAGCACCCTGGACCTAACTGTGATGTCCCCTCAGTCCCAAGGAACAGCAGAGGAGCTGTCCGCGTCCTGCCGTGTGGAGCTGTGCTGCATGAAAAATCCTGCCTTGTTCATGGTGGGCGGGAGAGGATCTTGCCAAAGAGAACTGTTTGGGTGGATTTCCCTTCCCCTCTCCTGGAAACCAACTGTGTCAAAAATTGAACACGTTGCATATTAGCAAAGATATGGCTGTCAAACTGCCAAGACCCAACAAAATGAGCATTCGAGGAGAACTAACTAGCTGGTAGACTAGGTTCACTGAGGATTTCTTTAAGCCTCACATCAAGATCTGGTGCTTTTAATTAAGATGTTAGAAAAGGAATAACACATCACTTAGGTCCAAACAGCTGCTCAAACTCTATCCCAGGGGTCTCCTCTTAGTCTATGCTTGGTGCTCTGCATGAGAATTCATTTGAGCTACAGAACAGAGGAATAAGGAGTTGTAGTGACAAGATCCTCAGATCATGTGTCTCCTCCTCTTAGGTAGCCGATGGGGTCCTCATGACTTGTCATGACCAAGACAAGCGTTGGTTCTTGCAAAGGTGGCAAGACAGACTTTGGGCCTCGGATGAATGGCTTTCCTACTCTTCACAGAACCTCACTGTCCAAATCCAGTTCAAGAACCCACATGCTGTCTTCCAGAATAGCTCAATAATCTGTGGCCTGTGGCCGACCCTGACCCTAGAATGATAGTTACTTCTCTATGGTGATCTGCCATCATTCCATCCAAGATTGGCCTCAGTCTTGCTGGGACTTTCAGTTTGGCTCCTCAGGGCTCAGTTATCTCCATAAGGACAGAAACTCCCTGGACCTGAGTCATAGCTCAGATCATCCCTTACTTCATCTGTAACTTTAGACTATGGTTATGACAGCACTGTGCTACATACTTATAGAGGGTTATACCAGTTTAGCTCTTGTGTGTTTCTCCAAAGACCTCTCAGAAGGTGCTGTGAGTTCTCTACCAGAGAACCTTAGTTCTCCTTGCGATTCCAAGAAAGAAGAAATAGCCTAAAGGCTGCCCACACACTTCCTCCATCTGTAAAAAATTGATCACCTTCCTCTGCCAAGGAAAATGACCATGAATGCCTAGATCTCATGGTCTTGGAGAGAGATCAGAGTGGATCTCCACAATAGACAAGGAAGGTGGTGTTCAATTGCTGTTCTTTCCTGGAACTGCAAAAGCTCCCTTCTTGCCTCCTATGCTGACATGGCTCATTTCAGGGGTGAGGATGATCTCCAGTCCTGCTGAGGAAAATACCAGGGGACGTTCCTCCAGAACAAGAAGTCAGAGCTCTCTTCTTGGGCCAGGACCTTCACAGCCCACAACTGTCTGATACTGAGGCAAGCACAGGATGTTCACAATTTTCACAACGGCTAGTTTTAGGAATCATAATAAACCAAATTGAGGCGTATTTGCTTTTGGTTTAATATGCTGTGTGAACCCAACCACTGTAGCTTCTAAACTATGCTTAATGGTTTCTTATTATATGTGAATGGTGGCATCAGCAAACTATGGTTGAATGTGATATATACACCCAACCAATATATCTGACCTGGAAGATGGAAGGCCTGTGAAAACATGGCCCCTCTTCCAAGAATCTGTGGAAGGGCTCTGCCTTCCTCCCATTCCTGCAGCCAGCAGGCAGGAATAGCAATTTGGCAGCCTAGAGGGCCTGCATCTCCCCTGTTAACCACAGCTTTAAGTGCAAACCTCCACGTCCTGGCTTGGTTCACAAAATGTATTAAGCTAGGTCAGGTAAAGTCCTAGCAGATGCATTCACACAACATACCAACCCTGGCTATTGTTAACTTTAGGTAGTCTTGTTATGGCTTAGTATGTTGTGTTAATCCATCTTATTCGGTAGTTCATAGCTCAATGTAGGGTAAAGGTAAAGGTAAAGGTTTCCCTTGACATTAAGTCCAGTTGTGTCTGACTCTAGGGGGCGGTGCTCATCTCCGTTTCAAAGCCGAAGAGCCGGCATTTGTCCGTAGACGCTTCCATGGTCATGTGGCCGGCATGACTACACAGAACGCTGTTACCTGCCCGCCGAAGCGGTACCTATTAATCTACTCACATTTGCATGTTTTTGAACTGCTAGGTTGGCAGGAGCTGGGACTAGCAACGGGAGCTCACCCCGTCACACGGATTCAAACTGCCAACCTTCTGATCGGCAAGCCCAGCAGCTCAGCGGTTTAACCCACAGCGCCACCGCATCCCTCAATGTAGGGTATGAACCCTAAAAATGGGTAAGACAGTACCCAGGTTAAGCATATGTGAACAGAGCCATTGTTTCTCCACAAAGCCATTAAAGTGCTCCCTCCCCAGTGGGACCACATCGCTAAACCTTGACCCACCAGCCCATTTAATGCTGCCCACAAATGCACTGATTAACCCTCAGATCAAGCACATATTGGTACACACCCACCCTGCAGCCTTAATAGCTCTAAAATGTGGATTTAAGTGCCTTGGCTCATCCTGAAAAAAGACCAAGAAACTAACAGGTGGAAAGACCTGTACAATTAGCTCATTTTCACCCAACAGGGGAAAAAAAGGGTTTTAAAGTAAGAAGAAGTTCAGAGGCAGAGAATGATCAGGAGGCAATGATTGGTTGAACTGCTGTGATGTCATGGAATGCATACAAAATTCTGAAGAGGCAATGAAACAGCCACCACCACCACCAGTCCAACTTTCTGCCTCTGTCGGTTTAATGGTCAAGAAATGGGCAGGAAGTTCTCAGGGGCATGGAAGCTTACAGAACAGAGCACAGCAGAGCAGCTTTAAAAAGGGACCCGAGGAAGACCCATTCAACCGAGAAGCATCATGACGTGCCAAGAAACTGTGGAAAGACCTGTACAATTGCTCATTTGAAGAGCTTGGTGCTTTGTCTGGGCTTTCACTGTCCTAACCATCTACAGTACAGGTTTTCTTTGCTCGTGAAAAAGAAAAGAAGCCTCAGCAAAGAAGCCAGCAGCAGCATGTTTTAGTTTCAGATCAATGCCTAATTGAATGCCTATCAATTCTAGTTTATGGCGGACCATGAATGGCGCACAACTTCTGGCCAAAGGAATGTTAAGACAGACAATGAGAACCACACATGCCCCAATGGGCGGTGATATAAATTTAATAAATAATAATAAATAATAATAATTTCTCATCAGTGGTACCCACTGGGATTGTGCTAGCATTGAAATGGCCCCCCAGGAAGTTCAGGACTTGGGAATTCCCTGTCCTGTGAGCTTTGAGGACAGATAGTAGAAGGAATCTAGAGGAATGCTCCAGTGAGAGATGCCTGGGGTCAGCATGGCTGCTGAGTTCTGCTATCCCCAAAGTACTTTCTACCTCTTCCAGAGTAAACCACAGGAAAGAAGGCAGACTGGGGGAGGGAGGCCCAGAACCACACGGCCTCCCTCTGCCACCATCCCCACAGCTCCCTGCCCCCCCTCAATCAAGACAGCTGGTGAGGCAGACCCTGAGACATGCAAAGGAGGAGGTCTGGCCCAGGAAGGTTTCCCACACCAGAACCTCTCCCAGCCTTTCTAAGGGTGTGCCAGCTCGCCCTGGTTAAAATCGCAGGGGCGGGGAAAAGCAGATTTCTAAGCCAGGGGTCCAGGTCCAGGTCCCAAGGGAGCTTCAAGAACTGTCATGGTCCTGGAACTATACGGCCTGACCAAACCTCCGTGTTTTGACAACATGAAGACTCTGGAGATACAGAAACCAGAGAGGGTTGTTTTATTTCGCAGCCTTCCGATGAGCATCCCAAACGCTGGAAACCAGGTCTGATCTAGATACATACCTCTATTTTAAACATTTCTACTTCCAGGGGCCATCAGATCCTTAGCAAGCACCTCAAGTATTATCTCTTTTGCACTGCAAATCCCAAAGGCGTGTCTAAGAGCTTCATCTGTGACTATTTTTTTCTACCCTTCTAATGAATACTGCCATGTCCTCAGAGCCTGTAGCCCTGCCCTTTATGAAGCGAAGACACCCTTGAGGTGCACTTCTGATGCACAGCATTAGCCCACCAACTGCTGTTTGTCAGAAACTGCCTCCTACCAAGACAGGCCAGGACCCCCCGGGTGACTCTTCCCACTGACTCTCTCAGGCTGGTTCAGGGTGGAATGGAGATGCTGCAGACCCTTTTCTGCTCTGCCAGTGTGTTCCAGGCCTTCACCTGCTGCGTGTTTCATAAGAGGGCTCGACTCAACAGGTTGGCAAAATAGGAGGAGGAGGAGGAGCCTTCTCAGATGAAGCACTCCCCCTGGCCCACTGGAGATAGTCAACTGCTACAGGCAAAGGCAAGATCTTACACAAGCGTGTGTGTGTGTGTGTGTATGCACATGCACGTGCACGTGCACGCACGCACACACAGAGCTACCAGCCAGAGGTGAATAGAACCTTACTTCAACATGGGCAGAAAATGCAGCCTTTGGGACTATGCTGTCACTTATAGCCTGAGACAAAGGGCTATTTGGGGGAGGGGGGAGGAGAGCAGATCAGGCGGCCCACAAGATCTCCCCCACTGTAGGCTGTCGCATCTGCTTGCTTCCCCCCCCCCCCCAGCATCTGCCTCCTGGAACAGCTGCTCATCCTGCCTCAAGGCAGGACTGGAGAGAGAAGGTGGCTTAGCTGCAGACAAGCAGGGCAGGCAGGAGAAAAGGGCCAGGTAGGAAGGAGAGGCGTGGCCCCTTAGCCTCCTCTTGGCCTTCTCATCCTGCCCCCCCCACCCTCCAGGGCCTTATACAGGACTAGGAGTGGTGTTTGTTTTCTCCCACCACCTGCTTAACTTTTGGACCTGTCTGCCCAAATGGGAATTTTGACAGCAAGAAAGGAGGCAATGGTGCCCCTTCTTTCTTTCTACTCGGAAGCCACCCACAACCCACCTTCCACTCTCACTGGTGGGGCTGGACAATCAAATCCATTCACAACAGGAATGCGCTAAATAAGGGCTGGAAGAGGCAGTGCTGACTCTTTCCTGTTAATCAAATGGGCACATAACTAATGGGAGGATACATGCCAGACCTGCAGAAGCCGTTCCGCTCTTAAGATGACTGGGTCCCTTTTCTTTTCAGCCACCCTCAGAATTAAGCTACGTCGGTGTAATGATCCTTTCAAGTCCTTGAGGACTGCATGAAATCCAGCTACTTAGCATCTTAGCAAACTCGGTTTTGAACACGCATCTCTGAAATGCTTGGGCTGCATTAATGTAGCTCGAGTAACACCATCTGGACCTGCTCAGCGTAAAAGCCCCTGAGGAGGTGCTCCTGACCAGAAA
Organism: Candoia aspera; assembly: GCF_035149785.1. NCBI lineage: Eukaryota > Metazoa > Chordata > Lepidosauria > Squamata > Candoiidae > Candoia > Candoia aspera. Next base: position 18,742,701 of record NC_086166.1, on the reverse strand, counting down.
GACAGCGTGATGTTTACTATCCAATTGCAACAGCATCCCGGTTTCCTTCATCCCGCAAGTAAAGTGCTCCTTGCAAAGAAAGATTCATATACAGTAAAGAAATGAAACTCTTCTGTAAACTACACATCCTGCTTTTACGGTGAATTCAGTGAAATGGCCACAGCAGCAACTCACAAGCTCCCACACTAGCTGTCGCGCTTTCTCTGACCTGTTGCATTTCATCCACCACGGATGGCATTTCCACGGGTAAATCCAGGGAGAAGGGGGTGCAGGTCAGAAAAGACAATGTCTGGACCTGCCATGATACTCCTGGAAATTGCACCGATTGCAAGGAACCCATGCCACATGAAACCCCCCCGCTTTCACCGCTTGCCCAAGAAAAACTGGGGGGCCCTTCTGCCATTGTTCCCTTGACAGCGTATTTTACCTCTCAGCCAAACAGCATTCAGAACTGGCTATCAGACTAAAATATTCACATTACAAACAAACAAATCAGAGCAGGGGGGAAAATGCCTCAAAAGAAGTCAGTGAGATTGCAAAGCAAGAGGCGTTCCTGTCATTTCATATTTCACACTTGAACAAGGTTTAAAATGGGCCTGTACTGCACGGCTCCAGGAGTGGACACCTCGGGCTGCGTCCTGTTCTGCAGGGAGAAGTGCTGGGTTCTCCAGCGAGGTGTCCACGTGGGTGGCCAAAGTAGCTGACAAGCCCCAAAGCCTTTCCAAGGAGTGCAGGCGATCCGTTTCTCTTTCCACCCTCATCTGGACTCTTTCTCTCTCTCCTCTCTCAAACTAGGGAAGACCATCCATTTCTTCTTGAAAAACCAATCCAGCCCAAAGAAGAGCTCCTTGGAGCGGGCTGCCCCCCCACCGCCCTCCGGATGACTGACTGACAGAGAAAGGAAGCAGCGGCGGGGGGGGCGGGGCGGGGCGGGGAGCATCTCAACCTTCCACTTCCCCTTCAGCTCCACCAGCCACCCCACTTCCTGAATGCCGACAGAGAGGCCCTCCGTTGCTGCTCAGAGGCTGGGCAGCTGGAGAGGGAGGGGAAGGGGTGCCTTTCTGAGCTCCGTCCCTGCTCTGCCATGCCCCTTTGGGTGAAGGTGCTCCCTGTCCTGAGCCCTGGAAGGTCCCTTCCGAGTCAAAAGGAGCAGCTCAGCAAGAAGAGGGAGGCACTCCGCACTCAACCTGCAGCGGGCTGTGGGGGCAAGGCAAGACGAAGCGCACATGCTGCTTGCCGTAGGCATGGGCTGCTGAGAGCGTAACTCGCTTGGAGCCTCCTTTGGGCATCACTCAGACTTCCAAAATGCCCACCTGCCCGGAGGACCTCTCCTTCTTGCCACAGGATCCAGCTGAAGAAGCGAACCGGGTAGCCCTGGAGAAGACCAGGGTGGTGGACACGCACACACAGACACCCTCAGCAAGAGCTACAGTGGCTCTCACCACATGAAGGGATGCCAGCTTCACTTCTGAAACCCACCTATTATTTTTTTAATGGGGGGGGGGCTTTATGCTGGGTTACTCCTAGGCCTGAGCCCTGCACGCCGACAGGTTCAGGGACTGCATCTGACAGAGGCCCTGCACATGAGACAAACGTACATCCTGAGCTTGTAACTTACCTTGACACTGGAAACCTTGCTTTCCAAATCCCCTGCAAAGGAAAAAGATGCACCGTGTTAGAATCCACTCACGTGCAGACATGCTCCTCTTGAATGCAGCTTCTGCATCTCCAGATGTGTCCTTCTACCGCCCAGTTCTCTAACAAGGCTCAGCACAGGTAAGAAGGCCAAAGAACATATTTCATCGACGGAGGGGAAAAATGAACACAGACGCAGAGGAAGGGAGAGAGCTTACGGAACTGAAGGAGAGGAGATGGCATTGGGTAGCTCTGTAAAATGGTCCGGGCACAACTGTGGTATGGATTAGGGGGGCCTTCCCCAGCCTGGTGCCCTGCCTTGGACAACAACTGTAAGTTCCACCCAGCACGGCTGCTGACCAAGCTGGCTGAAGCTGTTGACAGTTTCAGCCCAGCAACTGGGAAGGCACCCGGCTGAGGGAAGTTGGAAATGGACCCCAAGCAGGGTGGCCGCTGCAGAAAAGATGAACAAGGTGACATCCTTTGTTCCCTCCAGAGCAGGAGCTAATGGAGGGCAGACCGTAGATGACCTCAGGGACTGAGGAGACACCTTTTGTAGGCCCCTTCCAATTATCTTTGCAAACAAGGGAGAACTTAGTGGACTTCAGTTTGGTCCAGCATGGCACTTCTTATCTTTTCAACCAGTGTCTCTCAACCTTGGCAACTTTAAGATATGTGGACTTCAATTCCCAGAATTCCCCAGCCAGCAAGGCTTACTGGGGAATTCTGGGAGTTGAAGTCCACATATCTTAAAGTTGCCAAGGTTGAGAGACACTGTTTTAAACCAACACTTCGCTGTGGGATCACTGATCCTGGCTTCTATGTCCTGTAGTGGCCAAGAGATCCTGTGCTGAGTTTCTGCTTTGCATATTTAGCACATGCTGCAGAGACCCCAGCTAAACGGAAAAAAAGGAGTCATTTTCACATTCTCCTCTTTCTCAGAAGTGCAGGAGGAGCTAAGGGAATTCTGCACAGGGTTAAAGAACAGATGTTCTTATTATGTTTATCTCTTGCCTCTAATGACACCAAAATCTCTCTTCCTCCCCTCTCCTGTCCCCCCCACCCCTGCGTGGACCTTTCTCCAATCATGTTAGGACCCATGTTCTGTTTGGGGACTGCTGTCTCTGCAGATGCAGGTTCCAGGTCCGGAGGATCAGCATGGGGCACATCTCCCCATACGTGATCTTGGTGCAATTCTCACTGCCTCCAGGAAGGCAGGTGAAAATAACTCCCTGCGTCCTGCAGGGCAAGGGACACAGTGGGTAAGACCAGTCAGGCTGATTCCTGAGGGTCCCATGAGAGGAGAAGAGCCACGCTCTCAACATTGGCCAATTTCTAGCAGGGACAGCAACATGTGAGAAGGTCTCTGTTGCAGGATTGGGGGCAAATCCTGAACCAAGAGAAATACAATGGGAGAGTGACCCCCTTTGCACACCAGGGAGGGGCTCTGCAGGGGGGAGGCAAGAAAGCGAGGAGTCCGTTCTCAGCTTCAGCTTCCGGGCATGCAGTAAAGGCAAGGGAGGCCAAGGGAGCTGAGGGACGCTTGGCGTGGAGGCTTGTGGGGTTCATGCTGATGGGGAAGCCTTCCCAGAGGCCCAGGGAACTCTGATGCCAACCCCATGGGGGAGTGTCCAGACCAGAATTAGGCAGCGACCCCCTCCCTTGCCTCCACCCAAGAGGCCGCTCTCTGAAGGGGAGCAAAGAAGGGATGGGGGGGGGGGACCCCTCTGGCGGGATCATGCTTGGAGAGGCCCACAGGAGACTGCGGGAGAATCGAACAGAGCTGGGTGGATAGGTGGGGGATTGCTGTAACATGTTAGGTGAACTTGGCCACCACGCTCAGCCACAACATGACATGTTAGTTTGGCCATAGTGTGTTATGGGAATGTAGCCATTCCGATTTATTCATCCACGCCAGGTGAAGCCTGGGACCCCTCCCTGATACCTGGAAAAAAGTTGTAGGGACACAGAAGTGGGGAAATGCTGCAAATAGGAAAGCACCCCTCCGGAACAGCTTTCCCTCCAGATCGAGCCTTCTCTTCAACCCGGCCAGCACGCACAAGCTGGCCGGGGACAATGGAACATAGCGCCCATCGTGAGCGGAGGGTTCCAGATTAGGGAAAGCCTTGCGGAGCTAAGGCAGCAAATGGGGAAGGCAGGTCAGACCTCGGGAGGGCGGGGGGGGGGGAGATGGCGGGGAGGGGGCCCAGACAGCTGGCTTCAGAAGCGGGCGGCGAAAGTCGCCCGCCTTCCCATGCGGGGGGAGGGGAACCGCCGTGCCCCCGGGCCGGCAGTGCCAAGGGTGCATCGCACAGGCAGCGGACCACGATGGACACGGGGGGCGGGGGCGGGGGGCGCGCTGAGCCACGAGCCAAAGGACGACGACAGGGAGGCTGGTGCTGAAGCGAGCCGGCCGCGGGGGCGCCGGAGGCGGGGAGCCGAGAGCGGGGGGACGCCTGGCGGCGGGGGCGAGCGGGCGAGGTCCCCCCCCCGAAGGCGGGCGCCTCACCAGATGAAGTCGGTGCAGTGGCTGCAGAAGGTGGGCTGCTTGAAGAAGCGGGCGGTGAACTTGTGGTTCTTGACCTCGTGCACGTTCTTCTGGCGAAGGGCGCCTTTGCGGGCGAAGCGGACGTGGCCCTCCTCGCCCTCCGGCCCGGGGGGGGACAGGGGCACCGCCGCCGCCGCCGCCGCCGCCGCCGCTGGCTCGGCCATGCTGCTGCTGCCGCCGCCGCCGCCGCCGCACGGATGCCGCCGAGCTCCCTCGCGCGGCGCTGCTCCGCCTGCTGGTGCTGAAGCTGCGGCGCGCGACACCTCTGGCCGCCCCTGGGCAGCGGCAGCGCCGAGCCCCTCGCGCCCGCCCCGCCCCGCCCGCCCGCCCGCAGCACCTTCCGGCGCTCGCGCGCTTCTGCCGGGGGCCGCGGGCCCGGGGCCGCGGGGGCCTCGCCAGGCGGGCGCCTTGCCGCTCCTGGCCTCCGCCCTGCGCGGGGACGGGCTGCGTGGGACCGCCGGCGCCCCTGCCAGTGCGTCTCCCGAGAAGAACGAAACGCCAAACGGAGGAAGGCGTCGGCAGAAAGTGAGCGGAGAGAGACTTGGGGACCGAGTCGGTGTTCCAACGGCCCTTGCGGGCTGGGCAGGACTCCGCGGGCAGCCCCGGGCTGCAGAGGCCGCCCGGAGCGCTGGGTGGCCGACCCCCAGGAGGCCGCTTTCGGTCTGGGCTTGGGTCTGGGAAGCAGCTTCATTCAGCATCCGGATGCAGGCATTGTGTGAACGCAGACCGGAGTCCTCTGCCCGGCCCGCAGTCCACTGGTCAAAAGAAGGTGGCGACCACAATATTGTGCTGGAAGCACCACCTGGTTTCCATGTGCATCACTGGCAACTTGACTTCTGTGACTGAACCCTGTGGACACCCCAAACTCCTAGGAGGGGCCTCTGGGCCTATCTCTTGCAGGGACCCAGTGGGTCACCCGAGGCCCCTGCTGCCACACCCCTAAAGGGAAACCAGAATGGCTCTTCAACTGCAGGCTTAATGCTGCTCAGGGGGTCACAGCAGAGGGGACTGGCCCCAGAGAGGGTGTTTGGGTAGGGCTGGGCTCCCTGTGCTGTAAATCGCAAGACTGTGCCACTGAAATCTGGCAGCAGAATGGCTGCATTTCAGCAGCAGGGCTTTTTTGCTTGTGGGGTGATGGGCGCCGAAGGCCTCCTGGAGGTGGGCCGTTGCCATACATGCACCCCGCTGTCATCAGTCAGCAGACACCCTGCTTGGGCCCAGGGGCTGAGTTACTGGCTCTCCTGCTGCCCATTCCTCCCCTGGCCAGGAGGGTGCTCGCTTTTTCCCTGCCAACTGCCCCCCTCAACCAAGGAGGAGTCCCCCCACCAGTTTTAGAGGCAGGGGCCCAGGTCCATCTGGAGCTCACCTGCATTCATGGACGTTTGTGGAACGTCGGCTTAGAAAGATTACGGTTATAACACTCCCTTCCTTCCTTCCTTCCTTCCTTCCTTCCTTCCTTCCTTCCTTCCTTCCTTCCTTCCTTCCTTCCTTCCTTTCCACGTACAGTAAACTTCTAGGAGAAAAATGAAGAAGCGACCCTTGCCCCCACCCCCACCAAAGGAGCATTTCCCACTTACCTGTGTCCAAGCACCCCCGGCGATGCTTCTTCCTTCTCTGCCGTTCGGTTGCGTTGGAGCAGAGAAGGAGCCGGGCTTTGCTTCAGACTCTGTCGCTCTTTCTTTCGGAGAAGGCCGCCAGCGTTCCATCAGGCTCTCAGAATTCTGTGCTGGGCCCCCCTTCCAAAGGCTTTGCTCTGGAATCTGACTCCCCCCACAACTTATTGCCCCAGACTGAAATCCCACAGGGCCTGGCTGGTTGTGGGGAGCAAAAGGGTCCCCAGGCCCTCCCTTGGGTCTCTCTCTCAGGAGATGGGTGGCCACAGCCCCTTCCCCGCCATGCCTTAATGGCTGGGCACAGGTGGCATTTCCTGTCCCCTCCCCTCCTCCCCTCCAGACTGAGAAGGTGTTGGCTTCCCCGGGTGTACGACCACTGTGTTAGCACCCAGTGTTTAGGACTGTGCAAGAAGAACAAACCAAACAAACTGCATTGTTCTATAGAGTGTGTGTGTGCGCGTCTGTGTGTTCTTAGCCTCCAAATAATACATTGCTGGAAAATGCATTTTTACAGTGCAACAGTACAAAACACTTTCCGAATCTAAGTCTGGGTGTCTCTTATTGTTTACCGGCCAGGGCAGTGGCCAAGCAGAAAAGCTCTGCCAGTCAGGGGTGCATTAGGTCCAGCCCAGGCCGCTTGGGGGAAAGGAGGCTTGGGGGAAACTCATGGTGCTTTTGTTCCAAAATGAGCTTCCCCTCCCTCCCTCCCTCCCTCCCTCTTTCCCCTCTTCCTTCTCTGGCAGAGATGGTGGCCTTGGCAAACAGCTCCCCTTACGTCTCTTCACCTGTTAAATGCGAACCATTACGGCTTCTTCACAAATATAGATCTTGATCAACTTGGTAGATTAAAAATAAACAGAGCGGGAACTAATATAAATTATAATTGGTAGTAGTCATTAGTGCTTTCACAACTGGCATGCCAGTTCAATTTGTCTAACTTGGAGGAGGCATCTGGAGCTGAGTGTTATAATGAGTGAATCATTTCACCAGCAAGTCTCTTCTGTTACCACTTGATGATGTGTGAATGAACCATCACAGTAGGCAATGAATTTCTGCTTGCTTTTTCAATGGACAGCTACATATCTGCCCAAGGAGCAAACATCTGGAGTTCAGGGAAGACAGATTTATTGGCAAGGCTTTGCTGTGGAGCCTCCATCTTCAGAGACAATATACCTGAACTTTTGAGGGGCTGTATCAAGGGAGGGCCAGTGGTGTCCCAGAAGTTTGTGGGTTTTCATGGTAACACTGAAACCAAAAATAACAGTCTCAGTGCAGCTCTTCTTAGGATAATGGAAATGACATACTGCAAACAGCTGAAGGAACTCCTGTTTTGTCTCTTTACCAATCAGGAATTGGGGGAGGGGGACTGCAGAGAGAGAGACAGCTCCCCTTTGAAGAATCCCAAGTTCTGCATAAAATAAACGGGGTGCTTCCTGAGAGCATCTGGGGCTGGGCTGGTGTTTTACAGGCCCGCGATCCTATCACTGTCAACAGCTATCTTGTTGCAGATTTTAGCAGGTTTTAACAGGCTTATGATCAAGAAAACCTTCAGCAGGGGTCTCTGGGGGGGGAAGGCCCCACCCCTTTTTACATGTGACACAGGGTTGTGACCACCAACTTGACTTTTTGGGGGGCCCTCCCTGCAGACACCCCTGAGGCCAGCCAAGGTGGAATGAGGGATGGGTGGGGAGAGTCAGCCGGCACCCTTTTGTCAGGATCCCGAAACTGGGCTGCAAAACCCGGGAAGCGCTCAGAGCAGCCAAGGGATCCGGGGAAGTCTCTGCTGCCGTCCCATGTCCATCCAGAGTTTTGCAGTTGAGATCTGACTGTCCCGCATCTTTGTCTGGAGTTGAAATAGTTCTGGTTAGAACATGCCCAGCTGGGGCAGTGATGCCCTCTGGAAATCAAGAGCTTTTACCAAGGTTATCGAACCATTCTGCCTGAAGACAGAAAGCTGGGAATTGCAGTCATCATACAATATTATCCCAGAAAAGCATACTCATAGACGCAAGAACTTGACAGCTCAACTTTGCTGCGTGGGTGTGAGGTACAGTTTGAGCCAGCAAGATATTCTCTTTTTCCCCCATTGATCCTTGAAACAAAGCAGAGCCGTGCAGGAGGGGGAAGCGGGCCCAGAATGCTCCTTAAAGGAGCAAATGCTGCTGCCTTTGTTTAAACTGCACCCATTCTAGTAAATATAAACATTTTAAATGAGTTTTAAAGCAGTCCTTCTGGCAAATTCACCCTGCAAGCCAAAAACAAAAGCGTTTTGATTAGGAAATTCTGGATTCTCAGGCAACCCCTGACCAAATATTCCTGGGGTCGAAAGGCAAGCAGCTCCAATTTGGTTAGTCCCTGGAAGGGGGTGGTTTAGAAAATCTCAGAGCTGTGGGCAAGACTGGGAGGCCAAAAAGGACCAGAAGGAGGCCACTTTCATACCATTGGTCTGACAGGTACAGGGATGTGTCCCAGACATCACCAAGAGTCAAGCTTGATTCAAGGGAGACCTTATTGTTATATCAAAAAAGAGAAGGATTATGGTTCAAAACTATGCCCGTTTGCAATCAGAAAACTGGACTCACAAATAAACATGGGGGCAACTGGGCCCACAGCTGCCCTGCTCTGGGTTGTTCCAAAAGATGGGGTGTTCTAGATCTTCCCCCCTTCTGCAGTTGCAAAATGTGGGGATGCCTCATGAACATGTCCTGAAAACAGAGCACATTACACTGCACCGCTTGGCATATGCCTGCAACAGGCCTAGTTTTGGAAAACTGCCACCATTACAATCCCTCACCCAGAAGCCAGAACTATGGCAGCACAGCATAACAATTGCATGAACGCACACCTGCCCTGCGTTCTTCCAGACACTGGGGTTTTCAGTGGGATTTTAAAGCTTTATACACATTTTGTATATTAAAAACAAGCTTTCAAAGGGTAGAAACAATTTGACCAGGCAGACAGGCCCATTCCTAAGGAGGTCAGATGGATCATCCATCCCAAACAGACATGCTGCAGAAAACACGTGGGGAGATTCAGCTTCGTTTATGATGATCCATCAGCCAGAGTGAATTGGGCAACTTCTTTTCCAAGTGGGGAACGCGACTGTTTTTCGTTTTTCTCAAACGCTAGTTCCTCTCTTTTGCTCTGTGCCTCATTTGTTTTTCTTTTCATTCTTGCTCAAACTAGAAAATGGCTCTTTTCAACGAGTGCTAAAGTCATATTCAAAGGCTGATTAACCTGGTTTCTGAATTAACCTATTTGCTCGTTTCTCACAAAACACTGAACCCAGTTTGGATGACAAAGCTGCAATCAACTACCTTCCTAGTAGGGCTGAACAATAGCTCCCAGTATCCCAGCCAACATGAGGAATGCTGGGAATTGTAGTGCGACAATGTGAGCAGGCCAGAGGCTCTGCCTCTTGGGCGAAGATGGTCCTGGTCCTAGCGATGGAACAGTATGACGTCACCACGGCAAGGGTACTCCTGGCCAGGACAGCTAATGGTATGATATGTGAAGAGGGGACAGAATATTCCCAAGCGGCAGATTGTGCTACTTGCTGCCCGGGAGAGCAGAACAGCTTGGCCCGGAGTGTTATTTTGGGTTGCCGCCTCTTGCCTTCTGCAGCTGTAACAGCTAGTTCTACTCCGAATGTGCAGGCACTCAGCTCTGGACAGCCACAAGAAGGGGAGGGCAGGACAGGACATGACAGGGGGAAGATCAGCCACCTGCAGCCTTTCTGACAAGGGGAAGGCAGAAGCACGCACAGTGTGTATAACAAGATAATAAGAAGAAAGGATTTGCCATGTCCAGTGAAAGTATTGATCCATCTAGTTAGGCTTTCTGCCTTGGAAAATAGCTTCTCTCTGACCTTTTACAGAAAAGCGGATAAGCATAAACAAATGAGGCCCATGGCAAAGATGCACCCAGAGAAGGGGAAGGGGGGAAGGGGAAGGAGGGAGGAAGGGAGGAAGGACACATTCTCTCCCCCCACATCCATTTAACAGGATTTTCCTGGGGCATGTTCTCAGAGGGATTCATCTGAAGAAAAAAGTTGGTTTTCCCTTGTCTGCTACTTCTTCTGCTGAGTGAAAATTGACTTGCAGCTTCTCCAGTCTGCTGCTAAAACAGACAGAGCAAGAAATGGAGGCATCAAATGCTAGCAGCCCGCATTCAGACCCCGGACAGTGAAGCTCTCAGATATGTTGCTGCGCATAAACGACTGAGTGGGAGAAAGAGGGGGCAGGATGCCACCATACAAGCAATGGGCCAGTTCCTGGGCTGAGTCTACAGCTAACGGTGAACACAAGCTGCAGGATCTCAGGCTAGCTTCATGGCTCCTGAAGGCGGCCAAGGCACGGAGCCTGTAAGAGAAGGCTTGTTTCCCCACCAGAGCCTTGGGGGCTCCCTATCAATCTGCCAGAGAACAGGCCAAGGGGCTGTGGGTTTGTGCATTTGCATGTGCCAAATTCAATTCAATTAAAAATCATCTGAATAGGAAAACAAGCCATCATCAGGAAATGTGCGACCACGTTTTAAGTCTTAACAGAAAACTTCAAGGGCACTCTGCAAAGGACTTTTGGCTGGGCTTGGGCTTAGTCTACAGCAGGGGGAATTCTGGGAGTTGAAGTCCACAAGTCTTGAAGTCACCAAGGATGAGAAACACTGGCCTGCAGATTTACAGTATGAAGCTCCAGGCCAATATGCAGCCCCTCTAGAAACTGCCCCTGAACTGTCATTTTTAACATGATGGTATTTCATGGCCAGAGAATAAGCACATTCGTGTCTTTGAATAATTCCATTTTAATTAAATGCAAAACTAAACCAGTTTTAATTTTGTCCAGCCCAACCCCGTCTACTTGGTGGAGTGCAGCTCCTGCCGTGTTCCTCAAAGGCCAAGCGTGGTCCTCAGCTCCGTTAAAATGGTGCTCCTAACGTGAAGCTCCCTTGCTGAGTTGTTTGCTCCTTGGCAGAATCAGGAGAAGAAAGGATGACTGGGATCATGTGGTCTTAGCGCGGCCCCCACACTACCAGCATCTTGTTGCCGCAGCTGTGTGTAACGGCCACTTTGCATGTCATCCAGCAGCTATCTGGGCTTGTCCCTGAATGCCCACCAGACAGGGAGCTGCTCTGAGTTCCTGTCCATCTGCCTGGCAGAGGAGCACTGCGTTTCCTTGCTTTCTGATAGCGCTGTGTCACATTCACACCTCCTTTTTCCAGGGTACGCTTAGAGTTGCTTTTAGTGTGAGGAGACATATAAATAGGGGGAAATTAAGTGCTGGAAAGTGTTGCACAAACTTTCAAACACGTAGAGAAGCAGGCTGGTTGCTTGTACCAGCAGAAATTCCGGAGGAACATTGCTTGGAACTCAGCTACTGCAGAGATAAACCGAATATAATGTTGTTTCCTAACTTGTCCAACTTCCAGCTTGGCGAGGAAGGGGGGCCTTTTACGTCCATGCCACAAATGGAGAACGTTCGCAGAACTCTGTTACTCTACAACCCCCCGGGCTGAGCTGGAATTCAACCCTGCATTTCCCACTGTCAGCCCTGCATTTATACCCACTGGCAGGAACGTGATGTAGGTGTACTTGGAGATAAGAAATTAAAACAGAAAAAAATATAACTCAGTTCAAAACGTCCCCCACTCCAAACATTAATTCCAGTCTTTAAGATGCATATCTTAACATTTAAACCCACAGTTCAGTAAAAGGCCATTCATTTTTAAGAACTTTCAACATATATCAATTTAGCATGCTTTAAAAAATGCAGGGTTTTGTCCTGCCATTTATGGATATTTTTCTCCTCCCCACTTTCCTTTTTTCCCTACAAACCAGACAATTAAGAAGAGAACTCCACAGAATGACTACACTGCAGTCAACAACACCCATTGAGGCAGCAGGACATGGCTTCTGTCCAAGATGTGTTCATCGTTGGGTGGTTGGGCAGGGGTAAGGAGACCCCTAGCAGTTGAGGGCTGTGGCAGCCTTGACCCCCACCCCCACCCCCAGTGAGAGGAAGCCAACAAGCCCCTCCCTGGCACTCCTGGCCAGCAAGCCCGCTGGTGCCCCACGGCCCCCTCCCAGCCCCCACGGCCCCAGCCTTTCTTGACAGGCGCTCAGGGTGGGGGACAGCCTTGGTGTGGGTCTGAAGAGGCAGGAGGGGGGTGGCTGTCCCACCCCAGGGATCCAGGTGCCGGTGTAACCGCCCACCATGAAGCTTGCAAAGTGACAAGCCCCAGATACCTGGGCCCAGTTAAGGAGGCAACAACTGCACAACTTTGGAAAGGCATCTTAATGCTCCTTGTCGGGAACAAATACAGGATCTTGGAACTAAGAATTCCTCAGCCTCTTTCCCAGTGAGGTCAGGAAGGCAGAGTCTCTTTGCAGGATTTGAAACGTTTCTCCCCACTTGGGCTGAGCTGCCATTTATGAGATAAGCCGCCACAGACCCTCCTCCTCTTCTCTGCTCTGCTCTTCTCTTCCCCCTCCCTCCCTCCATCTCTCCCACAAGGGCCCTGGAGAAAGAGTCGGGCACATCCAGCTGGACTTCAGGGGTGGCTTCAACCTCCCCAGAGAGGAGAGGTTCCGCAACCTGGGAAGAGCAGGAGGATGCAACGCAAGGACAGGCTCTCGCCAGCTCCAGCCCAGGCCCCCAGGCTGGGCACCCAATATGCTTGCGAGGGGGCAGGAAGGAAGAGGCTCCAGCCCGGGCCCCGCCCACCTCCCTTGGCAGCCCGGAGGCAGCAGTGGCTGGATACGCTTTCCCTTCGTCTGGGGGTGGGGGGACCTGCAGCCGGGCCAGACAGCACTTTGGGCCAAGCTGAAATGAGCCTGGTAATTTAAGGGCAGCCTCAGGTCTTAACCGGGGTGGAGGAGATCAGGGCACCCGCTCCCTCTCATTCTTCTCCCAGCTTGACTTGGCTTCTATCAAGTCAGCTCAGAAAAGCCAACCTAACCGTGCCATTCCCAACTCGGCCTTTCATAAGGCTCGCTTCAAGAGGGCAGCCGTGGTGCTCGTGGCCAGTCCTGCTTGCACTGATTTCTGGGAGAGCATTTCTCACCCCACACCCCCATCCCGATCGCTGCTCAGGAAGCTCCCTGCCCGCCCGCCCCCTCCTTGCCTCTTTGTTGGCCACGGGCACCTGCTCTTCACAGTCAGACCAGAGGACTGCGGTTTTATGGAAACAACAAACCCTTCGGGCTGCTTAGGTTGCTTGCAAAAGGCATCCCTCGGCTTCATTTCCGTAGAAGGTGCTCCTTCCTCCTCCTCCTTTGCTTCGCTGATTGGGATCATGTGCCACGACAAGGTGGGCCCTCTTCCAGAGGAAGCCCCGTGGCTGACAGCCACCCAACCTTTTCACTTCAAAGAAGCTCTCTTGCTTCTGTGGCACCCATATGGGACCCAAATTATTCCTGAACCTGAAGATGGCACCGGAGGCTGTAGCTTTGCTTTGCAGAATGCCCCTCAGCCATGTATTTTACCACCTCTTTCCTTATTTGTTTCAATTTAAAATATCTAAACAAATGCAAGTTGGGGGAGCAGAGCCTCTGGAAGTGCCAAGGGGCTGCCCATGGGCACACTGCGAAGCCCTGACTTAGTTTATCCTGCAGGAATCTTCTGAATTCATGTTCCTTGGGGAGAGGGACATTCCCAAAGCCCTCTGGACTGTAGGGGGACCTTTTCAGCTGCATCCATCTGGCCACTGCCAGGCCCATCAACATGGGGGCTGGAAATAGCCTTTTCTATTTTACTAGGTGGAATTCTTTCTTCCAGAAGGTCACCAGGCCCTGCTTTGTTGGGGCCGAAAGACCTTCGGAGAAAAGGAAGTGGGCAGACCCACCAAGTGCGGCTCCCTTTAAGCAAAGATAAAAAGTACCCTGTTGCACTGCTGCCTGGCAAGCTTTGTAAAGTGGGAACCCCAGCCTGGCACTGGGAAGAGGGCAGGGGGACACCTCAAACTTAGCACTGACCCTCACCCTGCCTCCCAAGGGGATTGAATGCCCAAAGATGTTTCCTTAACACTCCATAAAGGCCGGAAGATGCTCGCTCTGCTTGAGACCTGGCAGACCATGGCTGCTGGATCTCCCCCCCGCCTCCCTCATCGACTTGGGGGAAAGTGTCTGGAGGAGACACACACAGCTGACTCTCTGCAGAAGGCAGGACCACAAATTCCTCTGCTCTGGATGAGCTCCGAGGGAGGCCGCCTCTCGTTCTGCAGCACTGGTGCTGCTTCAGAGCACGGATTCTCTCTGGGGATGCCTGCTGGGATTTGCAGGACCCTCAGCCCCTGGTTCTCCCTTCTTCCCAGGAAAGCATCCTGTAAAATTCTTGGGCAAGCAGAGGGGGCTGAACAGGATGTGTTGTGGCATGTCTTCCTTAGAAGGGAAATGCCTGATGACCGGACGGCCCCACTGTAGAGGAGCCTTTTACGCAAGCTCAAAGGGGATACGGTCCAGCGCAGGGAAAGGCAATTCTGCCCTTTATCAAATACTGCGAGTCAGAAAAGGTGCTCCCAGGTCCCTGATGGATTGATCTAAGCATCCTCTCCAGATCGACGCATGTTCTAGGTCCCAAATGGGTTTTAGGAAACACAAGAGTGGCGAAGGAGAGGAGGGCTGGGGGGAGCCTCCGAGGTTGGGAGGAGGGGGGACAAGGAGCATTTGGACCAACCAGTCCTTTGTGACACCCCAGAGGGAGAGTTGGGGGCAGAGAGCGCCCTTTCCCAGGGACCGGAGGAATGACTGTTCATTTCCAAGATGCCTATGGCTGAAAACTGCTCCTCCCTTCTCTCTGGCTCTTGCGCAAATGCCTGGTGAATTCCTCCCTGCAGGAGTTTGTTTATAATTCAATCTGCCTGTTGCTCTTTTTTTTCAAAGTGCTGGGAAATCTTAAGTGTGACCCAGTTCTGAAGTGGACGCTGTAGCGGCGCAGGCTGTGTGTAGCTATTGGGAAGAGAAGCCGTGTGCTAAGGGAGCCAAGCAGAGGAAAAATCAACCTCTTTTGTTTTCCAGAAAAGACCTTTTATAAAGAGCATCGCTGATGGTCTGGGTCAGTAATTAAATAAGGGAGTTAATTACCTAATTGCCTCTTCTTTCTAGGAAATGGAGAGGTCAGGATTTAAAAATCTGAAGTGGAACAATCCTGCTTAGAGGGAGGCAGCCTCTTCACAAAGCAGTCACCGAGCTTCATTTGCATGTAGTCACCAGGCATGGAAAAAAGTGCATGAGATTATTCACATGGCATGAAAAACCAGCCGTGTAGAAAGTCTGAAGTTGGGCTAATTTGCATATTTGACATGAGAATTACTGCCTGATACGTTTGCTTTCCCTGACAAGTGATACATTCACAATATCCAGGGACTGATTTCTGACATCCTTTTGTGTCACCCCATTGCACTCCCTGGTACCAACCAGGGAGACGCGGAGGCAGAAGTCTGGTGTTCCCTTCGGAAGAACCAAGAGGGGCTCCAACTGCAGCTTTGCTGGCTTGAAGATGCAGAGACTCCCCTCCATTGGGGGTCACTTACTCCAGAGCCCATGGTGGAGACTTTAAGCTCCTGGCCACTAACGTGCAGAGCAGTCCAGTCCCACTCGCCCAATGCAAGGTAGCAGCAATTCTTACACAAGACCCACACAAGGTGGCAACGGTCTTTGTGTGTGTGTGTGTGTGTGTGTGTCAGAAGCACCTACCAAGGTGCTTCTGTATTGAAAGGATTTGCCAGTGATGTCACTGTTGCCTGGGGGATGCCCGAGGGGGCTCCTTTCATGTCCCTGTTATTTTCCCACCGAAGTGGTACCTATTCATCTACTTGCATTTGCATGCTTTCAAACTGTTAGGTTAGCAGGAGCTGGGGCAAGCTGACGGGAACTCACTCCATCACACGGCTCGCACTCTCGGGTTTTGAACTGCCAATCTGCCGACCTTAATGGTCCTCTGACTCAGCGTCTTAAACACTGAGCCACCGTGGCCCCATGCAACAAACTATAAAATCATAACAATTCTATTTTGGGGGGAGTGGGGGCAGTAGCAGTGCCCTGGCTGGAAAAAAACAACAGCCTCCTTTCAGTGTTTCTCTGGGGCCCACTTTAATGGTGGTTGTGATGAATGCCAAATTACGTAGCTCTTAATGGTACCCCAAAACTAGAAGTGCCTAAGTTATGGGAGACATATGATCAGATCATAGAGCTGGAAGGAAGCTTGGAGAGAATGTACCCCAGCCCCTTGCCGAGTACAGGAATCTCCTATGGCATCATTCCTGACAGATGGCCATCCAGCCTCTGTTTAAACACCTCCGGTGTCCTAACAGTCAGAAATCACGCTGAGACGAGGAGTAGGTCTCTAGTGTTTATTACTGCTACATAAAACAGAATCCTAACAAACTGAAGAAGCGTGGGAAAAACCCAGACAGATAAACCCCAAAAGTTAAGGCGGGTCTGATCTGTGTCTCTTTGAATGGCTGCTTAATTCCTCAGTACTACGCATGCGTTTTCCCCCCTGGATAGGGGCCCCTTCCAGCTCACCATCAGTACTCATGACATCCGGTGAAGGAGAGGCCAAGACAGTCTGTGGCTGTGCCATTGTTGAACAACTCTGACCCCTAGTAAAATTTTCATAGAATTGTAGATTTGGAACTGACCTCAGAAGCCATCTAGTTCATTTCCCTTCTTAGTGCAGGATCTTCTACACATTTTGGACAGATGACCATCCCACCTCCATTTGAAAACCTCCAGGGAAGATGTCCTAACAGCCAGGAACCACGCTGAGACAAGGAATAGGTCTCTAGTGTTTTATTACTGCTACATAACAGAGAATCCTAACAAATTGAAGAAGCGTGGGAAAACCCAGACATATAAACCCCAAAGACTAAGGCGGGCCCGATCTGTGTCTCTTTGAATGGCCACCTAATTCCTCAGTACTATGCATGCGCTTTACAGCCTGGATGGGAGCCCTCTGCTCGCCATCCTCACTCATGACAGAAGGGGAACATGCCACTTCATGAGACAGCCTGTTCCACCGGTTGAGGGTCTTTATTTATTGCTAGGAAATTCCTTCTAATATCTAATCTGAATCTATTGGCTCTGATCCTGCCCTCTGAGATGACAAAGAATGAGTCCACAGCCAATTTTATATGGCAATCTTTTAGACATCTGGAGGACAAATGACTTTGTTCTCAGACTTTGCATTTGTCCCCACTGAAATGTATCTTGCTGGCTTTTCTTGTCAATCTTCCTGAATTCTTGATAGTCCGCCAAGATGTATGCTATATCCCACCTTTGTGTTGCGTACAAATCACAGTCATATTTTCTAATCCGCTCAGCCACGTTGTACTGCGCATGTACAATGTGGAGCCATTGGCATGCATCTGCTAGGTATGATTGTTCAGCCAGCCCTACAGCCAGCTAACGGTAGCAGAGCGAGGCGCACGTTTTGCCATCTTCCGTACTTCGTCAAATGCTTTGGTAAATTCAAGGGATGCCCTGTCCATGGCATTCTCCTGGCCAGCTGAACTGGTCCCTCGATCAAGGAAGGAGATCAGGATGCTTGGCTAAGGCTTGTTCTCAAGAGCCGCACCGCCGGCTCCTGCTTCTTTTCTAAGTGCCTGTGAGCTGACTGCTTGGTCACCCATTCCAGAGTTTTGCCCAGTGTCAACATAGTGTGGTGCCACAAGGGAACACTGATGTGGGGCAGCATCATGGCCCAGAATAGGATTCCATCTACACCTTCTAGTGAGACAGAGTTGCACCATTCCTTAACTGGGGTTACGGAGAAGGTATTGTAACCCGGAGCGGAGGAGTCTGCCTAGAAGTGCCATGACTCCTGAATTCAACCACCACAGTAGCTAAGAGGGATTTCTCCCTACAGTGTTGGGGGCAGTTGACAGGAGGGGTTCCAATGGAGATTGCCAAGGGCTACTGGGGCCTTGCCATCCACAGTCCCAAGGCAGGCCCCAGCTTCAAAAGCCTCTGCCACTTTGTCAGCATTGGGGCCCCCAGCAGGAAGCCCCACAGAAGTCCTTGACCCTTCCGGACACACTTCAGCGGCCTCCCACCTTTCCATAATGGGGACGGCCACCTCTCCGACCTGGCTTTTCACCCTCATGTCTCCCCATTGCCATTTTTGCCCACCCTCTCCCCGCCGGGGCAGCGTTTCCAACCATTGCAAAGCCTGATGCTTTCATATTCGTGGCTCTGGCATTTCCATAGCAACAGAAGCCCTTCATAAAAGGGAGGGGCAGGAAAAGACTAATAATAGGCCAGGGACCCAAACGGAGAGTTGGCGGAGAGGAAGCGTTCCAGGTTGGAGCTGTTGGCAGGGCTCTGGGCTTCCCTTTGGCAGACCAGCCTTGTGTCAGTCCCTGGGGGAGCCCTTGGAACAAAACCGGCAGTGCAGGGAAGCCATCGAGATTTCCCTGAGCACAGAAAGGAGAGCCGAGAAGGGCCCTGCCCACTTGGTCCAGCAGCCCTCCACGTGCTTCTTGGACAGCCCACGGCGGGACAGAGGCAGGCGGCATCCGACCACTTCATCGACAGTGAGTGCTGGGAGGCAGCCAAGTTCCAGCATGAAAGAGGATGGCTCGTCAACCCCCTGCCCTCTCCTTTGACCCTTTTCTTCAGAGTAAATGTGCCAAGGGATGTGACCCTTTCTCATGAGAAGTGGCTCCAACTTCTTGACTCTTCAGAGTGCTCTTTTCTGGCTCTGCAATCTCTTTTTTTAAGTGTGGCCACCAGAAGTGCACACAACATCACAGAATCAGAGAGTTGGGGGGGGGGGGGACCCAAGAGGCCATCTAGTCCAACCTCCTGCTTGGTACAGGAACTGGGGTGGTGGGGTGGCTATCCAACCTCTTGAAAATCTTCAGTGAATGGGAACAGACCACTTCATGAGGTAGCTTGTAGTCTGTCCCTGTCCAGGGGAAGACTTCAGTCAAAAGCTGGAACAAGCTCTATAACAGAGGCCAACCAATCCTAAGGCTCTTGAGAACTAGATCCTAGGAGACTCTGTAAGACAAGGAGGGACCATTTGTGCTCTTATTGTCAGGAAATTCCTGACTGAAAGAATCTACTTCCCTCTAGTTCCAACCAGCTGATTCTGGTCCTTCCCTCTGGGGTGGCAGAGGACAAGCCTGCTCCTCCCACCCCAAACTGACCGCTCTTTAGACTTCTGAAGTCTGTCATACCTCCCCTCAGTCTTTTTCCTGCCAGCTACATATGAACTGCTCCTCACAGGGCTGCATTGTTAGTCCCTCAGCATCTGCCCTGAACTCCCTCCAGCTCATCTGTGTCCTTTTCAGACCGCGGTGGCCAGAACTGGACATAGTACGCCAAGCAGGGTCTGACCAGGCAGAGTAGGGTGGAACAGCTCCTTCTTGTTATCTGGACTCTGTGTTCCTATTCATGCATCCCAAAATAGCAGTTGCCTTTTTAGCAGCTGCCTCACACTGCTAGCGCCTGTTCAATTTTCTGATACACTAGAACACCAAAATCCTTTTCCTCTTTCCTATTGCCAAGCTCGATCTCCCCCAGCTGATGCATGTGCCTTTCATTTTTTCCTCTCTTGATGCAGGACTTTACGTTTCTCCCTGCTGAATTTCATTCTGCTTGCTGTGGACCACTGTGGAGGTTTGCCAGGATCTTTTTGAATCTTCCTTTTCTTCTCTAAAGGGTTAGCCATTCCTCCTAGTTTTGTGTCATCTTTAAATTGGATAACCTTCTCCTCAACCCTTTCATCCAGGCCTTTAGTAAAATGTTGAACAGGCCTGAATGCAGGGTGGAGTGCTGCGCTGCTCCGCTGGACGCTTCCTTCCAAGCTGATGTGGAGCCATTTATGAGCACTCTACCGGTGCAGTCATTCAGCCAGCTGTGAATCCCTCTAACGGTCATATTATCTGGCCCATATTTTACCATTTTATGAATGAGGACATCACAAGAGATGTATTCAGTGCTTTGCTGAAGTCCAGGCACATTGTTTTCTGCAGCATTTCCCCAATCTATTAAGCAAATAACCGAATCAAAAAAGCGGATGATACGACACGTTGGCAACAACCCATGTTAGCTCTTGTTAGTTGCTGCATTCCTTTCCAACTGCTCACAAATGTGCTGTTAAATGATCTGTCTGAGAACCATCATCAGTGCAGAGATCGAGCCTCCCGTGTCCTTTTATGGAAGAAAGGGGTGTTTGTTCTCCGCAGATCTTCTGAGACGAGCTCTTAAAGATTACAGCAGTGCTATGACCACCTCCGCTAGCTCAGTGCCCGAGAGTTCAGTCGGACTTGCATTCACTTGCACTCCCTTCAAGTAGCTGAGCTTTCTTTCTACCCTCTCCTGGGCCATCCTGGGCTGCAGCTCCCTGCTTCCACCGGTGGCCCAACCGTGGCCAGCCCGGGCTTCCTTTCTCTTCTGGGAGATCTCAAGCAGAAAACACAAGATAAAACTTGCTGCCCTTTCAGTATTACGAAGCAAGCCAACCGTTTTTTGCTTTTTCATTTCTTTTTGATGCTTCCAGAAAAGCTTTTCGTTACTGTTCTGGACATTTCTCACAAACCTTAGTACATTCTAAGTTTTAGCTTTTCTGACAGAATTCCTACATTTCTGGTCCCTGCCTTGTATCTTCTTTGGTTCCATTTTCTTTTTATGTCCCTTTTTCTTTTCAGCATCTAATACCTTTCTCAGCACTTCTGATATTATAGTTTTAGGTCCCTCTTAAGGATTCAGAATAAATTTTACCCTCTCCTTTCAAATTCCTCTCTCCCAGTCCCCTTCATTTTATATAAACGTCTTCTATATTTCCAGTTAATTCAATAACCCTAATATCTTGTTCTAGCCCCTGGGAGCTATTGACAAACTCTTCCAACATATGATCTAAGATATTCAGGCATCTCTCCTCTTCGTTGAAGCCATTAGTGGACAGCTAGGACCACTGAATGGAGCAGAGCTTAACACAGCGAAGAAGCTGCACACAGAAAAAGAATATTATCTAAAATAGCATTAATGAGCATTCCAGAGAAATACAGCTTATTGATCTTACACATTTAGCCCACCCAAGCATAAAAAATTACACACTTAGACAAAGTAGGTTCAAAAGTAAGTAAAAAAGAGTCTTAGTGGTTTATTTGGTCCAGTTACATCCATTTAGAAAAATGATCCTTTGTTCTTCTTCTTTTCCCTAAACTGAATTGACCCTTAGCCCTCATTGCTGCTGAAGGCTTCATGGAGAAAGGGGAAACCTCCTGAATTCTACTGCATGGCCCAAGAGAGAAAGAGCTGCAGCTGCATGCTCCCTTCCAGGATGGTGAAGAAGGAGGAAGTGAGATAAGGAATGGGGGGGGGGGGCAACAAACAGCTTCCTCCAGAAGCACATAGAGAATTTGCATCCTAGAGCAAACTCATCCACATGCTAATGAGGCATGTTGATTTGCTGGGACCTCCAACATTTGTGATGACCAAAACATTCATGTGTTGATTCTCAGAGTAACTGAAGTCACTTATTACCACATTTGCCCCTCTGAATGTCTCCCTGATTTCATTCCTCATTTCAGGATCTGTCATTTTACTTATGGAGATAATAACATGTTTCCAGAATTAATTATCTCTGGAGCCTAGATTTGTTCCCCAGATATTTCTATATGCTATCCCTTCATCTAGCTCAATTGGTGCTATGCCTTTCTTGGCAAATAGAGAATAAATGTGGTCCCTCCTCCATTCTAGCTGTAGTCCTTCTGACCAAACTGATTGAAGATTATCAAGTGGTGGTCAACTCATAACAACCATGTGGATAGATTTTCTCCAGGACTTCTGACTAGAAATGACAATATTCCATGATAATTTGAAGAATAGTGGTATTCTACAGGGGAAGAAGTGTGGCCTTCCAGATGCTGCTGGACCAGAATTGTCGCAATCCTTTGCTGTTGATTATACTTGCATAGAGCTGCTGGGAATTATAATTCAACAATTTTTGGAGGACAACAATGTTCAACGGTCTCTCAAATCTGCCAGGTTTTCGTAATATCTGTGTTCTCTTCTCAAATCATTACTCCTGGTGCTCCTAGTAGGCATAGCTCAAGCTACAGAAGCAAGCTTAAATTTCCTCAAAGGGAACAGAAAAATGAAAAGGGAGAAGGAGCTGCACTGTTTAAGTATCCATTCCAGATGAGGCGATCCAAGTGAATGGAATTAGCAATGCTATAGAGAGCAACTAGCAAGGAACAAATAAAGGCAGTTCTGTTGTTGGTGTCTGTTATCAGCTCCCCAGCCAAGGAGAAGATGTGGACAATGCCTCCCGAAAGCAAACTGTGGATCTTGCAAAGAGGCATGAAGTCCTGCCGAGGAGGATGTCAATTACTCAGTATGTGCTGAGATTCAGTTCTCCCATTTCCTTCCAGGAAATTCTTGACTTGTCTTGCTTGCAGTTTTCTTCTTCCAAAGAAATGCCTGCATTTGACTCTGTGTAGTTAAACATATACCTTGGACAAAAAAAAGGGCTGGGTTTACAGAAAACTCAAAGCAATAATACAGATGATTCCATGGCACAAAAAGTTAATCTCAAGGTGGGTGGGAATTCCGAGGGTTCTTCCGGTCAGACCTCACTGCATGAACTGCAGCCAGCACTGGATGCTACACATTAAGAAGGATTCAGAGAACCCGGAATGGGTCTAATTATCTGTTTCGTGGTTGGTTGGTTGGTTGGTTGGTTGGTTGGTCACAAGTACTTTTCTTCTGCTCGATGCAGCATGAATCTTAACTGCTGATATGGGATATTTTTATAAGATCAATAAAAGCAGTATGCTTTAAATGTAGGTGGTTGCTCAATCAATGTAACAGTGAACCACATAGCCCCATGGGCCACTCACACAGCACAGCCTCAACTTCCTTGCAGAAAGCTGCACCTCTGGACAGGTCCAGAACATGGAGCCACAACAGAGGCAGTTTGCTTTCAGGCCCACCTCCCTCTGAATTCTTGTAAGGACTGGACCTACAGCATCCCCTCCCTGCAGGCACACAAGGACAGGCAGATTACCTGGGAAGAGACGTCCATAAGTACCTGAAGCCAAGCCACCTACGGCTTTATGGCCAAGATCAGAACTCTGAAGTGGGCTTAGGAGCAACCAGTGCAATACGCAGAGGATAGATGTAATCCTTGTAGGGCTGTTACACCTTGTACTGATTGAGACTTTTCAGTTGACTCCAAAGACAGCTCCATGAGGAGCTCATCACAGCAGTCTAACTTTGTGGTAATAGGTAAGCATCCCTGTTGCTAAGGCATTCTGGTCTAGTTAGGGCTGCAACTGGCACACCAGCCCCAGATGGGGGAAGGACCCTAGCCGTGGCTTCTCCCTACGGTTCCAGCGGGAGCTGCGAGTCCAGGGAGATCCCCACTCCATGTTGTGGACCTGCCTCTTCAGGGAAGAGAGTGGCCTCATTCAAGGCCAGCGCTAGGACCAGCCAGAGCCAGGACATTTCTGGAATAACAGTTACTGCTGTCCTGCTGAGGTTCGGTCTGAGCTTGTTTCTACTCCTCCAGACCCTCCTGCCTTCTGACACCAGATTAGGACTTCCATTGCAATTTGCATTGGGCCTCTGACATACAGTTAAGTATCATTCCCCAACCGCCGCAAAACAGTCTCTGCAACCCCACCTCCCCCAGGTGGTCTAGCAGGATGCCTTGGTTGATGGCATCAAAAGCCACTGAAAACTTGAATAAGACCCTGGGGGGCGTGGAGGGGTCCAACCCTCCAGGTCCCGGCAATACGTCAACCACTGGAATGGTCAGTACTGTTTCCATCTCGTGCCTGGATCCACGTAACCTAGACTGAAAAGGATTGAAAATGGCAATGGGGAGGAGCTGGGGCAAGAACCTAAATACTGTAAATAGAGTTTTGCAGGACCTGGTAATGTTTAACCTTCAGGCTAAGGGGGAATGCACTAGCACTTTTCAAATAATATTTTCATTTATGTGTTTGTTCAATCCACATTTATAGGCCATCTATTCCTTGTAGCTTAATATCATTTGATGTCACCCAGAAGGCAGTCAAGACCTATATTGTGTATCAATAAGGGACAAGATCTTTCTAATTCCAAAGTGCAGAAACAGCACCCTGGTCTTCAGTTACAGGAAATCAGATTCCAACTGAATGTTAGAAAGAAGCTTCCTAAGAAGTAAGAGCAGTTGGACAGTTGAAACCAATACCCCAAGAGGTAGTACCCTCCCCACCTTCGTTGGATGTCTTCCAGGGGAGAGGGGGCGAAGTGCCATCCAGTGCCATGTTTAACCTGGATGTCTACCTTGAGCAGACCCTTAGACTTCATGGTCTCCATGCCCTCTTCCAACTCTAAGGTACTAGGACCCCAGGATGTGGCCTAGTCTCCCCTCTTCTCGTTAAGAAGATGATCACTGCTGGGTTCACACAGCATGCCTGAAATATCCAGGTGAGATATGGGGCTAGGGAATATATTTGCTCAACATGGTATGCTTGGTTTATGTTAACCACGGTTAGACTTTATGTAACCTGCTTTGTAAGTTTATATATTATACGGATTTCCAGAAAGAAGGCAGCCAGATTAAGCACGTTGGGTGAACACATCCTGCATGATTTTGCATTCACCCTGCCCCACTTCTTCCTGATGGCCCAAGTCCTGTTGTGTCATTCCCCGTGCTGATTTGCCAGTTTCCTCCGGATTACGTCCGCCCTTTCCCACTCTCCGCTCTCCGCGTCTGGTCTCGGGGTAGCTGTTGCTCCAGCTTGGAAGTGCCTCCCCCTCTCCGTGCCTCTAAAGGGAAACAGCAGCAAGAGAGGGTCGGGGAATAAAGGAGCAGCGACAGGGGACTGCCACAGCACTGATGACGTCTCCTATTACGCTCTGTAGAAAAGGAGTGACTAACCAGTGGCGGTTCCAGAGAAGAAGGACAACAGCGCCGGAGAAGGGATTAGTCGGGAAGTACTCCCGAAGGCCAGCTGGCTAAACCCACGCCCCGGTTCCTCTCACCCACACAGCGCGGTAGCATTCGGAGCAGCACGGCTGGAGGCATGAGGGAAGCGAGGCAGCTACACGGTGGCCCAGCTTGGCTGGACGGAGTGCTCCGGGGGCAGGAAAAAGGAGTTCCGTTGATAAAGGTAACCTTGCTCAAGACTGTCTTTTGCAATTGAAGCAAGTCAAAAGCAGCTACGTGGTGCCACCTTTTTGGTGTCCCAGCACAAGAAAGTAGAAAAGCCCTGAGGTTGGATCAGGCCAAGTCCTGGCTTTTGTGCCACACGATGGTCCCTCAGATGCCACTAGGAAGCACACAAGCATGGAGGGAAGGATCGTCGCCCTCTTCCACGGTGAGCCTCACGGCTGTCATTCAAGAAGCACCCCCTGCGAGTCTGAAGAGAACGTTGGAGCCAGGGTGATGGAGCAGCTCAGGTGTTGAACCAGGACTGGGGACGCTCAAACTGAAGTCCACCCCCAGCCATGGATGTTCACTGGGAGACTTGGTGTCAGCCACTCTCTCTCTCTCAGTCCAACCTGCCTCACAAGGTTCTTGTTGTGGGGATACAATGTAAGCTTTATCTCAGCTTCCTGGGTAACAAAAAACCTAAATGTCAATTACGAGGAATAAACAACCATCAAAAGTACTGTAGAAGGCACTGATCTCCAGATCCTCCATGAATTTGTCAATCATCCTACACTGGTGACCATCACCCAGTTTGCTGGTAGCACGCTCCATAATTTAAATTTCAGGTCTGTCGTTTAACTCTCAAAGCCCATGCAGTCCAACAGTTTACACGAGCAATCTGTTCCATGGCTAAAAGAAAGCGTGCCCTACATTTGCCAGCAAATGTTTTGTTCCATTGTGCATCAATGCTAATTGGCGAACTGGCTCTTAAGTAATTACAGGAGCAAACTTGTGCATAATTTGAGCAACTCTAATGAGGCAGCACACTGTATCTTTGTCTCCTTTCTTCCACCACATGGTGCTCCTTGGGCTAAGCACATCTTGCACATCTGTCGGTTGCCCAGCTAAGGCTGACCTCTGCAGAAGAGGCCGCTTTGCAACTGCCCCCCTCTTGCCTCTTCAGAAAGCCCCTCCTTGCTGGGAAGAATGGAGGTACAGATTTCCATCTTCGTTGGAAGGCTCTCACAACAGTGACTCCTGCACTCATCTCTTATTGGGTAGGCTACTGCCATTCATCCCACATGGAGCCGGCTTTGAAGGCCAACAGACCCGGCAGTTGGTGCAAAATGCAGCAGCCTTGTGCAGTTACTCACAGGTATTACCAGAAGCACATTTCCCCTGTTGTTTGGCCCCTACGTATACATTTCTAGGTGCAATTCAAAGTCTTGGTTTTGAGCTATAAAACTGTGCATGGCTTAGCATGTAGGTGTTTATAGACCACCTCCTTTCACTTTGACTTCTATTGATTTAATTGTTGACGTTATTTTATACTGTTTTGCTATGATTTATTTATTTTATTATAACTATTTATCCTTTTATTACCATACCTTCAATTACTTAAAGTTGTCTTACAATTTACCAGAATGTCCTGCTATTATGGATGTTTTTGCTGTTTGTTTTATAAACCACCATAAGTCTGTCTTGTCCAGAACTTGTATAAAAGTAGAATAAATAAATAGTTTTCAAAGCACCATTAGGTAGCAGTCCCAACCCTTCCCTCTATTCTTTCTCACCTCACAACAAAGACAAAGAGGTCTGCTCTGTGGCCACTGGGGGGGGGGGGGGGCGCACATAAAAAATGGGCAGAGCTTCCACTGTACCCTCACAGTTGCCATCTTGACTTTTTTGCCTACGCCTGTGGACGTCAATGAGTGTTCCTCCAGTCCTTGATTTGGCAGAAAAGCGTGTTGGCATAATTTCTGCTGCCCCAGTGGCCAAGTTTTGTTCTGCCCCAGTGACAAGGCTGTGGCCGATGCTGACTTTAAAGTTTTATGCAGGACAATTTATTGGGAATAAATAAAGGGCAGCTTCCCCAGTTACATTTCTCTTCCCACTCAACATCACCAGCTGGGAGAAAAATCGGTCATAAATTGCCTTCCTTAATGTGTGGGGGGCAGGTTTTGGGAAATGTGTGTGGCTGCCGGGGACAGGCTTCAGCCACCTTCCCAGCTGCTTAGTTAGAGGCACCGGCCCAGAGGTTCTCCACGCTCCGATTTGTCAGTGGGGCTGTTTCTAAACACTTGTCTGGTGCTTTTCTGAAGGAGTGCCAGATCTGCTTGCTGAAACAGAGACAGTGTGCCGCGCTCTTCCAGAAGAGCACTAAACCCATGTCTAAAATTAGAGTGGCACAGCTGAGAGACACAGACAGAAGTGCGAAGGAGTTCCCCAGGGCCTCTCTCCCATCATCCCGTACTCCTGTGCGGCATATGTGATCTTACTCTTTAGATCTGAGTGCAGCATCCTGGAGAGGATGCTGATGCCAGGAAAAGTGGAAGGCAAAAGGAAGAGGGGCCAACCAAGGGCAAGATGGACAGATGACATTCTAGAGGTGACGGAGTCGTCCCTGGGGGAGCTGGGGGTGTTGATGACCGACAGGAAGCTCTGGCGTGGGCTGGTCCATGAAGTCACGAAGAGTCGGAAGCGACTGGATGCATAAACAGCAACAACATTCTTTCAGCCAGACACATGCTCAGAAATCAGGTCACAGGTTCGGCAGAGGATTGCACAGATCACCAGGAGACTCACTCTCGCTTCAGCCCACCCACATGCAACCTATGAATCTGGCACAGGAGTCTGCCGGAGGGGCAACGATATGCGCTGCAGGAAGATGGCAGCACCGGTTGAGGATGACCATGAGCATCGGTACAGAAAAGGCATTATGTAAAATGGTGCCAGAGCACACAAAATGGTGTCATCAGTCCCAAAAGTAATAAAACCAGGAGAAAGCATGGCCCCACAAAACCCCTGAAGAGGTGAAAAACCTGTAAGATGCTCATTTGGGACAGAAACAGCACCGACCAGCCAGAAAAACACAGCTCTCTTCTGGGCTTGAATCAGCTGGTCCTTTTTTTAAAAGATAGGTCTAGTGCAATAAACACACGTTTGAAGACTGATCCAGTGCTTTTTCAGAAGAGTGCTAAACTGATGTATCTAAGGAGTTTACATAATACTGTATTTGATCAGGTATTACGTGAGTAAATGCATCTCCCGGACCAGGTTTCTGGTGTCACCAGTAGCCCAGGCCAAGATGGCTGCAGAAGGCAGTGCCAGGGGTTGTGCCTGCCGCAGGCTGAACTAGCCGAAGAAATCCGGGCACCATGCCCTCATCAGCAGCATCACTGAGGCATCGCAGATCATTTGCACAGCAAGACTTCCACCGGAAGAGGGAAAACGCGACTGTACTTTAAAAGTGAAGTAGCTGTGCTGTGTTTTTAGGGTGCCTCCGCAGTGGACTGGGGATGAGTGGATAAGGAAACGTTTGCTGAAGCTGCCAGTGAAACACCTTTGCGTCGCAAGTAGCGGGTTGCGAGGATGAGTCCCGAGCCCTGAGCATTGCAGCCTTCCTTGGGGAAAGGAAGCATCCCACAATGCCATTGCTGGTTCTCACTCCCAAGAGGGCAACCTCTGTCGGCAAAGATTTTTGCCCTCCTCCTTCCCAGCCTTGCTTGCTTCACATCTGACAAATGGTCTTTTTAATTATACCACAAAGATCGTCCAGCCCGGAGGCTGCAAGAGCATTTATCCTCAGTAGCCAGGAGGCTGCCCTCTGCTTCCGGGAGGGTCTGCCAGACCAAGAGAAAACCCTCTCTTGCCCGCCCGGGGGCGTAAATGAGCGCTGCCAGCTTTGGTTCAGGCAGGTTTCTCATGTTTCAAAAGAAAAATGACATAACACAGGATTCAGCAACAGAAATGTTCTTCACCAGCATTTCCCCATCTCATCCGTTCTCTTCTCATCTTCTGCTTGTTCGCAGCTTTTCCGGGCAAAGAAAATCACAGAAATGCAAACCAGAATTTTCTGAGCAAAGTGGGGTGTTCTTGACCCTATATTAAAGGGCTCCCCTGCTCTTGAGGAGACCTTCGCTGGCTTAGAAAGAAAATCCGGTTGGCAAGTTCGCTTATGAACCATGGCTTTAGGGTATCTCTAGCAGTGAAGAGGCTTCTGGACCCAAGCATGGGCTTATTCTCCAGAGCACCTGAGGGTAGGACAAGAGTCGATGGGCAGAAGCATCACAGACAGAGATCCAAACTCAAAATACGAAGGAATTCCCTGATCCTGAAAGCTCTGCCACGCTGGGACAGCCTGCCTCCGGGCATCATGGGGGGTGGGGGGGTCCATCTCTGGAGGTCTCAAGCAAAGGTTGGGCAGCCACTTGTCTGAGGATTCCCACCTGAGGGGAAGGGGTGGGACCAGAGGACTTCCAAAGGGCTCCCCAGCCCTATCCTTCTCAGATGCTCTGGGTTCCATCCAGATGGTGGTTACCACAGCCCCAGAATGATGGATTCTTCTGCTTCTTGACATCTCCCATCCAGGTCAGGAACCAGCCGCTTCCTTTGAGGACATGGGTCTTCCATTGCTTTGAGCCCCGTGCACTGGTTCCCTCTCACCTTGTCCCCTTTCAGCTTGTTGTCCTTTTCAGCATAGCCATCGGTGGACTAGCAGCCGTGCAGGGATGGGGGAAACAGGACAATTCTACTGTTCTTCCTGTCACTTGGGTTAGAGGGGGGCAATTGGCAGAATGATTGTCAAATTCATCCAAGAGGAGAGGAGAGGAGAGGACCACCCTTTCAATGGTTTACTGGGGGGTGGGGTGGGGGGTGGGGGGCTTCACAGGTTTCTGATGAGCTCTTGCTTGCCCTATCCATCGGTACCCTAGCTGAGCACATGGATGAGAACCACTGACCCGGTCCTTCAAGAGGACAGTGTAGCAGAGATGTAGGACCCATGAAATGCCTCTCACAGCACATCGGGGTTCAGGCTCCTCTCCTGGAGACGCCCTGGAAGTGGCCATGGAGGGCAGCGATCCGTGGCCCAAAGGGCAGGATGTGCCAGCTGTTTTGTTCAGTGAGACCCTGCCCAGATCAAATGAAAGCCGAGCAGAGAATCCGCCCTGCCGGGCCCCTGCCAGCCAAAGAAGGGGAAGGCCGCTTTGGAGGACCAACTCAGCAGGGCCGCAACCAGGGTCAGTGTCACTCGGGGCAAACATGGATTCCTCGCCCATTTTGGCACCCCCCCAGCATGGTGCCCAGGGCACATGCCCCCCCCAGTTGCAACTCAGAGCCTGGCATAGGGAGCATGAGTGTGGCGTCATCCATTCAAGCCCTCCTGAAGCAACTGCGGAACGTGGTTTCTTCTGCATGGCGTTTGGCAGGCAGCAATTTGTTTATTTATTGCACCTCCCACAAACAATGAGCAAGGGCTAACAGGCCATGCGTGACACACCAAACGCTTTATTTATTTATTTATTTGTTTATCACCACCCCCTCCCAGAATGCATTCTGTTTCTCAAGCCCCAAAGGGAGAAATCTAACCAAAGAAGCCTTTGGTGCCTGGGGTGAGGCGGCGTCTGAGGTCCTGGGAGAAGAGGAAGGTCCCGTAGACTTGCCTGAGGAAGAGGCCGTAGCTGCAGCACCAGCACCGTCCCCTTTCCCAAACAAGGGAGCATTCTGGGCTGCTTCAGGGTTTCTCCCTGCCTCCCACCTTCACTTGCCAAAGCTGAACAGAGTGACATTGTCTAGAGTCCTGCCAGTTGCTGGCCCCTTCCAGCCCAAGGGACCTGAAGAAAGGGAAAGCGAGGCATTCAAAGGAGCCCATCGCAGAGGAGCCATGCCGACAGTCCCAAGCGGAAACAGGCGTCCTCAAAGACAGCCCCCCAGCACCACCAGCACAGGGAAATGACTGGCACTTGCCTTCCCAGCACAGCTAGGAGGCAAACCAGGGGAATCCACCAACCAGGGACATGGCAGGCGTGACAGAGGGGGAAAGAGGGTGCACGCACACCAGATGGCCACTGTGGCTACAGTGCAAAATGGGTACCATTGGAGCTCCCCGCTTTTTATGGGCAGAGCTTTCCTTTACAGCTTTTGCTGTAACCGACGGGGCTTTGATCACACCATCACAGCCGCCATCCGGACTTTTCTGACCACACCCTGCAACACCCCTGCTGGAAAGGGGTTTCTGGAGCCAGCTTCATTTCCCACGGGCTCAAGCACAGGAATCTTGTCACTCATGGCTGCAGGCTGGAAAACCCTTCATCCTGCTGCTCCGAGCACCAGTTGGAACAGAGAGAGAGCTGGGTTCTGCCAGCCGGGCAGCTAGTTTTGCCATCACTGGGCATGACAGAATCCCTCTGTTTCTGCCCACGAGGGGGTTTACTGGGCTGCCCTTTTTCCTATTCTTATTACCTTGGTGCAGGCATGGAGACCCACGTTGCCTACTGCGACACCCTTTTGCCTCCTCCAAGGTCTCTTGGCCCAAAGACAGGGCTGTGGCCAAGAGTGGGATGTGCAATGAAGTGGGAGGGAGCAGCCCAGGGTGCCACAGCTCCGATCTGTTGGTTGGACAACTTGGCAGGGGGCTAAACCCACTTGCCCAGCCCCACCATACCAAGTGCTATGGAGAGAGATTGGCTTTTTTTCTTGCACCATCAGATGATGCTCCCTGGGAGAGGAGGAATGCCCCAACATATCCCTCCTTCCACGGGTCCTGCATTAAAACTGCAGGGCAGCACCGTTCGTTGGCCCCCTTGCTGAGGCAGGACAGGGGTCAGCCCTTGGAGAAGCCAAATGTAGGCTAAGTCACTTTTATGCCAACTCAAGGACTGGTGGAGTGCGTCATCTGGCTGCCTGGAGAGACACCCACACAGGAAATGATGCCAAGGCCCTTCTTCGGGGCACCCAGCTTGCAGCAGGCAAAAAACAACAAGCAAGGATTCAGCCATAGAAGGACTCTCCTCCAGGGTGGCAGTGGGCAGAATGCCAGTGTGAAACTGCACCACCTGCCCCTCTTCTGCTTTGACAACCGGGCAGCAGGAGATCTGCATCCTTGTCTCTTGCAGTCGGCTCTCTGACTCCACGGAGTGACGGCTGGGATCAGGGACTGCCACCAGAACAGCCATTTCTCCTACTCATGTCTCTCCTGCTCCTTCTGCCCTCCATGGCAAGAAAAAAGGTAGGGAGAGAGAGGAGACCTGATTCTCCTCTTCTCTCCTCCTGCTTCTCTTCCCATGGGGAACAGGCAACGTGGACCATGCCTTCTCTCCCTTTATTGGGGGAGGGGCTTTTCCTCCCACTTCTTCTCCCCAGGAAAACTGCCTCCTCCACCAGCAAAGAAGCCACTGCAGGGCCTGACCCACACATTGGGGGGGGCATTTTTTATAGGGGTCTGCCAGCAGGGAGGGCAACTTGACCCAGGCTGTGGTGGAGATGTTAACAAATCAGCATGCCTCATTTAGCATATTTATGTATTGATCCCATGATGCAACTCTTTGTGCTTCTTGGGGAAGCTGTTTGTTGCCACCCCCACTTCCTCTCTCTGTCTTTCTCCTTCTTCCACTAACCAAGGAGGCAGCAAGCATGCTGCTCTGCACTCCCTCCATCTTGGCCACAGCTTGGGCCTTGAAGAAAATGTTCCCCCTATCCTGCATGCAGCTCTTAGCAGCTATGAGGGCTAACAGTTCATTAAGTTTAGGGAACAGAGGAAACAAAGAATCTTCATTTTTCCACCAAACATGGATGTAACTGAACCAAGAATAAAACCAGTAAGACTCTTTTTACTTTTAAACCTACTTTGTCTAAGCATGTGATTCTTTATGCTTGGGAGGGCTGAGTGTGTAAGATTTATTTATTTATTTTTCAAACTTCTATTACCACCCATCTCCCCCAAGAAAGGGGATCAGTAACCTGTATTTCTCTGACATGCTCACTGAAGCTATTTAAGATAATATTCTTTTTCTGTGTGCAGCTTCTCTGCTGTGTTAAGCTCTGCTCCATTCAGGGTCCTAGCTGTCCACTAATGGCTTCAGTCTGGAGGGGGTGGCTACTTCCTATTCCCTGGCAGTTTTCCACCTACCTACCCCCCACAACACCTCTTCTGTCTCACAGAGTGAGACATGACTCTTGCCTTCCCTTGGCAGCCCAGGTATCTTCTGCCAGCCTGACAGCGTTGGCAAGGGCAGAGGGAGAGATGCCCCCTTTCCACTCCCTTGGGGTACCCAAGAGCTGACCATCATGAAGCTCTGCTGAAAAGCCTCCATGCCAATTTTGCCAGAGCCTGATCCACGGAAAGTCTTCCGTTCTGCTCCTGGGACCTTTGGCCTGTCTTTTTCGGCATTGCTCAGGGCTGGAATCTCAGCGACGGCCATCCAGAAAGATGGTTTTGCAGCCCTCGTCCCTTTGGGTCACTGCAGTCCTTGTCACCCTGCTCTTAGCCTTAGGGAGTTTTTTCCAAGTTCAGTGGGAATCTGCCTCCCTAAAACTTCAATTCCTGATTCCCTCTCCAGCCGCCCACAACAAGAGTTGCAAGGGACATCCTTTCAGCTGTTGAGGGTCCCTCTCTGACTTGACTTCTCAAGGATTAGTGTTCCAAATTCCATCACTTTCTCCTCCTGGGACTTTGTTCCTCCCCCTGGATGTCCTCCACGCTCATCTCTGAACCTGCTGCAGTTTGAGTCCTCTTTAAAGTACGTGCCCAAAACCAACTCAGAGTGAGGTGGATTTACTGACTTACTTAAGCTTCCATCGTAAAAGACTCAAACAGGCACGCACACGCCAGTACGGTAAACAAGAAAGCTTCAACAAAAAATGATTAAAAATGTAATTCAAAACAGGGGGTTTCCAGTCAGCGATAAATATATTGCTTTTTCTCTGACCAAAGAAGTCAGTTTAGCCACCTCAGCAAGTTCCATCATCTTCACCAACGGTTCCCCCATGGTGGGTAATGCCGAACCTTTCCACCTTTAAGCATGTAATAGTCTCGCTGCAGTGGCCATATACAAAGACCAACTTCCATGAGTTTTTTCTAGTTGCCTTTCCATTAGCCCCAAAAGATAAGTCTCTGGTTTCAACTGTATTTTAAACTTTAGGATCAGGAATATCACTCTCAACAAAAGCCATCGTCTGCCCGCATTCTACTGAGCCCCAAGGGCTGTCTGAAAAAGCCAAGTCTTAGCAGGGCTGGCAAATGCCAACATGTCGGTGTTGACTGGACCTCGGGTGGAGCCCTGTTCCAAAGGAGGGGCAGCAGTGGAAAAGGCACCCCCTCGTGGTCTCTGGTGGTAGCATTCCTTCAAAAATGGCCTCACAGGATGCCCTCCCTGCTAGACCTTATTGAAACCATGGTGAGAATATAATCCCAGAGATATCCAGGCCCTGAGCCTGGAAGGTGACAATCAACACCTTGAATCACACCTAGAAAAAAACTGCCAAACGGCCAAGGGGCCACCAGTGCCACTCTTGAAGTAGTGGTGTTATTTGGGTGAAGTGAGAGGTGCCCTGAAGTATTCAAGCCACCGTGTTCTGGACCAGCTGAAGGGCCCACTCACGAGGTGGCAAAGGCACGACGACTGCCGTGCAGGGCCTC
Organism: Candoia aspera; assembly: GCF_035149785.1. Lineage (NCBI taxonomy): Eukaryota > Metazoa > Chordata > Lepidosauria > Squamata > Candoiidae > Candoia > Candoia aspera. The sequence continues at coordinate 18,708,399 of NC_086166.1, read as the reverse complement.
CGGATCCAGGAACGGTGCATCAGATGGAGCTGCGCAAGGCCCTCCCACACACAGGAGCTCCAGGAGGCCCCAGGCTGGGAACTGCCCCAGCCCGGCGGGGTCCGGAATATCACTGGTGTCTGTGGGCTGAACCCACAGCCGTTTCGTCTTGCTTCAACGGAGGCTGGCTCTGTTTTCCCCCGTCCGGACCCTCACCACCTGCAGGCCCTAGGAGAGCGCCTCAACCAGAGGCAGCATCTGCTGAGGGGGCCTGGCTGGAAAATGGACTTCTCTTTTTCTGCAGCTGTGTTGCACAGCTGACTCATTCAGTTTGCTACCAACTATTCTTTCCAGTCAAATTCCTTAGAAGAGACAACATAGTGAGAGACGCTGGTAACTGAATTATTTAAGCTACCTCATCAGATCAACTGAATTAACCTCTTTTCTGGATTTGCACAACACGTTAACCTCCACACACAATGCCCCCCCCCAAGATTAAAGCAATTATGCAAATGCAGCTGCTGGTTCTTTAACAGAGAGTGGAAACATTTCCATTACTGTATTTGTTTTTATTCTCCTCCCCTCCCCTCCTCCCCGAGAATAAACGTGTGTTCCAAATTCCCTTCTTTGCTTTTCTGTCCCCCCTTTTCCTTTTTCCCTGGTTCTGTAGGTCTTTCTTTCTCTCTTCATGCCCACGTCCTTCCTCCTTTGGAGGGGCAATGCACAGCTTCTTGCCACACACGATGTGGAAACTTGCTTAAACCCTGTTATCTACTGGTCATGCTTCTTTGGCAGGTGAGCCAGGAATTGAGCAGAACTCAGAAACTGGTGGACTTTGGGGGCGTGTGTGAGGGGCTGTCTTATCTTGGGCTCTCTTCTGTCTTCCCCACTCAGAGGCATCTCATGACCACACAAGGGAACTCTGACTTCCTCACAGAACTCGGGACACACAATTCAACTTCTCTGTGACATTTTTTATGGCAGAGCAATCACCTGCTCTGCACCCTGCCATGTTCTCCACGTGCACTAGTAATCAGCTAACTTGTAAGAGGCTGCCAGAGAAAGATTGTGCTACTTCTGTGACTGAGATGACCAAGCCAGAGAATTTTTTTCATCAGCATTGTGACACTGACAAACACAGATTATGGAATTAAATCAAGGTCCAGTTGTGAAACAGATTAGAAAATGGGCATAATCAGGAAAAAAGAATGGAATTTACACCCAATTTGTATCTGCAATGTTGACTCCTCCCAGGGGTGGCCACCTTAAGATGGTGCGATGGACCCAGAGAGTGATGCTGGCAGGAGCTTCTCCGGAGATGCCCCTTGACCAGGAGGCCACAGGGGGTGAGTAGGGCTAAGAGTAATCCACAGCAGTCAGGAGGGAAGGCAGGCCTAAGAAAACTGGAAGGAACCCCCAAATCAAATCCAGAAGATGGGAATGACAAGCCACTTTCACAGTGTGGCCAGAAAAACTATGCAGAATGGCAAAAATGCATAGAGAACTTCGTAGGCCAGATGATGAGATCCCCAAGTTAGAAGGAACTGGGGAAAAGCCTCAATTATTGGTGGATCGGGCTGGGCCACTTTACATCAGATGATCACGTGACATATTATTCAGGACATGAGACCACACAAAGAAATGAAGTGGCGACAATACTGAAAAAAGACACTTCTAAATAGGTGTGTTTGATTATAACCCACTAAATGACAGGATCGTCTCTACTCACAGTAGTGGGAATTCAGTAAACATCAATGCTATACAAGCATCTGCCTGGACATAATGGAGGAAGACATTACGGAATTCTGTGGTAAATTGCAAGAGGCATTAAATGCGCTACCAAAAAAGGGCACTGCGATGAGGGATGACAGCAAAAGCAGAGGAATGGGGGAAGCGGGAATTACAGCACGACTGGGCAAGTGCATCAGACAGGCTGAGAGAATGTCATGACAAGAATTCCCCATTTATTGCCAACATCTGCTTCAAGCAACGGAAATAAAAGTTCTATACTAGGCATAACTGGATGCACAATCCTGGACACACATCAACTGCAAAGTGCAAATAAAGTTCAAAGTGCGCTCCTTCTGGCAGGGCCCTCCCAGGTGCAGACTGTGGAACAGACCTTATGTCAAATATGCAGATTAAACTTAGAAGAGTTGAAAGGGCGCATGTGCCAGCCAGATTTGACCTGGAGGACGTGCGATCATATACAGTCACAACATGGATAGAAGATCAGCGTAAAGCACAGATTCAATATGCTTAACTTATGGCAGGCAAGGAAACCTGAGGGGCTGCCGAAAGGGATAGCAAAGCAGGAAAAAAAAACACCCTTTCAAAGAGGAAACAATTCAAGTGGTTTTCGAACGAACTGCCATGGTAGCCAGCGAAAGATGGAGGGTGAAAGCCTTCTGCAACCAGAAAGAAATACGACCACTGATTGGAAACTTCCAGAGTCAAGCAAGAAAGGACAATAAAAAATCTCTCTGTCAGGAATGCCATTAGAACAGAACAGAACAGAACAAACAGGCCAGGTATCCTAACAGCCAGGAACCACGCTGAGACAAGGAATAGGTCTCTAGTGTTTTATTACTGCTACATAAGACAGAAAATCCTAACAAACTGAAGAAGCATGGGAAAAACCCAGACAGATAAACCCCAAAAGTCAAGGCGGGTCTGATCTGTGTCTCTTTGAGTGGCTGCTCAACTCCTCACTACTACGCATGCATTTTCCCCCCTGGATAGGGGCCCCCTCCTGCTCACCATCAGTGCTCATGACATCACCCTCCCCTCCAGATTTACATTCCATTTCAGCCCCCTCCTCTCTATGGTTCCTTCCTCCCTCCAAAGTCTCATGATAGTCCATCTCCCCCTCCAAGCTCCCATGGGAACTGGGCAACGATGGAAATTCTTCAAAGGAAAACTCCTCCAAGGACGAATCAGTGCTGCTCTCCAGGTCTGATAACGCTTCTGGCCAGCAGGTGGCTGCTGCTGGAAAATAGCTAGATAATTAGAAGATTCTTCCCCCTTCCCCCTTGGGAAATGCAAGCCCAAGGTGGAGGGCTGCGGCTCCCCCTCCTCCTCTCGCTCTGGCCTCAGAGCCTCTGGTGGGGGTGGAGGTTGCCAACTTATGAACTCCTCTGCTTGAGATTCCTCTGCTTGCTCAGTCAAGTGAGGAATCTCTGGTAGAGTGCGAGGCTTGGATTTGTGAGGGAAAGGCTGATGGAATTGATGAACCAGCGTTGGTACATGCACATCTCGGGCATTTTCCCACATGCGCTCTTCCTCAGGGTACCCTTTCCAGTGTATTAAATATTGGATGCCCCTTCCCCTCCTCCTAGAGTCCAGAATTTCCTCGACTTCGTATTCCTCCTCCCCCTCCACAATTACTGGAGGGGGGGGGCATTTGCGATCGTAAGGTACTTGGGGAAGGGTCTTTGGCTAGCAAGGCTCTGTGAAAGACTGGATGGATTTTCATGGATGCTGGCAGCTTTAAGCGATAGGCCACTGGATTTATATGCTGTACCACAGTGAAAGGGCCCACAAACTTAGAGTCCAACTTCTTCAAGGGCCTGGTAGAGGTTAAAAACTTGGTAGAGAGCCACACTTTGTCTCCTACCGCAATCGCTGGCCCCTCTTGTCTGTGAGCATCTGCAGCACTCTTTGCCCTGTTCAGCTGCTCCTTTAACAACTCCTGTGTGGCTTGTTGCGCTTTAAGAAAATCAGCCGCGGCTGGAACAGTTCCCTGCTGGGAGGAGGTGGGCAACACCCGAGGGTTAACCCCGTAGAGTGCTTGGAAAGGAGACATCTTGGTAGAGGACTGCACAGAGTTGTTATAAGTAAATTCTGCCATGGGGAGCAGGGCTGGCCAATTGTCTTGCTGATAAGTGGTGTAACACCTGAGATACTGCTGTAACCATTGGTTAATTTTCTCAGCTTGCCCGTTACTAGCCAGATGATGCAATGATGATAGGTGGATCTGGACCCCTAATGACTGGAAAAGGGCCCTCCAGAACCTGGAAGTGAACTGAGGACCTCTGTGTAATGGTTGCCTACCCCAAACACTCAGACTCACAAGAGGTTACTTAAATGAAATCTGATTTATTAGGGAAATTATGGCAAATACAGAGAAAGCTGAGAATGAGCAAAAGCACGCGAAAATACAAACTAAATCCCCTTGCTTGAGGAGAACCCCTCCCTCGCCCAGCCATATCAACCGCCCCTTCCCAGGTGCTGGAAACCGTTAGCCGCAGCCTGGGAAAGCAACCTTGAATCCATGACCTAACCCAAACACATTCCAACACAGCAGCCAAGAGATAACACCTCAGCAGAGTGGAATTATCCACCCGCTCCTGAGAGTAAGCCCCCTCCAAGGAAATGGCATGCGAGGCATTACGATGTACCAGGCACATTGAAACGGTAAACATGACATACTGCCCCCCCCCAAAAATAGCTAAGGACCGGGTTTGGAGGGATAAGCATTATGGAATCGACGAACAAGAATAGGGGAAGCCACATCGTGAGCGGCCACCCATTCCGGGTGGGGAAAATGTTTCCAGCGAACGAGGTACTGCAGTGTGTTGCGAAGCCGGTGAGAGTCAAGAATTTCTTTTACTTCAAAATGCTGTTGCCCGTCAATCATGATAGGAGGAGGCGGCGGAGGTTGATCATGCCAGCGGTCTGAGCGAGTAAGGGGTTTGAGCAAACTGCAATGAAAGACAGGGTGTAAGCGTTTCAGATTATGCGGCAAGTCAAGTTTAAAAGTCACTGGGTTAATTTGTGCCACAATAGGAAATGGACCCCCAAATTTAGGAGCTAATTTTTTCGATGGTTGAGAGGACTTGATGAACTTGGTAGACAGGTACACCATGTCACCCACTTGAAACGAAGGGTGAGGGGCACGCTTCTTATCAGCATGCTGTTTGTAAGCAGACTGTGCATCCGCTAGTGCCTGCTCCTTTAGAAACTTTTGTTGCAATTGAGATGAAATGGACAAGGTGCCCTGCGGGGCAGAATCACTGCCGGCAGGCTGCTGCGCACGGGCTTGACTACGGGTCACAGCCGGCATTCCCAGTTGTGGCTGTGTCCACAGCGTACTGACCACCTCTGGCGCTGAGCTGGAGTCCTGGGGCTGCCTGGACAGCGCATCTGCTAAGAAGTTCTTTTTTCCTGGGATAAACTTCAGTTTGAAGTTGAAACGGTTAAAGAACTGAGCCCAGCGAACTTGTTTAGGGCTCAACTTGCGGGGGGTACTAAGGGCTTCCAAGTTCTTATGGTCAGTTCACACCTCAAATGGATGATTAGCCCCTTCCAGTAAGTGGCGCCAAGAGTCCAAAGCCACTTTGACTGCAAAAGCCTCCTTTTCCCACACATGCCAACGTCTCTCCATCTCAGAGAATTTGCGCGACAGGTAGGCACGTGGCTTTAAACAATCCGCCCCATCTGCTTGCAACAACAGGGCTCCAATAGAATAATCAGAGGCATCTACTTGAACAACAAAAGGCTTGGAGGGGTCAGGGTGTTGTAAAATAGGCTCCTGTGTAAAAGACTCCTTCAGCTTATCCAACGCCGCCTGACAAGCCGGAGTCCATCTAAGCAGCACGCCTGGGTTTTTTACCCAGCGGGTTTCCCCCACCCCCTTCGTCCAAAGCAAATCTGTCAGGGGCAAAGTTATCTCTGCGAACCCCTTTATGAACAGCTGGTAGTAATTGCTGAACCCCAGGAAACTTTGAAGTTGCCTGTGGGTGCGGGGTCTCTCCCATTCCAGGATGGCCTGGATCTTAGCAGAATCCATCTCTATGCCTTTATCTGAGATCCTATACCCCAGATAATCAATTTGTGTTTGATGGAATGCACATTTGGACAGTTTGGCATACAACTCAGCTTTCCTTAGCTTGCGAAGCACCTGCTTAACCAACTGTACACGTTCCTCCAGAGTTTCAGTATAAATCAATACATCATCCAAATAGACCAATACTCCTTTAAACAGATGTTCATGTAATACTTCATTGATCAATTGCATAAACACCCCAGGTGCCCCAGCCAAACCAAACGGCAAAACCTTATATTGAAAAGCTCCCAATGGGCAATTGAATGACGTTTTCCATTCATCCCCCTCCCGGATCCTCACACGGTAATAAGCTTCCCTTAAATCTAGTTTTGAGAAGATTTTCCCCTTAGCCAGATGTGATAACATATCTTTTATCAAGGGCAGAGGCTATTTATTTGATATTGAGACCACATTGAGCCCACGGAAATCGGTACAGAGTCTTAATGTCCCATCTTTCTTCAGGCGGAAGAGGACCGGTGCCCTCACTGGCGAACTAGCTGGTTCAATGAACCCTCTTGCCAAGTTTTTGTCCACAAACTCCCGTAACAAAGTTAGTTCCTTCTGAGTCATTGAGTAAATATTTGGCTTAGGCAATTGGGTGTTAGGCACCAGCTCAATGGCACAGTCAGTTTTCCGATGGGGGGGAAGTTGATCCGCTTCTTTCTCCCCAAACACATCAGCAAATGCCTGGTATTCCTCCGGTAGACCCTCAAGAGGAGAGGTTGGGTACTGTGGAGTCGCAGCTGCCGCTACCCCCACCACTCCTCTGGGGCTTCATTCCCCTCCGGTGCTTGATAAAATCCATCCCTAAAGGTTACAGTCCGATAGACCCAATTTATCTGAGGATTTTGCTGGACCAACCATGGGACACCCAAAACCACCAAAGGACCCCCCACTGGAGCTACTACAAATGACAACCCTTCCCGGTGGCTACCCATTTGCAAGGCTACCAAACCGGTGAAATGCGTGACCGGTTTGCCCCCTGCCATGGATCCGTCCAATTGGGTGAAAACCATGGGTCGTTGCAACGGAAAGGTGGACAACTCCAAGGCAGCCACCATGTCGGGATGCATTAAGCACCGTGAGCACCCAGAATCAATCATCGCCCACACTTCTATCATCTTAGTGTGTGATCCCAACTTTACTTTCACAGTGAGAATGCGATAGTTGCCACTCACCGACACAGGCTCGCACCCCTCCTCTACCACCTGCCCTGCGGCGCCCTTTAGAGCAGGTGGCTGGCATTTCCCGCCGACTGCAGCAATTCAGGCTCACCCTCGTCCCCGTAAAATGGCACACTTTCCATCTCGCTGTCAGCCACTGCTGCTTTCATTTTTCTCAGCAGAGAGGGGGACTTCGCCGTCGACTTTCCCTGCCGGTCCTCGCCCTTCACCTTCAGGCACGCCGCCACGCGGTGCCCCTCTTTGCCGCAGTGCAGGCACTGCCCCTTCACGTAGCGGCACTCCTTCTCCTCGTCCCACGAACGTTGTCCAGATCTTCCTAAGGAGCCCGAAGGGCGGGTGGGTTTTCCATCCCGCCCCGACTTCGTCGCCCATCTCTGCGCGAACACCTCGTGGGCACACTCAGCCTTTCCAGTGAGCTGGATCCACCCGTACAAGCTGTCAGGATCAGCTCGTCCCAGCAACCAGCGCAGCACTTCGGTGTTTAAACCATCCTTGAACAACTCTATTACAGTTGCCTGTGACCAGTCTTCCACCTTCCCCGCTAGCGCTTTAAACTCCAGCGCGTAATCAGCCACGGTTCTCGATCCCTGCTTGAGTTCTTTCAAGGCACGCTTTGCCCGCTCCTTAGCTAGTGGATCTTCAAAATGGTGCTGTAGGGCCCAGAGGAATTCATCCAATTTCTCCAGTTCAGGGGCTTCTGACTGGCACATCTGTACATACCAGTCCGCTGCCCTCCCCTTAAGCTTGGTGGCAATGGTGATGATTTTTGCTTTTTCCGAGCGAAAGAGCGACCCCCACTCTTCCATGTAAGCCTTGGCATTCGTCAGAAAGAACGAGAGTTTTGTCGGGTCTCCATCGAACTTGACAGAGAAGTCCCTCAGTCCTCCGCCCGGCGGGCCACGCCCCCCCACTGGCGGTTCAGCTGCTTTGACAGCTCCCGGCTGTCTGCGCTCAGGGACAAGCGGCAGCGCTAGTTCCACCCTGGGAGCCCAGTCCCCCTCTCTCGAGCGAGCTCCCCTTCTCCGTTCTGGAGACTGTGTCTGGGAGGAAGGGGTCGAATGCCGCTGGCTTGACCCCTCCCGCACTTCTTTCAGCGAACTCAAGTCCATGCTCATTTTCTGCAGAATGAGCTCCAGGGAATCCATCTTTGACTCTAGTACCCGGATCCGGTCTGGAGTGGGGGAGTCCCCCCTTGGTGGCACCTGTACCACCGTGGGGGACAGCGGGTATCTCTGCCTCCAGGACGAGCCCCTCGCCTCCGAGAAGTCCCCACGACTGTCGTCCCAGGTGACCAGTTCGCCCGGGGTCGTGACCGTGGTCTCTGGCGCGGTTTTCATGCCCGCAGCTTCGCCTTCAGACCCCGAACTCGCCTCCTCCCGAATCGCTGAGAGTTCTCCCAGGGGGGCTCTGTTGGGTCGCATCATGGTAGAGTCGGGCTCTCCCTCGCTCGACCCATCACTCTCCACGAGTAGCACATTTGGATCGATCATCACCAGCACTCTCCCTCACAGGATCGAAAGAACCTTTCTTTTCCTGGATAGGGGCCAGCGGGATTTGAAGCTTTGGATTCTCAGCTTTATGTAATGGTTGCCTACCCCAAACACTCAGACTCACAAGAGGTTACTTAAATGAAATCTGATTTATTAGGGAAATTATGGCAAATACAGAGAAAGCTGAGAATGAGCAAAAGCACGCGAAAATACAAACTAAATCCCCTTGCTTGAGGAGAATCCCTCCCTTGCCCAGCCATATCAACCACTCCTTCCCAGGTGCTGGAAACCGTTAGCCGCAGCCTGGGAAAGCAACCTTGAATCCATGACCTAACCCAAACACATTCCAACACAGCAGCCAAGAGATAACACCTCAGCAGAGTGGAATTATCCACCCGCTCCTGAGAGTAAGCCCCCTCCAAGGAAATGGCATGCGAGGCATTACGATGTACCAGGCACATTGAAACGGTGAACATGACACTCTGTCACTCATGAAATGATTTATCATGCCTCTATACCTAAAAACATGGTCCATAAACAACTGCGCTGTGGCTTGCACAGATGGGAGGCCCTTGCAAGGAATAAAATGCACCATTTTAGTGAAAAGGTCCACCACCACTAGTATGGAAGTCAGCCCCTGGACCGGGGGTAAATCAGTGATGAAATCCATGGAGATTGTATCCCAAGGCCTACTGGGGGTGGGTAGGGATTGCAAGAGTCCTGTGAGCTTCCCTGGGAGAGGCTTGGCTCATCTACAGGTATGACAAGAAGCAACATAACCCTTTATGTCTGCAGTCATCTTAGGCCACCAGTAGTCTCTCAGAGCTCTATGCAGAGTTTTGAAAACACCTCCATGGCCTGCAGTTTGATGGTCATGGCAAAGTCTCAGTACTTCTTCCCTCAATGAGGGGGGAATGTATAATCGCCCACTATGCCAGAGGATTCCTGCCTCCACATTAAATGGGGAGCAGTGTCTTGTGGGCCCCTCTGGAGGTCATCCATCCTGGCCCTGGCATACGGGTCCTGTTGCTGCTGAGCTCTGACTCTTGTAAATAGGTCCTCTGCTTGCTGCTAAAATCTCTGTCTGGTTCCCCCTCATAGACTGCTGAAAGTTGTGAGGTTGTAATATAGTAGCCTGTACCTCCTGGCGAGTAGCAGGGGTTGCCTGAATGGATCGAGACATGGCATCTGCCAAACAGTTCTGCATCCCGGGAACATAAGAAATAACAAAGTTGAAACGGGAGAAAAACTGGCTCCATCTGATTTGGCGTGGAGTGAGGAATCTGGTGTTTTGTAGAAGCTGTAAATTCTTGTGATCGGTGCAAACTTTCACAGGAAAGGTTGCACCTTCTAGCCAGTGCCTCCACTCTTGAAATGCTGCTTTAATTGCTAGCAACTCCTTGTTAAAAACATCATAGTTTCTCTCTGCTGGTGAGAGTGTGCGGGAGAAAAATGCACAAGGTAGCAATGTATTCTCTGTTTTGTTTGTATATTGCAATAAAACAGCAGCAATAGCAAAATCTGAAGCATCTGAATGCATTATGAATTGTTTCGTGGGATCAGGGTGCTTTAAAAGCGGCTGGGATGCAAAGAGTTGCTTAAATTCTTGGAAGGCTGCTTGCTCTCTCTCCCCCCAAATGAATTTTGATCCTTTCTTCAAAAGCTGTGTGAGGGGTTTAGCCCTGTCACTAAATTTATTTATGAATCTCCTGTAAAAATTGCAGAACCCTAGAAATTTTTGTACCTCTTTCACATTTTGGGGGGGTTGCCACGAGAGAATTGCCTGGACCTTAGAAGGATCCATGGATATGCCTTCTGTTGATATTTTATAGCCCAGGAAATGTAATTCAGTTAAATCGAAGGCACACTTCTCTAGCTTGGCGAACAGCTTGTTCTCTCTCAGTCTTTGTAAGACATTACGTACATGGGTTACATGAGTTGTAGCATCCACAGAGAATATTAATATGTCATCTAGTTAAATGACCAGATACTTATCTAGTAAATCAGAGAAAATCTGATTCTTAAATCGGGAAAATATGGCTCCTGCGTTAGACAAGCCAAAGGGCAAAACAAGATACTCAAATTTACCAAACCTGGTATTGAAGGCAGTCAGATATTCATGCCCCTCTTTCATCCAGATCAGATTGTATGCATTCCTGAGGTCCAACCTAGTAAAAATGCGTGCTTTCTGTAAGCGATCCAGCAGATCAGATATTAGGGGGAGTGGATAATTTTACTTGACCATGACTTTATTGAGGGAACTGAAATCATGCACCACTCTCATGGGTGCCTCCTGGTTTGCTGGTGCGAATGGGTCAGGCTTCTTTGGTACAAAGAAGGTAGGAGCAGATGCTGGGGAGGTAGATGGTCGGATGAAACCCTTTCGAAGATTAGAATCCAAGTAATTCTTTAAGGTGGCTAGTTCCTTGGGGGACATGGGATATTGTTTCCTTGCTGGAATCTTGGCTCCTGGTATCAACTCAATAGTGCAATCACAGTCCCTATGGGTGGGTAATGCTGTGGCCTCTTGTTTGCTGAAAATGTCTGCGAAATCTGCATACTTGGCTGGCAATTGGACCCCCCCTGCTTCCATTACTGCGTTGGTTGCTGGAGAGAGAAGAGCGGCTTGAATCTTGTGGTGCTGGCATTCCTTAGCTGGGAAGGAGACTGCTCCCGTAGTCCAGTCCAACAATGGGTTGTGGATCTTCAGCCAAGGTGTGCCCAGGACTATAGGCACATTAAGTGATGCAGTAACATAAAGTTGGATCCACTCAGTGTGGTCCCCCACTGTTAGTTGCAAAGGTTCTGTGAAACTTCTAATCGGCCCTGCCTTGAGGGGCTGGCCGTCAATGGTCTCAACTTCTATGGGACGTGGCAAGTCTATGGTCAGGATGTTCAGGTCTTGTACAGTCTGTACTATTAATTATGAAGGCTACTCCATTTCTTCTGTGGTCCTCTTGTCCACAGTAGTAGATCTGGTGGTCATTTGATGTGAAGTGGCCCATTCCAGTCCATTTCAGTTCACTGACGCCCAGAATGTCTATCTTTAATCTGGACATCTCACCAATAACCACATCCAATTTGCCCTGGCTCATAGATCTTACATTCCAGGTTCCAATGGTGTGTTGATCCTTAGAACATCGGATTCGCCGTTCACCACCAGCACCGTCGGCCGCTAGCCGTCCTTTCAGCTTTGAGCTAGCTGCGTCATCATATCTGGGGCTAGTTGAGCTCATCCTCTGTTCTGTACATCAATAAAATTGGTGGAAGCTCCGGAATCCATGAGGGCCTCTAGCTTGACCTGGTGCTCTGGGTTTACATGCATTATGACTGGTAAGTAGTAAAAGGATTGCTGGAATCCTCGGAATGAACCCTTCTTAATTGATTGATGGTCTTCCTGCTGAGCTCTGTGGAGGGAGACCGATGGAGTTTTCCTGGTTGGAAGTAGAGGTGGCTCTTGGTTCTGCTGCTTGCCCTGGGACTCTTACGGAATTTGCTTGGCTTCTCACTGGGCAAGCTCTCACCATATGCCCCGGGACTCTGCAGTAGAAACAGAGGGCTCTCCCTCTCCTTCTCTGTCTCTCAGCCTCGGAAATAAGCCTCCTGCTCACCCCCGATCTGCATCGGCTCCTCTGGTCCTGAGTAGAGAGATGCTGCAGAGAGAGCTGGAAATCCTGGAAGCGCTCTGAGGCCCCTGCCTCTCCCCAGCTGCATCTGTCTGAGCTCTTCTAGCCTGGCATCTATGACCACAGACAGTTGATATAAACCTTCTAGGGTAGCTGGTGTTCCCTTGCGCACTAATTCATCCAGCCCCTGTTTGAATTGGTCTTTCAAGGCACTCTCATTCCAGTCCAGATCTCCTGCTAACAGCTTGAAATCAGCAATGTAAATTCCCACCCTCTTGTTGCCTTGCTTGAGCTTCCAAATTTCCTGGCTGGTAGTGACCTCTCTGATCGGGTCGTCAAAGTGTGCTTGGAACCCTGCCAGAAAATTCTGGTAGTCGTTGAGAATTGGGTCGTTGTTCTCCACCATGGGAATAGCCCATTTGGCTGCTGGGCCCTTTAGCAGACTTAAAATGAAGGTGACTCTGGTGCTGTCTGTGGGAAACACTGCCGGTCTGCTGTCGAAAAATATTGTGTACTGTGTGAGAAAGGTTCTCAACTGTCCTGCTTCTCCTCCAAACTTCTCTGGTAGACTGCCCTGGGATCGCAAGACTACTGGCAGAGCTGCTGCTGCTGCTGCTGGCACCAGTTGTGGGTTAATCGGAGCTGGTTGTTGTAACTGCTGTAGCATGGCTGCTTGTAATGTGTTGATCTGGAGATCTACTTGTTGATGATGTTGTTGCAATGCTGCTGCCAGTTGTTGGATGGCTTGCCGAATTTCCTGGTTTTCCGAAGACATTTTTCCAAATGTCTCTTCCTTTCTTTTTTTGTTCCTCCCTCTTTCACTGGGAGTAGTAGTTTGTTAGGATTGATGTCCTAACAGTCAGGAACCACGCTGAGACAAGGAATAGGTCTCTAGTGTTTTATTACTGCTACAGTTTAAATTAGGATTACATTATTGATCACATTTCAACCAGTTTCTGCATATCTTAGCTGAAGCCATTTAGTGGCCTGCTAGAACCACCTAATGGAGCAGAGCTTAACACAGCTGAAAAACTGCACACAGAAAAAGAATATTATCTTAAATAGCTTCAATGAGCATGTCAGAGAAACACAAGTTATTGATCTTACACATTTAGCCCTCCTAAGCATAAAGTATAAGATGCTTAGACATAGTAAGTTTAAAAGTAAGTAAAAGAATATCTTATTCATTTTATTCTTGTTGTTACATCCATCTTCGGTGGAAAATGAAGTTCCTTGTATCTTCTGTTCTTTCTAAAATTAATTCATCCTAAACTCTCAGCCCTACAGCTGCAAAGAGCTGCATGGAAGAAAAGGGGGAAAGTTTCTTTTCTTAGGTTGACTGCATAGCCCAAGATGGAGCAGGAGACAAAGCATGCTGCATGCTTTGCTCCCGGTGGAAGGAGGAGGAGGAGAGAGAGAGGAAGTGGGAGTGGCAACAAACAACTTCCTCAATAGCATGGAGAGTTTGCATCCATGAGCAACCATCCATATGCTAATGAGGCATGCTGGATTTGGACTTCCAACATTACCAACTGGTCTGAATGTTTTTAAATGGCCACACCCCTCTTTTTCCAGGTTTGACCCGGCTGCATCCTTTCTGCACTGGCATCCACCTCTGCCAACCTTCCCTCTCCTACTCCCCCAGCTCCTCTTCACAGAAAATCTTCTTGGCAATCCAGATTGTAGGATGTGCCACAAGAACGACATAAACAAATGCCTGAGACAATTGACAAAGAAAAGTCAGGTTTCATCCTTTCTCCTTGTAAGAAACAAATGGAAATGCTACTTCCCCAGCCCCTTGAAGACTGCAGCCTTGGCTGCCTCCACCCATCCGTCGAGGGCCTGGAGAAGACCCAGGTCAGCATCAGAATTGCCCAGGGAGACTTCTGCTGAAGTCCTCATTCTGCAGATGATGCAGCTCTTCCTTCACCTGGCACTACCTACCACCCAAGATCTTGGTACCTCAGGTGTCCCTCGGTGATAGCAGCTGACAGTAGAGCCAATCTGATCCCAGGGTCCAGAACTTCTGGAGATCAAGGGCCAGATTACATGTGACACAGAATTGGCTCAGACATGATTTGTTGAGCCACAGTTTGGTGAACCAAACATACATAATGGGCCGAGTCCACACAACATTCTAAGCCATAAACTCGAGGGCCTCAACAAGGCATCAGAGGGCTCGGTGTGATCTTGGAGATATTTACAATTATCAGAACAACAGGAAACCAGCATTGTTCCAACTACCAGCACCTCCTTTATTTCTAAGGACACCTCTGAGTCCCAAATGTTGGGTGGCTGAAGCCCAGGGCTTGGTGGGGAAGTGGGTGCTCCTACTTCGAAAAAGGACCAAGGCTTGGCAGAGGACTGGTCAACCAGGGCTTTGTAACTGAGCACATCCTCCATGCAGCCCTTGCCCACAAGAAGGAAAAACACTGTTTTGTGTTTCCCTTTTTACTCAGTGATTGTGTTCACACGACATCTTCATCTATGATTAATTTGGGTATAGTTTACTTAAGTGCCCCAATTCTGACAGTTTACCCAACTCACCGAGCCATGAACTAAGCACCCAGAGGGCAAAATGTGATTTGACCGGTTTGTGGTTCAGAGTGTGGTGTGAGTGCAGGTCTTCTTGCTGCAGCATAGACCTGTAGCAGCATTACCGGCGTGTCTGGTTCACTCAAACTGCCTCTGCAGATCCATCAGTGAAAACGTTAATAAATGAAGTGATGCCGTCCTCCCTGGCAGCCGAAAGGCGCCCTCTCCCCCCTTGGGCCGGGGTCTCCGATGGGCAGACTCCTTTGACTGGCCGAGCAGCAGTTTGGCTGGCTGGAAAACAGCTGGCGACTGCCCCTCCCCATCCAAGCGGAGATTCAAAGCGCTTCACGAGCAGAAGAAAGGACTAAAGAGGGCAATTGTCTGAAAGGAGTTGCATGACAGCTCAGCCTCCTGCAGATGTCTGAGGCAAGCTGTTCTCTGCTGCCAGAGAAAAATGCGTTGTTCCAACCTGAAATAGGAAGGAGAAAGTCACAGGCGAGGCAGGACCAGTTCCTCCCGAGAGATGCCGGACAAGCCTCCAAATGCTGATCTCCCACCAGCTTCTCTGCAGTTCAGCAAAGGAGCCAAGACTCGGGGGTGGGGGGGCAGGCGGTGTCTAGAGGCACAGGTTGCCCAGGCCTTTCAGAAGAGGGCATTTGGGTAAGGTGGCTTCCTTGTCATGCCAAGAGGGAGCAGAGAAGCCCCGCCTGCCATCCCCTGTTCCGAAAGGTCCAGGAGCCCGATAGATGGCTAACGAAACGAGGTGGACAGCCCTTCCAATCTTCTCCATCTCCAGGTGCTTCAGAGGAGAACTTCGCCAGCAATTCTCTAGTAGATCGCTCTGGGAGAAAGTTTTGCAGGAGGAACTGTCCCTCCCTGTAGCCCTCCGATACCTTCCCTTGAGACATCTGAGAAGTCGGATTACAGGACACGGAACGGGTATCGTGGGCACGCTTACGCCTCTCGCTCACCTCATTGTTAAATAGCACAAGAATGCCACATACTCCTGTTTTGCCCACCAGTGAAGTTCATGCACCAGTCAATTACATCCACTTATTTGGGCTATTTCACGCTTTTTTCCCCACCAAATGGGTCAAGGATGGTTGACAGTTACCTCTGCGAATTTACGTACCCACACTGTAATCACAACACAAATGTCACACCAATCCATTACATCCACGGTGGGCAAAAGCTTTTTGGACATGAGATTTTAACCCTAAAAAGAAAGAAGAGACCCACAATTTTATCTGTGGGAATTTCTGAAGTAAATCCTTTCACTGAACTGAACTAAATGAAAATGCTAAGAAAAACACGGAGGAAAACGTTTCAGCCGGGCACTAATCGGGAGCAGGTGAGAGCCATCCACATTCGCAGGCTCTCCATCGGTTTCTGCTCCCTGCCCGGGATGTGGCCTTGCAACTCCACGGCAACTTAAGCAGCACACATGAATGTTGCCCTGTCGGAATCAGTAGTCTCAGCGTTTCATGACTGGGTCTGCATGGTGCGCTAAGCTGCAATATGGCTTCTTTGGTTCCACTTCATTGTGTGTTATGTGAACTCAATCACTGTGGCTTGCAAACCGTGATGTATGGCTTGGTGTGTTGAAAAAGTCAGCCAATTGTGGATTATCTCATACACTCCGGTTTGCTCAATGCAGTGTGCAAGCCCTGCCAGAGTGCCCAGCATGTACTGTATCTCTGCTAGCTTGCCTTCCAGAGCAGCTGGTGTGGCTAATGGCTAATGCGACCTGCCTCTGAGCACCTGGTTATCTCCCCTCCTTTTCAGTTGCCTTGGGGGGTGAAAGGGACCTCCAATGGTAAATTGGGGGGGTGGGGGCATTGGAAATACAGAAATGGGCAGCAAAAAAAGGCTCAGAGCCCCCTGCTCCAGGAGGTCCAGATTCTTCATCCCCAAAGACAGATTCCAGCCTTTCCCCAGACCCTTCTCTGTCACCTGCAGCTGCTGGTATTGTTCCAGTCCTGGTCCAGGGAATTGGGCTGCACAGCTTGGGCAGGCGCAACGCATGCACCTCATTATGTGCGCCCTTCAATGGCCTTTCCTAATTGGCTGCAACAACCATCAGAAATTAGCTCCAGGGTGACCATTTTTCCCTGGCACTTTTCATAAAGGAGGCCCCAGTCATCTAATTTCTTCTTTCTCTTTTTTGATAACAAAAACAGAAATGGGAAGAGTCCCCCTTTTGGGGGTAGATGGGCAGTGATAAAATTTGATAAATAAATAAACTCTCCTACTGCTCTGCTCACACACCTGCCAGGAGAGTTCTCGCCATCTTGCTGCACAGGAGACCACACGTCATACTAAGTCATGGCTGATTACATCAGCCAGGAAGGCCTGGGCTCATTCAGTCAGCTCACCAAGCAAAAGGCATCCCCTCCTTTGGGAGAGACCCCAGAACAGTGTTTCTCGACCTTAGCAACTTGGAGAGGTGTGGACTTGCACTCCCAGAATTCCCCAGCCAGCCAACATTGCTCTAGAACCTCCCCCAGGGAAGGCTGAAATCTGCTGCGAGAACTGTGCCTTGGTGAGCAGGAAACCGGCTTTTCAAGTGCAATCCTTGTCATTCTCTCAAGCACCGCTTGAGCCAGCTTCGTAGAACTTCCCGAATGAAAGGCGAGGATGCACTACTCAGCCTCACCCCGCCAGGTGCCTCTGCACCACCGCAGCCTGGCACCTCCCTCTCTGTATCTGCTGGCAATGATTAAGCCACCACTCTCTGCCTCTGCCTTATCACCACAGACCTTGTCATTTTGTGCCTCCCACAGGGGACATGTAAGCCATTGCCTGATAATCCAAGGTCTAGGGCCAGGCAGATGTCTCTCGATTCAGCAAGATTTCAGCCCTAAATACAACTCACATCATTCTCTCATCTCTGCAGATGGTGGACGATCCCCCTCGAAATGTACACTTCAGTCCCTTTTGTAGCAGAAACTGCTGTTGCTGATCTCCATGTCCAAGGGCCCCTGAGAGATCCAGGTTCCACTCCCCCAACGCTCTCAGGATACCCAGGCAAGAGGACACAGCGTGCGACTGGGGGCAACCGGGTCAGTGGCCAGCAGGGCCATTTGGTTGTTCCAGTCACTCGAAGGAGGACCTTCCTGCCTTTTTACCCTCCCCTTTGGAGGATTTTTTTTTAATCCATGGGATGTCACCCCCATCTCAACTCAGTCCCCATGGCATAGTTCACACAACACACCGTGTGGATCAGCTGCCTGGGAGAGTCAGTTCAGCCCAAAAGGAGACTCGGTTTGTCTGAGGCGAAGCCTGTCCCGCTCCAGACAGGACACGGAGAAAACTGGGCTCGTCTCCTTGGATCTAGCGTGCTGGGTCCAGGGCACCAAGAGTGCGTCTTTCAGCCTCAGGACCAGGGACCGGCTGGGGGTTCTGTTGCTGCATCGCCCGCCTTGCTGTCTAACAGACTCCCCAGTGGATCTGGTGTTGCAGCCAGTGCTGGACCCTCCCAGACCCTGACTTGGGGGGAAGTGTATCTGGACCGGCTCAGGGGCTCGTGGTGACCAGGGGCCTTCCCATTCTGCTCACAGCACCAACGCAAGATTAGGATTGTGTGCTCGTTAAACCAGGGCAAGTTGAGGAAAGCGACCAGTGGATTCCCCCGCCCAAGCCTCTCCTGCCCACCGAACCCTAGACCCCCAATGTTCAGAAAGAGGCCCCAAGGAGCATTGGGCCCTGCCCTGCCCCTGCTTCACCCTGGGCCCCCCTCCTGGCCTGTGACAAGCTGGCAGCTGGCTGCCCCCATCATACCAAATGTGCCACCCCAACAAATGGTGACTGTTTTCCCATGGTCAGCTTGGTGGGAGGGGAAATGCAGCCAGAAGCATCCACCTAGCACCATCTATTCCTCCAGCCCTGGGCAAAAGAGCGCTCAGCAGTGAGATCCTGCAACAGAAGCAGCCTCAAGGAGCAGAGGAAAGCCCTTCTCCACCTGCAGGACCCCTTTTCCTGACGCCAATTCTTGAAAGATGGGCTGTGTTTGCAGGACACTCTCACTTGCGGCCATTTTGGCCATGGTACATGGGAATGAGCCAGCTTCCTAGGTTTCCCTGGCACCCTGAGCCACAAAATAGACACCTAACTTGAGCTTGCTGGCCAGCTAGCTGCGCTCCAGCCTGAGGTCAAGCTGACCTTCCCTGAAGCTGGTGGAGCCAAGGTCACCTCTAGGTCTCCAGCCCCAGCAATACCAGTCCCTGTCAGAAAGAGGAAATCTTGGACATCGGCCTGCTAAAGAACCACCTGATATGTTTCTGGTTGTCCTTCTTTCCTTGTTTTTTGGTTCAAGGTGTCTGTTCTTCCTTATTTGTTCAGGTACCTGTGAGAATTTCCTTTTTAACTGCAGTGCTCCTCTTGCAGATTCAGCTCTTTGCCTTCACAGGTTGACAGATAACCACGTGGCTTGGGAAACACGAAAAGAGCATCTCAGAGCACTGGCAGGTGCTTTAGCCTCCCAAGCGGGATCAAGTTGCAGATACATAGTTCTTGTTTTGTGAACTGTGGAACCCTTTATGTATCCCACCCCGACCTTGTTTCTGTGCAATGATTTGCAAGGACAATTCTAATCTGGAGCGCCTTCTAAGAAAGCAAAACTCATTTGAGGCACACAGAGAGAAAAATGGGACAACCCTTCCAAAGAATGAGGACACGCCGTAGGAAGATGCTGGCAAGATGGGTTGCCATGGCAATGCTCTGAAGATGTAGCCCCAAAAAACCTCAAGTGAAGCTCCTCCCTCTGGGATCTCCCTCAGCTGCAGTGAGCAAGCAGCGAAAGGAGGGGAAGGACAGGACTCAGGCCACGTGGAAGCCGGTGTGTGTCCAGCATTACAGGACTGGTTTCGAGTTCGGGCCCCAACGGAGGACATGGGTTGCCATGTGGGAGAACTGACAGCTTCACACCTTCGTGTCTAGGGAGGACCAGGCCATCAGCTTCTGCCAGTGGCCTCCAAGCCCAATTCAGAGAGGCTTTAAAACTCTGAATCACTCAGGAGATCTGCTGAAGGACCATCTTCACTTGCGCAACAGACATATTCATACAACGCATTCAGTTAAACAGCTCTCTGGACCAGAGTTTCTCAGCCTTGGGAACTTTAAGATGTGTGGACTTCAACTCCCAGAATTCCCCAGCCAGCATCGATGCTGGCTGGGGAATTCTGGGAGTTGAAGTCCACACATCTTAAAGTTCCCAAGGCTGAGAAACACTGCTCTGGATCATTGTTTCACCCCAACCTCTTTCCTCAAGTTTTTCAGGTCATCTGATCTCAAAAAAGCTGCACTGTTTTCAGTTTCCCAAAGCAAGGATTTGGAACCTTTAACAAGCTTTTGGGACAAGTCTCAGTTTCAGGAGCCCCCAAGCGATGATAGTTTCCAGTTTGGATGAAGCTGCAATGCTGAGTATGATGGGGAGGAGGAGATGGTGGCATGAGTTTGTTAACTCTTCAGCCCAACGTATTGTGCAAACAGCCAACAATTCCAGAACTGTGGCTCTCTCTCCCTCCAGGCTTGAAAACCATTCCTCCTCTCTAGCGGACAGTGTAACTGGGGTTGCATATTGCCTCGAGTCCCTTGAGACTGGGGTGTGTGTGTCTGTGTGTGTGCCAACAAATGTTACAAATAAATCAATTGCACTAAGCCACAATTTGCTTCACTATGGTTTAGTGAACAAACCAGTTGGCTAGGTTTGGCTTCTGCACAAAGCCATCAACCTTGTTTTACAAACCACGGTGATTTAGTTCACCCAACCCCATGCTACAACCAAGCACACCTCACTCCCATTACAGCTAAGCAAAATGTGTGAACGTGTCAGTGAGCTCCATGTGCTTGCCAAGGGCTGTCTCTTTTTTTCCCCTGCCTTTGCTTGCCCTTGCACACCTCTCAGTCACGGCACACCCTCAAAGAGCAGTTCAAATACGTTTTGCAGAGAAATAGGTCTTTCTTCTGTTATTCTGCATGCCTTTCAACAGCAAAGAATGCTCAATGAACACTTCCACAACATATAAAAGGGAGCATTTATTTACACAAATAATAAGGTGAATAGTCTCTTGACTGCCTTCCAGCTCCAAGAACAGTGTTTCTCAATTTGGCAGCTTTCAGATGTGCTTTGCTGTCTAGGGAATTCTGGGAGTTGAAGACCACACATCTGAAAGCTGCCGAGCTTGAGAAACACCGTCCAAGAGCCTTCTGGTGCAGCAGCCCCACTGACTCCCCCACACACAGGCAGGTTTTCTCCTGTGGCTACTCCCCAATAGCCACCAACACCCTCAACTGACGTTTTAGCATTGCTTATTAAAGAAACATCTCCATCTATGAGCCTGCAGAGATAAAAGTTTATTGCCTCACACCCCAGCTCAACACTTCTGTTAGCTGTTATATGCCTTACTACAGATAAGGGCAGCTTTTAGATAGGGGTCGCCTTATTCCTCCTTGCATTAACAAGAGGGTTCTTCCCTATTTGCTGACCCTGAGGGTCTGGTAAGGGGGAGGGGCTTTTGGAGGGATCAGAAAAAGCCTAGAGAGCCAACCTCAGCTACAGCTCAAGAATTTCTTCCAGCGGTGGGCCAACCCAACTCTGGGAGAGTCTGCAAGCCCTCAGCTGCTCTGCACTAGCAACTGAAGGACTCCTGACCTGGAGATATGTTGCCTGGGAGGGCTGAGACGCTTCAGCCCATCGGCAGCCTCCCTACAACAGGCTCTTGTTGCAACCATTGGCTTCCAATGTTGGGATGGTTTGCAGATCCTGAAATGGGGGGGGGGGGCACAAAACCCGGGATGGCAGCAAAGCCATTTGGAAAACAGCCTCTTTCGTCCCGACAGCAGCAGCCCCATCGGCTCAGAGCTGCTCAGAGGCTCTGTAGACACAACATGCCAAACCACCAACGGCTTAAGCAACCGCCAGCAGCTGCGTTCCTACTGTAGGATACACCAAAATAAGCAGATCCCATTAGGGTTCACTGCCCTAGCGTAGTTTTCTTGCAGTAGTTTTCTTGGTTTTCACTCTACCACTGTGGTTTGTGAACCCAGCTTGTGGTGGATCATGCTGGGCGACCGTATCCAGAAGAAGCCTGGCATCGCTTTGGATCTGCTTGGGAGAGGAAAGCTTGGAGGGGGGAGAAGGGGCAGCACTTCTGACCAATGGCTGGGGCCAGTAGTGCTCTGGCCCAAAACCAAACAAACAACATAGTGGCTTAACCCAACAATCTGTGGCTAATTCAACAAACAATGGTTAAGCAATCTGTGCTTGCACCACAGACAGGCCAATGGAGCATGATGAATGAGGACGCACATCCCCTGCAGGCTGGAGCTAATTTGAGAATCAAGGCGCGGCTCCAACTTGCACCGGTCCCCTCCGCGGGTGCGCAAGGGCAGAACCTGTCCCCGGTATCCAGCTTCAGTTTCACCTCCCGGTTTCTGCAAAGCGGCAACTAGCTCCGCGCTTGGCCAAAGGGGCAGGGAGAGGCGGCAGCAGAGCACCCCGTTTACCCGCTGCAAGGTGGGGCGTCCTTTGTACCGAGCCATAAACCAAGGAAGTCGCGCCGCGCCGGCGGCCACCTGCGCCACAGTCTTCCTCCGCGCTCCTTCCGGCCCTGCGAGGCGCGCCGACAGCCCCTTCGGGCAGGCGGGGAGGCAGAGCAGTGGGGCGTTCTGAGGCTGCGCCGCGCAAACCTCCGCTGGCCGCCGGGACGGACCTCCGCGGGGGCGCTGCTCAGCGGGCTCGCGCAGGGAACGCTCCGGGGCGGCCTCCGGGCCCGGGAGGCCCCCGCCGCGCGGCGCGTCTTCAGAGGCGCGCGGGGGCCGCTCTCGGGCGGGGGCGAGAGACCGAGGAAAGCCGGGCCCGCGAGGAGCCGCGCCCCCGTCTGCGGTGGGAACGCAGCTCCCTCGGCCCGGCTCGGCTCGGCTCGGCACGGAGAGCCGTTTTCCAAACTGCGCGCCGAGCAGGACCCGGGCGGAGGAAGCCCCGGCCATTCGCCACCCCCGGTGGCGGGGGCGCGGGGGGGGCGGCGCGGCCCCGGCAGGTCCCCGCTTGGAGCGCTGAGGAGCGGCTTCGGGGTGCCTCGGCCCCGCGACGGGGGCCGCAGAGGCGCCAGGCGTGCGCCGGGGCCGCTGCGGCTGCCCGAGGCCGGGCCTCGTCGGGCGGCTCCGGGTGCGCGGCTGTCGCTTGGCGCGGCGGCTTCGGGGGGCCGATTCGTCCGAAGCGGCCTCCGGGACCGGCTGCCCTCGGTGCCGCGCCCGATTCGTGCCGGCCTCTGCCGGTCCTGCTGCGCTTCCTGTCCTTTTGCCTCTCTCGGTTGACGGAACGTTAAAAAAAAAAAAAAGAGGCCGTCCCAGCGGGGACTGAAGGAATCGTCCCTCGGGGATTTCGGAAGGGAGGCGGAGTTACTATTTCGGCAAACGGGGGGGGGAGGATCGCATCGCCCTTTTTTTGCGGGGCAAAAGCAAGCGCTTGGCGGAGCGCCGGCCCTGTCTCCCCCGGGGAGGACGGAGAGCAGCGGCGAGCCAAGCCCGCTGTGCGGTGCCCGGGGTCACCCAGGGAAGGGGGTCGGGGGGGGGTCCCGGGACCGCGGGCAGGAGCCTCTCGGGGCGCCCTCATTTGAGGAAGAAGCGGGTCTTCGCGTCTCCAATCAAGAACCTGCAGAAAGGAAAGAGAGAGCCGTGAGCCCGTATTTCGGGATGCAGCCCAGTGCTCCGCTGGCGCTTCTCAATTCCTGCTGCTTCTCTGGGTCGGGGGTGGGGGGGAGCTTGTACATAATGCTTTGTTTCCGCTTAAAACTCCGAAGGTGCGTCTATCAAAGGGCAGACACTGTCAAAAGGGGAGGTCTTTTGCGGAGGCCCAAAAGTGCCACTTCCCCCGGGTTGCCAAGGTACTGTATGCAACTGCCCTCCCTATCGCCCTATCCTGCCTTCTGGGAAGAGAAGAGGTCCAGGCCGGTCGCTGGAGGACAAGTGGACAAGCTTGGAAAGAGCTGCCCCATCTCCACCTCCAGGCTCCTCACAGCTGAGCATTGTGGTCTTATTCCTAGGACCACATTCATCCTTGCTGCCCTTCTCTGCAGCCCTTCTACGCTGAGGCTTTCTTCAACGGTTGAAGGTGTCTGCAGTATATGGTCAAAAAAGTCAAGATGGCATCCACAATGGTGCGATCAAAGCTCCACCTGTTTTTATGTGCATTGCCATCTTGAGTTTTTTTACTATGTCCCTGTAAACAGTGTTTGTTAGAAGTGGGCATGATACTTGGGGGGGGGGTATTAGTAGCTATCCCATCCATTCCCCCCCCCCCCATCTAAGTCATTGATCAATGCAGAGCCCCTTGTGGTCTCCCTCCAGAGATCATCTTCTGATGAAAACTCTTTGAGATGCTCACATAACTGATGGCACATCATGGCATCCAGCCCAGATTTAACTAGCTTGCTAATAAGAATCTGTTGCTGAAATCAGGATCCATTTCTAACATCCTCACAACCTATTAAGGAGGTTACCCATTTTTAAAAAGCCGTTGTTTCACAAGACCGAGCCAAAATTGAAGTTAAGGAGTTTTCCCTTTCCTTTTTTACCTGTTAACATCTTATTCTTAACACCCTTGCCAACCTGGCCTCATTCTCCTGTTTTCCTGCCACCATCTGTGCAAGTCTGTGCTACCTGCCTAGCCTCTTCCTCCAGAACCTCCCCATTTTCCCATCCCCTGTTTGCGTCCTTTTTGATTCCCTGACCTTCACATTAGTTTTTCCTCCTATTATTTCTCTCACTGGAGTTGCTTACAATAGTGCCTCCTTTTTTTTAGGAATTTCTTTTCCCATTAGCTTCTCCTGCCATTGCTCTGAGTTTATTAAATTGCACTCTTTCAAAGTCTGTGTCATGACTTGGCTGCACTCCATTTCCCTAAAAATCAAGAACTTCTACTTCTCCAGTGACGTCCTCCCTGGTGACTAGCGCCGACCCAAGGAGAGCTGATCCTCTTGGGCCTCCCTCACCAGCAAGACCAGTCAGGAATTTCCTGGAACAACAACACTTGGCAGATGGTCTTCATACAGACGGCAGGGTCATTAAAGCCCCCCTCAGTTCTACGAGGAAAGATTCTCAGCTTGCTTGGAGAAACCAATCTGCATCTTCTCGATCATCTGGCAATATCAGGCACCCAGAGCAGTTCTGGCTTCTGACTGGCTCCTCCGCATTTGAACTTGATGCTTGCCAGGTTCGTTCAGTAGGAGAGGACATTTCTAACATCCCGCACAAATCCTCCCCCCTCGGTTTTGAGCAAATTCTATCCCTTCCTTGACCCAGTCCTGGAGTCATCCCACTTTTCTTTTGCCTTTATTTGTCTTGTTCCAAAAGACTCTGCTCATCCTGGTTATTCTTCGTGTTCTGGCCATTGGGGGTGGACAGTGAAGGGTGTGGCTTTGTGGGCCAGCGCTCTTTCTGACATCTCACTGAGTGGCTGAGGAGGTCCCGTTTCGGCAAGACGCGCATTCCATCCAAACGGCCCTCGAGGTTTTGCCTCCGGTTTAACACCCTCCTAATCAAGCTCGCTCTACTCTGGCCAGACCTGCTTTTGGCAGGCCTTACGAGGCGCAGGAGAGCTTGCGCCACAATCCATCAACCGCCCAATACAAGTTGGGCGGTGAAGAAATACAATAAACAAATGAACGGATAAAATCCTTCATCCTGATAACTCAGACCTGGATGCCAGAAACCAAACCGCTCCCTCTGATACAATGCCTGAAGTCAGTCCTTTTCCGTGCTGAACCTAGTTCCCATCAACCTTGGTTGGGCGTCTCTGCGGCTGAGTCTGCTGCACAGACCTGGTCTGTCTAGTTCGTTTTTGAGTCCAAGCATTGTGGGCAGGCAGCAGGAGGAACCAAGCACGCTGTGCGAAGCCAGGCTCTGCCTCTCCCTGCCCTCTGTCTCGCATGCACAAGGGAGGAAGAACGCTGCGGGTGAAGTGGTGGAGAAAGAGCCCTCTGCAGACACAGCCTGGCTCCGGATTCATGCCAGAATGGAGGACCGCTGAAACATCTCGACTGCTCAGAACTTCTACAGCTTTTCTCTGGACTCCACGCCCGGGACTACATTCCATCTCAAGGTGGGGACGCAAGGACAAGGTCCCCGTGGCAGCCCTGGCGTTTGAATGGCATGCGAAGGGCCAGATTCAAAAAAGCTGGCACAGCCAGGACAAAAGCACGTGTTACTTATGAACACAATTACAGTTAGATTAATTAAAAGCTATGTGATTATTTCCCAGGTGTTTCATTGTGTCTGCCTTCTGTCACATTAAAAACTTTGGGAGGGGCTGCAGAGACCACATGGAAGCAGTCCATTCCTGATATGGCCCAAGGCGTCACGGACTTGGTCCTTGGGGGTCTTTCCTGGCCTACCCTCAACCTGCCAGGACTAAATGTGGGACTTCCTGCAGGCCAAACGCATCCTTGTTCTCCACAAGCGAGGGATCCTTTAACAACTCAGACAGCCTGCCTTTGGACATGGAAGTTCCATTGGCCGTTAGGCACGAAGAGCTGCTGATAGAGCCAGTGAAGCCTAAGTCCTGCTCCTGAATCAAGCCAAGGGTCCAACTAGCCCAGCCAGGCAGCCCCATGAAGCAGCACCTGCCCTCTGGAATGAGGGTTCTCCCCGAGATCTGTACCACTCCCACCCTCTTGGCATTCCAGAAGGCCTTGGAAACCTGCCACCTACCTTATCAATGCACCAACCAGAAGTCCGGCCCCCATGGGGCTCACCCAGTACACCCAGTGATAGTCCCAGTAGTTTGCAACCACTGCAGGGCCAAATGCTCTGGCCGGGTTCATGCAGGCTCCAGAAACAGCACCCCTGAACAGTGCAAAAAGATTGACAGTGAAAAGTAGAATGAAACGGCCATTCCCAGTAATGTGTTCAGAGACTTGGGATTCTCAGTCCTGGGCAAAAAGAGTGCCCTGGAGGCGCCTTCTTTGTCCATTCCCCCGCTTCTCCTCAAACAGCGTAGAGTTAATTCATACAGTGATACCTACAGTGCCCCTGCCCCAAGCCATTGACCTAGGCAAGCCAGACTCATGTTGGACCACTAGCCCAGTCCATTCAAGTCCCATTGGTACGCACTGAACTGACACTGAAATAACTGGTAGATCGGCTTCCGGTGACAGAGCAGGTCTTCTGAAGGGTAAGCACTGCTGCATTTAGTATTTCAATTTGTCTTTAGACGAACAGCAGGCAAGTAGGCACCAGCACCGCAGCACGAGACGTATTTTCTAGATGGCTAGAAATAGAAACCCTCCAGGCCAGGGGGTGGGCAGTCTTCACCTGGAGGTGAAAGTAGGAGCAGACATTCTCCCAGGCCTCTTGGGGGTTGTGCTGGGAGGAGCCAGCGATCTTGGGGGGGCACCCTGAGGCAGATGTGCAGGGGAAGGTGCTGCCTGGCCGTGGGGCCGTGTCCCTCAGCTGAGTCAGCATCAGCAGGAGAGCCATCCGGTGATTCCAGAGCCCCTCCCTGGAGGCTACACTCCTCCCTCCCACTTCTTAATCTCTGTATGCAACAGCTGGGAAAAATTACTTAGCTGCCTAACGGCAACTTAAGCATATATGACAATACGTGGTGCTGTCTCGTTTTTTTCAAAGTGAGGCGGTGTGGGACTTCTTCTCCCTGAATTGCCGGTGGAACATGGCTGGAGCTTCATCCAGAAAAGACCTCCATGGTGATGGAGAGATGCTGGGGATTTTAAGTGTTTTGGGGTATGAAAGGCCAAGTGCCAAGATGGGCACCATGGATCCTAGTAGCAAAGAGTGCCAGGGACAGTGTTCTACCCATTCTGGCCAGAAGAGCCGTTTCTGCCCAGGTCAAAGCCCAGGGCCCCATCTGTCCTCCAGCCAGGCAGTGGAGCTGTCCAGCAGGTCAGGAGGCCCTTGGCCGTGGCTGCTGCCAAACGAGGGAGCTGACCAACCACAGCAGATAACGAAGGCAAAGCCACTTTCCTCCCCATGCCAAATCTGGGCTGCCAATGATTCATTCCCTGATCTCATATGCTGCCCAGGCCACCCCATTGGGGCATCTTTTACCTCTGTGTGTTTTTCACAGGCTTAATCCTTTCAGACAAAAAAACCAGAGGAGGATGTTAATCCCTCAAGGAGCAGGTGTGCTCCTTGACTTGATTCCTGTAGGTGTTGGGAAGGGTTGAGGATCAGCCATCACGCTCATCAGGCTTCCCTCTCCCAAGCCCCCAGGTTGTTCTGAGCATCTGCAAAGCTGTTACTTACATCTGCCTAAATTTTTACACCCGCATTCTGAGATGTGAAAACATTACAAGTTCACCTATCTTGAAACCAGCTCTGCACCTGCCAGTGTTTTCAGCTTTCCTTTCAGAGCAGAAGGAACATCTTTTTGTTTACGCAGAGAAGTGAGCAGACACTGTCACCTGCACATGGGCGAGCAACTGGGACTGTTTTGGGAGTGGGGTGGGGAGCGAAAGGGATGGAGTTGACCTATGCAAATAAGTAGCATTGCTGGGTATTTTATACGGCAAACAGTTTTGTTTTGTGGAAGGGGAACTAATAAGTTTAAATCAATGGGAATAAATTTTGTGGGCCATAGATTGTGGTGGGGTTTTTTTTCAAACGATGTGGCCAAAATGTCATCCTGAAAACCATATAAAGTATAAGTTTGGCAGCAAGGCAGTAGTCCACAGTGGGTGTTCCACGAGGTGAAAGTAAGCATTTTGAGAGGTAGGTCCTGCCTTTCATGGAGCACTCCTGGATCTTTCCAATGCTGGCTTTCTGCTCCACCTTTTGAGAAGAATCTCAGCAGTAGAGAATGTAGAGAACTGGGAGGCAGGGCTGGCTGCGGTAGGCATTCATGCAGAAAGAACATGGGAACCACAAGAAAAGGCCAGTCCCCACCCGCCACCCCGTCACACACCACTTCTTCTGGGACTGAGTAGCGCTTGCCAGCCTTCTGGACAACTCACCCAGCCAGGATGTCCACTGTGACTGTGAAGCCAATGCAGAAGGGTGCCAGTGGACTCTTGGTTTTCTCGTTAATGGCACCCATGCAGACAGCCAGCACCAGGAACATGGTCATCACAATCTCCCCCACCACAGCAGCAGGGAGCTGGTGGTCTGAGGAAATGGCAGTGAAGGCTGCTCCTGTGGCATTTTCATATCTCTCCCACGTTGTTGTCACCTGAAGCAGACATCAAAGAGGGATTATTGCAAATTGATAAACCTGGATTAACCAAGCACACCAGCTGTGCCCAGATCATCTGCACTGCCCAAACAAAGAAACCGTGGAAGTTCATGGCCTAGTCTGGTTCACACACAAGTGCCCATAAGTATCTGAGGTCCTTCAGACTGAGTGGCTGCTTTGCCACTGGACCAAGATTTGGGACATCGCTTGGGATACCTTCTTAGCTTCACATCAAAGGGCTGTAGTTTCAGGTGTCCGAAATCCATTCCTGAACCAGAGAAAGATACACTTCCTCCTGTGAGAGAGGAAGGCCTGGATCCAGAACTGCTGCAGCAGGTGGCTTCCAGACGGAAGGAGAAGAAGCCAGAGCTGGACAGGAAGGCTCGCCTTCCTCATCTCACCCCCATATTGCCTTCATGTTGCATTTGGTTTGGTAAGGAAAGAAGGTCAGCATGAAGGCATTTTAAGAAGCTAAGCATCAACCAGGAGGTGTACTTTTCTGCCCCCATGAACCATATTAGCTCACCCTGGTTCTTTTCAGGGGGTTTTGCATGGGAGATCCTCCATGGGTCAGACACTTCTGTCCTTGGCCCTGCCACCCAATGTCTGCCATAGCCTCTGCTCACCATCTGTGATGGTATGTGGGAATGACCTTGGGAGACAAGGCAACAAGACACAGCCAAGGGAATGGTCAGATAAGAAGCAGCTGAGCCTGCAGCTGGATGGTGGGTGGGGCAAGAGGCTCAGGAGGGACCCTCCCTAGTTGGGGGGCAGTAAAGGGGACAGGGGGAGAGAAGTACTTTCAGACTTGCAAGTTTCTGTTAATGGATCCTTACAATAAAGTAGCATTGGCTCATCTGGCCGTGTTTCCTGTCTGGTCTACCTGGGCAGGCTGACACCATCCTTGTGGCAAGCTGCCCATCTCCACCCAGATGCTCCCCCCATCCCCCTCCATCCCAGCCCCCAGACATACCTTGGCCAGGGCAGCTCCAATCATTCCCCCGCACAGCTGGGAGATCCAGTATGGAATGACCATCACCATGTTCAGCCCACCAACGAGCCATGCCCCCAGGGAGACAGCAGGATTGTAGTGGCCTCCGCTGCAGGCAGAAAGGGGGAAAGAGAATTTCTGCTCAGAGGAATGCCTGGGAGGAAGATGATGTCGGATCACACCGTTGCCTGCTGGCAGGGAGCAGAAGTCAAGAAATTTGGAGGAGAAAACTTCAACAGCCTTGTCATGGAATTATTCCCTTTGTTCAGGCCTCTTCTGGCTTCATTCATGAAAAAGAATCAGTGGAACGTTCAAGTCCACACTTCTGACTGGTGTGAGGCTCAGCTATAGGTTGCACTACGTTTGCTCCTGCCGTTAACGGCCTTTCCCCACCCAACGGTTATATTTGCATCTTTCCAGGGCATGAACAAGAGTGAGACAGGCTTAGGTCGTCCTCAACTGTGCCAATAGGATCCCCCTCCCTTATTCCAACTCCTGCAAGGGCAGCCTCACCTTGCCTAAGGACTGTTGGGTCAGTTGCCTATTCAGTTCCTTGGAGACTGGCAATAACTGGGAAAGGGGGCAACAGAAGGGGGTCGACCAGAAGGACAGCAAATCTCAAGATGGTCTCGTTTTCTGCCAACTCAGGGATGAGAAGAATCCAACTCAGCCACGGGGAAAGGGTTGAATTAGGAATCCTCTCTGGGCAGTGTGGCTTGGCTCTGCCAAAGTTATACAGAGCGGTGAGGCCAGGGGGATATAGCACAGGGCACCCCCTTCCTTCTTACAGGAGGGTTCCCCTGGCATGTTAAAATAAAATGGGGAACTTCCTAATCAGACCATCTCCTGCCATGCAAGGCCAGCAGCCAATATCATTCCCAAATGTCCCCTTTTGCCTGAAGTGAGGCTGTTCCAGTAGAGCCCTCCTTTTTGGGGGGAGACGGGCGGTGATAGAAATTTGAATAATGAATAAATGAATAAAGAGAAGGGCTTCCCTTCCAGCAGGGGGTTCCAGGACCAGAATGGCTCTCACCAGCAAGTTCACCTGGCACCCACATTGAAACAAAGCCTCTTGAAACAAGAGCCAAGCAGTGAAAACATTTTCACTGCCCAAAGTATTTAAACTCTGTGATGTCCTGATGTCATTTATCTGCTGGCCATTGTGCTTGGCTCTGTTGTTCTTTCTTTATGTAAATCACCTTCAAATCATGGACAAAGGATGACCACAGGTTTAACTAGCTAAGCCCTGTTTGAGGCCCAGCTTTTAAGAATAGGCCTGAAAGCAAGGTAGGCGCTCCAGTTACAAACTGGCCCAGAGGAGCGATGCAGAGCGCAAAAATGCAAAGGAAGAGGATTGAGGCTGCAGACCTGCCAATTTAGACAGCTGCAATGCAGACTTAGTGGTGAACAGAGCAGAAGTCAAGAAGAACAAGGGGAAAAATGACCCACTGCAGCTCTGCACTTTGAGGACTACTTTCCACTTGTTTGGATCTTGTTCCAAGGGCCTGCTCCTACAAGCAAGGGACCAAAGAACTGGTTTTGCATGACACCGATTCCCATTTGGTTGATCTGTGAGCCATCAAGTTGGGGATTTTTAGCACCCAAGAAGATTCAAAGAGATCGCCTTGGGCAGGTTATACTCCCCCAAGGCTGCACCTTCTCTCAGCCTCAGTCAACTCATCTGCAATATGGGATTATTTACTTGATAGCTGGTTGTGAGGATTACATCTGGAATACTCTATGTGAAACCCTTTGAGCACTTGACAGCATTATAAGTCTCATTAATTATTGAAATTACCACCAATTTCTGTTGACAGAAAACACAGTAGTCATGTGCAACTAGGAAACGCTGGGATCATGCCATGATTAAGCACCTCTCCCATTGGATGAAAAGGATGGATTACCGGCTGGGATTCACCTCTCTAGAAAAAGGATGCTTAAATCAAAGCAGTGTTAAAAGTTAATTTTCTTTTGCCAGTGTGGGGCAGGGGGAGCAGATGGATTTTAAAGATCTACTAAAAGTCTGCTTACTCCAGTCTAGGACAGCTGGAGTTTAACTGAATGCAGCTTCTGAGCAAAGGTCTCCTCGTCATCCTTCTAGCAGGTGGGGCCAGCAGGAGCAATGACAGAAGAGGTTCAAGGTGGGGAGTTGGAACTCCGGTCCCTCCAATTTATGTGCCTTGTCTGCAGACCAAGGAGAACCCAGAGTCCCTCCCCACACCCAACCTTGGACTTTGCTTCCTGATTATTTCCTTGCCTCCCTTCCCTACAGCTCTGCAAAGAATCTGAGTCCCAAAATCACCATTAGCCTCAAATCACTGGGGAGCCACCTCACCCCTGGAAGCATTATCTGGAGCAATGTTTCTCAACCCTGGCCACTTGAAGATGTGTGGACTTTGTGGCTAGCTGGGGAATTCTGGGAGTTAAAGTCCACACATCTCCAAGTGGCCAGGGTTGAGAAACACTGATCTGGAGGTTGAATTCAGCTGACCCCCCTCCTGCTTGGGCTCTAGCCTCCTCCATCGCTCCCTCGTGGATAACTTGCTAGCTTCAAGCTTTGCCAAGACCTTCTCGACCCTCACTAGGACCGCACCCCCTTGCCAAAGCCCACGGCTGCCCCTTCCTTCACCTGATGTTCCCCAAGACGGCAATGGTGAGCCCCAGCGCCAATCCGTGGGCCAAGGCTGGCTGTAGCCTCCCCGTGCCCTCTGAGTTCTCAATGACTGAAGCGCAGCCGATGAAGATGAAGAAGGCTGAGCCCACCAGCTCCCCGAGGCATGGCTGCAGGTAGTGCTCATACCAGTGGGGCAGGGCAGGGCTGCGTCTGCCATCCAGCTCAGGCTCTTTGATAGACATCCGTCCAAATTCCACATCTGACATGGCTGGGCAATTCTGGAAGACAAAGATTCTGCCTTGGTATGCAAAATTGTTCCCTGCCAGCCCAGTCAGGTGGATGGAGGTTGACCCTGGTATGTGACAATGGAGACTTAAATCGGCTTGCTTGTCATTCCCACAAGGCCAGACTGTTCTGAGCAGGGTGAGGCTTTGGCAGAGCTGCCCCCCATTGTCCTCCTCTTACCCAGCTCGGGCAACAGGAAGGAAAATCAAACCCACCAGCCACCCCACACTTGTAAACACTGCAGCCACCCTGACTGGTCAGGCGAAGGTCCCCCCATGCCACCCACTCTCTCTCTCTCTGAGAGCAGCCAGCCAGGAACGGAGTGCAGAAGTGCAAGGCAGAACCAACCAGCCATCCGAGAAATTCCGAACTTGGGCCGGGCAGCTGAGTTCACCCCGGGACTGCCCCAGGTTTGTTTTCATTTTTCAGAAGGCCTTTTTGGGCCTGCAAAGATGTAGACTTTTCCCAGGAGAAAGCCTCACTACTGCTCTACTGTTTACCGGTTCTGCGTAAGGGCTGTGTTCACATGACACATCAAACCAGTAAATGACCCATCTCGTTTTAGTCAAGGATGCTGCATGAACCCAGCCCATGTGGTCAGT
This sequence comes from Candoia aspera, assembly GCF_035149785.1. Classification (NCBI taxonomy): domain Eukaryota; kingdom Metazoa; phylum Chordata; class Lepidosauria; order Squamata; family Candoiidae; genus Candoia; species Candoia aspera. Next base: position 18,675,078 of record NC_086166.1, on the reverse strand, counting down.
TCATGGCGGAATGTGCTGTGGGAACCCAGAAGGCTGGGTCAGTTTGAGAATCCAGGCAAGCATGGCAAGTGTAAGGGCTGTTTCAATGAGCTGGTGCTTAGAAGGGGCTTGCCAACGGGGTGGGAGAGAGTGACTGATCAGCGGTTGAGAGGGTTACTGTTGCCGTTACGGGGCATAAGGGAACCACAGAAAACCACCTTGCTTTTTTATTTAAAACTCACCTGCTTGGATATAACCTGAAATGAGTTTTGGGCAGAAGTATTGCTGAGATGATTACCCCAATCCACCTCCCTCATCCGCTCCTATATTCACCCAGATAAATCCACCCCTTTTGGAAGCTCCACAGCAGTGCTGGGCAGAGGCACAGAGCTGATTGCAGGACAGCCCCCCCCCCCCAGCCTCCCCACCTCCCCTGCCAAAAGGGCAGAAAAGCCACCTCCAGGGCGCACCACTTGCACCCTGTCCTGCAATCCTTTCCCCTCCCCACTCAAATATGTACTGCTAGACACCCCACACTAGTGTGGGAGTACAAAGGCCACTTTCTACATGCAATTATTTCGTCATTCTGTTTTTTGGCCCAATAATGTCTCCACACTGGAGCTCTAAATGTAGCCCCAAGGGATCCATCCCACATGGCAATCTATTGCCTCCCCTGAGTTGGGTGGAGCTGCTGGGTTGAAAGCGCCAGAGCAGCGTCGGGCCAGATCTTTGTGGGTTTGCTTTCCAGGAGCAAGCAAGGAGCGTTTCCCTTGGGTCTCAATCCCACCTTATTCTCTTTCTTCTTCTCACCTGAGGAAAGGTGAGAAGGGCCCATGGGATTGCTGGGGTGGGAGACTCAGTAGGTGCCCTGAATCAGTGAGGACTAGCATCTTCAGAGGCACCCTTGTAAAGTGCATGAGTCTTAGTTTCTTGACCCACAAGCTCCTTCTGTGCTGGAATCTCATCCCCTTTGCCCGAGGGAGCCTCACAGGAAACCCAGCTGCCAGTGAGAGACGCAACTGGACTTCTACTTGTTTAAAACATGTCCAGTTTGCACTAAAGAGGCAGGCTATAAATTTGCACACATATCAAAATAAAATGTTGGCTTTGGCACATCCTATTATTCCCCCCCAAAAAGTATCTATACTTGATATTTAAGATTTGAAAAGTATTCTTCAGCAATTATAAGAAGTGAACTTTGGAACGAAGATCTGACTTAGAAGACTTTTATCCAGTGTGGTTTTCGAAAAAAGCAAACAACAAAAAACCTCTTTTCTGTCCAAGGAAGAGCAAAATGCCAGCCTGTACTCAAAGCTGGAGGCAATTCCTAAGGGTCACCCTCTGGGCTCCGTCTCTGTTCATCATCAGGCAGAGGAACAGATTCATTTCCACAAAGCTCCTGATGAGAAATTATTCCAAGAAAGGAATGAAGGAGCTACTTGCTTTTCAAGCACTCTTTCTTGCAATTGTGTTTTAACACTTTCAAAGGCATCCTATAGACCAAAATATTTTTCATTTGTCTTAAGGCTGATTCCCTGTTCACTTTAAGTATTTGGAAACAAACAGGAGATGCAGGAGGGCTTTGCAGCCTGTCCAGGGAATGCAGAATGGAGGCTTGCCTGTCCCTCTCTGGACGGGATCCTCATCCTTCTCCTGCCCCCACCCCGGCCTCCCCCAGCCCCAAGCTGTTGCGGGTCTCACCTGGGCGTCTCACCTCCTGGCTGCAGCAGCTGGACAGCTTCACCCTGGAAGAGTGGAGGCTCCTCACTAGCTTGCCCAACGCTCCTCCGGCTGACCGGCCCTGTTGGCCAGGAGCAGCAGTTTTCTTATCTCCTGGGAAGACTGGCACCCTCCCCACTTGCTCTGGGGTGTGTGAGAAGTGTGACAAAAGTACAGTCAGACCTGGAGGGGAGGGGACAGGAGGGGGCTGTTCCAGCCGACTGAGGAAGGAGAGCTGTTTGTTCGGGGGGGGGGGCAGGTTGCTCAGGTTCAAGGCTTCCTTTCGGAGGACTCTGCCAAACCTGGTTGCCAGCCTGGGCGAAGCGCAGGGTGCAGATTCCCCAAGAGCAAGCCAAGAGACACTCCTTCCTCAGAGCAGCGGTGCCTGCTTAGGAGAGGCGGTCGGTGCACGTGAGAGGAAGGGGTGGGCACAGCTGCCTCTCCTAAAAGAGGTGGCACCGCCAGCGCTCCCTCTGAGCCAGGAGGCCTCTTGAGCATGATGGGGGCAGTTGGCCTCATCCGATGGGTGGACATTGACTCCCAGAATTCCTTGGCAGCCCAGCCGTGCAAGAATTCTGGGAGCCGGCATCCATTCCTTTGGAGGCATCAAGGCTGGCCAGTCCTTTCTCAATGTACCAGCATATGAAGCACTAACAACAAGAGGGTGGCCTTGAGCACGTACAGAGTGCTTCTGCATTGAGTCTGGGGATAAAGCTGGGGTATAAATTGGCTGCCACTGAAAGGCCAGCAAGCCCAGCCCTGCCTTTGCGTAAAGACGCTGCTGCTGTCTGCAGTCAGTGCCTCTGCAGGGCCAAGTCTGGGCAGAGAATTTCAGCGAAATGCCCTGAACGGAGAGCTCGGAGGCCTCCTCACCTCGGGTGCTCGGGGCAGACAGGCAGGTGGTGGCTAGAAGCAAACCGTGGACGGAGCCCTCCTCAGGCTGTGCTTGGCTGTGGCTGCTCGTGCAGCAAGTGTGACGGGCACCTCTTTCAGGCTGGAGAGACCTCAGGGCCACAGAGATGATACAGTCTGTGCAAAGGGCATCAAACGGTTGGGGAGGGCAGAAAGTGGGACCCAGGAAAGGGAGGCATTGCCATGGGACACTCGTTGGAGGGATTCCCGCCCCCCAGCAAATAAACCTCCCCCCATTGCCATTGCCACTGCCTCCCACCAGCCTTCCCCAGCTTGGCATCTTGCAGCGCTGCTGGTGTCTGACTCCCATAAGGCTGTTTGGAAACTATGGAGGCTGCCAGGTGGGGGAGTCTGATCTCAGCCAACCAGACAGATTCGGGGAATCGGGTTGGACGATGTTTTATTTACTACCACTCAGACTCTGCACCGTGTTGTTTCTCGTGACCAGCGAATGCCAAAAAGAGACAAATTTTGAGCCATTGGTAAATGTTTAGTTAATCAGCAGACAGGAACGACAGTATCAAGCTCCACGTACATGTACCCTGAATGGGGGCTCCTCAGATCAGTATGGCCCAGTTAGAGAAGTCCCAGAGCCGTGGAGTGGATGAAATCCGGAGCTTCTCCTTCTTCTAAAGCAACATGGAGCCTTGTTTTTGTTTAGCGACTGACTTTCTGTCCCTCCATGTCTGTCTCTTTGGCGGACAGCATTGCTGGATTTGCTTTTCTCACAGCTGAGGACAGGCCAAATGCGCCACCCTTGAGGCTGGGCAAAGACCAGGAGATCTGTGCTCCCGTCCACCTTCCTCCAACAAAGCTCACAGGGAGCCTTTGGGCCATCCATGGTCTTGAGTGCAGCCAACCTCACAGGGTTACATGCTGGGGAAGAGCCAGGGGAGGGAAGTCTACGCTCTGCCCCGGAAGCTCCCAGAAGAAAGGCAGAATAGAAATCTATTGAATGAATAACTGGAAACTGTAAATGCAGTGAATTCCCTTTACTGGATTTGCAGGAAGAATTTCAAAAACACTTCTGATCTTGTGCCTGCAATAAAACTAGCTAGATTTACACAGGATTTTTAGTTAAAAGGACATTCTGAAAGAACTGGATTATCCCTGGCTTGCACGTTCCCCCCCCCCACCTCTCTCTCTCTCTCTCTCTCTCTCTCTCTTTCTCACACACACACACACACACACACACACACACACACTCAAGAAAAAATGGGGAGGCAGTAGGGCTGCAACTTCCCTGTGCTAAGATCTTGATTGGCAGAGATGTACGAGGGAGGGGGTCAAAGAAGTCAAGACTGCAGCTAGCCCAGTGATCAAAGCCCCACCCTTTGGGACACATAAAACAGGAATGGCACTTTGATCACATCTGGTGGCTCCCATCTTGACTTTTTTGACCCCCTCCCTGAAGATACCGTGTTGATTGGCAAGACCTGCTTTTGAGGGTGGATGGAGCAGGACACACACACACATGCTGCCATTGTCCACGGCTGGTAGCAAAGAGGATGCTCAGCCTGGTCCTTTGCCCAGGACCTGAATTTTTGCTAACCTCTTGCATTCTCACAAAGAAGCCAGCTCAGCACCCTGTCCTGCTGGGGATGATGGGAGTTGCCTTTCAATCCATCTGGATGATACCAGCCTGCACCGAGGGAGGGGAAGGCCCTCTGCTCATCTAGAGCTAACTCCTATTGTGGGGATACAGAGATCCTGCATCAACCACAGGAAATGAAATGAAGTGTCCTTATAATGCAGAGGGTCGGAGACAGGCTGCCCACAGTTTCTCACCCGGAAGGGAAAGTACAACCCACTCTGGAGTCACTGAAACAGAGATGCTGCCAGCAAGCAGAGAAGAAAGCCAGCATTTATTAACATTTTCACACTGTGGCTCATGGAGGTAACAGTGGAATAAACTCAAGGAACCTATGAGGCTGTGCAACCCCAGACCCGACTCCCCAGAACCCAGGCAGAACCCTAGAAGCTGGGGCAGACTTTTATGATGGGATTTGAGCATAGGATCCCTTCTAGGCATAGGATTCCCTAAGGGACGCGGTGGCGCTGCGGGTTAAACCGCTGAGCTGCTGAGCTTGCCGATCAGGTTGGCGGTTTGAATCTGTGTGACGGGGTGAGCTCCCGTGGCTAGTCCCAGCTCCTGCCAACCTAGCAGTTCGAAAACATGCAAATGTGAGTAGATTAATAGGTACCGCTTCGGCGGGCAGGTAACAGCGTTCCGTGTAGTCATGCTGACCACATGACCATGGAAGTATCTATGGACAAACGCCGGCTCTTCGGCTTTGAAACGGAGATGAGCACCGCCCCCTAGAGTCGGACACGACTGGACTTAATGTCAAGGGAAACCTTTACCTTTACCTATCCCTTCTAGGCAGAGCTTAACATCTCCTGCTACTATTAATGTAATGGTTTTTCCAATCTCCTTCCTATAAAGGCACAAGACAGGACTTGCTTCCTTCAGCACCACGGTTCATAGGACAGGCTGTCCCTTTATCATCACCGGTGAGAACTGGAAAGGGAAAGGTGAGAAAGCTGATGAACCCTAAAGTGTTAGTTTGAACAAGAAAGGTGGTCTACAATTATCATATTTTAGCCCTCACAAAACAAAACACTTCCACTTTTAGATAATGTGAAGGGCAAAAAAAGTAAATCTATTTGGGTGGTTGGGCACTTATTTATTGTTATACATGGCTGACCTTTGTCAATTAAATTGTCAACCATTAATTGCTTATAAGGAGTTACTTAGTATTTTATAGATTGGGACAGGAATATACTCAGGTATGGTCAAGATGGTGGCCACAGCAGTGTGACTGAAGCTCCATCTGTGTGATCGAAGCCCTGCCTCCATGACACACTAAAAACAGACAGAGCTTTGATTGCACCGCTGTGACTGTCATCTTGACTTTTTTGATCATACCTTGAGATATTCCTTGATAAGGAAAGGCAAGATGAAAGAAAGAAAAAGAAAGCAAGAAAGAAAGAGGGAGGGAGAAAATCTGCAGATCCCTAATCCTGCATTCTATTTTTATACCAGTGTTGACATTTCTAGTGACCATGAAGGAGAAAGGAAGCCCATGGGTGAATTTTGGATGAAAAAGTGACAAGACGGGAGGCTGCTAAGGGGTGGTCCACAGAGCAAGTTGGTGTTGGGAATGCAAGATAAATGGAAGAGAAAGAAGAGTGATCTCTTCCTCTTTAAGAGTTGAAAAGATGGGAAGAGTAGTTGGACATGTCAGAAATGTAGATGTCTGGCATGGTCACCAAATGCCAATTAATGGAGAAATTCCACACTGGTTTCTAGTATCTTGTCAGAAGAGTAAAATGTATTTGTTGCAGTAGGTTGGAAATTTAACCTCACCAAGATCACTTCCACGCAATCCAGAAGAGTGAATGTTTGGTGTCTGTTACGGGCAAGAGATTCTCAGAGCAAGAAGGCAGAGAATATAAATAAGTGACTGTCAGGCACAACTATTGAGTTTGAGAAGCAGAAGCAGGAAGTCCTTTCCACAGGAGAAGATGTGAAAAGAGAAACCTCTCTAACTGAATCAGGAGGGGATAGAAGGTCTGGATCACCCGAGTGCCATTCACTGGGTTACAGTAAAGAGTTGTTTCTAGCTGTGTTGCTCAAGAGTTTCAGAAGCTTCTGTCTACTCCCTTAGGGAGCCTGACAGTTGGAGGAAGAGTATGTATCCTGAAAGTCTAACAGTTATTTCACTTTCAGTTATTTCACTTGGAGACAGAGATTTGAAAGAAGTGGATCAAATAATATAGAAGTGGGAGGGAATTTAACAGCAGCGGCTACTACAGCTGCAGAACGGTGAAGGTAATGCCACCCACAAGCCACGGGTAGCCCTTTCTGGTCCGAAAATGAGGGGCATGTGTGGTTCCTCCATGCTCTGGATCTGCCCTAAAGCTAATGCCATTCGATTCCCCGGAATATGGTGATAGAGGAGCAGGACCAAGGAGGTGGCAAGCGCTGGTGCCGCTGCGACATAGCCTGGGTTTGGCCATCACACCCTGGCAGGTTACCACCTTTGGGGTGGAACAAGAACAACAGCACGTTGTACTGAGCGTGGTGCCTTTGCGTTTCAGGTGTTGAGCAATCACTCCTTTGGCTTTATTGGTGTGTCGGTAATTAAGATTCCTCGTTAATAGCAGTTGTTCTCTGTTGGCGGAAGGTACAGAATCCCACAGATGTTTTTACGATGTTTCACAAGGCTCAAGGGACAGGGAGGAAATTTCCACTTGCTTGCTTCAGCACAAGCTGTCTTGCTGGCTCCTGGAAGCAGGGAGGGGGCCCATGTCTGCTCCAGGAGTGGATGAGTGCGGAGAAAAGGAGCCGATGTCTTTGGCGGTTCTCCTTCCTCAGCCCAGATGGCTGCTGGGAAGCTCTCTCATGTCAAGCCATGGCAGGCCAGTCCTACCACTGGGCAGAACCAACCAGCAACTTAAAGGGCAGTCGCTTTGGGGGAGGGGGATGGAATGGATGCACATTGCCGATCCCCCTTGGTGGAGGACCTGGCTCTGCTAAACTCATCAGCTGCCCTCAACTTCCCTGCCCACTATAAGAATACTGCTTTTTGTGGAAAAGAGGGCCCTGGGAGTGGGGTATTTCTTCAACCATCCACAGAGGAAACAGGGAGGTACCTGAGGCTCCCAAATGACAAGGCCTCTGGGACCTGCTTCCCCACCTCCCCTCCTGGGTCCACCATATTTGCATGACTGCAGCCATTTCCTCTGCAATTGCTGTCTCCTCTTGACCCTACCCTGATCTCCAGATGCAGGAGGCAGCCTGTGGCCCTGGAATTCACTGGCAGCCCACTGCACACTTCTTATAGATGCATGAAGAACTTTGGGCAGAGTAGCAAATCTATTCTGGGGTCTCCAAAAACTTCAGGCCTGCCCTACAGCCTTCTACACTCCCCTGGCCAATGGTTTTCTTGCTATCTTTCCAGAGCAGGAAGAGTCATTTTCTGCTAATAATAATCCCAAGATTAATATTAAGTCCTGCAAAGCTGGCAAGCTCAGGAAACCACTTGGATTTCTGGAAACAGTTTTATTGCTAGGAGGATAACGTACCAGAATCTTGAAAGCCTACCAAAGTAATTCTCCAGCTCAACTTACACCTAGTGTAATTAAGGCAGTGTTATTCCAAGCCTCTTTCTCATGCTTTTCCACTCCCCTGGACTCCAGAATCTCTTCTGTAACAACACTGTTTCCTCCCTTAACTGCCTTGCTGACCCCACTGTGTTCCCAACAGCTGTTAGGTACTCCACCCCAACACATGACCAAGATTTTGCCAAGATGCTGGTCCTGGCCAAAATGGCAATGAGATTCTGGAAACAGAGACAGCAAAGTCCTGCCTCTTGACCTCAGCATGAGAATGCAACATCTGAGTAAATCAGCCCTTCCATTAAACACAGCCGTGAGAAGTCAACCTTGCGCTCTGGGGTGGTGAGGGAGGGGGAAGGCAGCTCTCCTGCACTTCAATAGCACCAGTTGTGCTGAAATTGACAGGTGCCGCTTCTCCCAGGCAGGCAGAAGCTGGTGCTCCTGTTCAGTGACCAGCTAGTGAGGAACACCTTCAGCCTTATCTGTCATAGCCTCTGGGGCTTGCTGGGCAACAGGCAACACTCTACCCCAGCTTCTAAGCACAGAGTCCTCATGGCCAGGTATGGCAGAAGGAAAGAGAGACCCTCTTGTTGGTGCTCAGAACCAACCCCAGCTGCATCCCTGGCTCCTCCTAAGACCTGGGGCTTTGCTGCCCTCTCCTCTTTCCTCTTCCCTCACTTGCCTGTGGCAAGCTATCTTTCCCTTGACCTTTTTCCTCCAGCCAACCTCTGGATCACCAACATTCCAGCCTGTCCCGGGTATCTTACGGATTCACAGGCAATCCCTTGATTTTGGACACCCATAAAGCAGTTGTCAAACACTGTCCCCCTTTCCTTAAGGGTTGGAAGGACTTAATGGTTTCAGGGAAATGCTACTCACAAGCAGCTACCAAGTGAAGCAAAGACTCCAGCCTTCTCTCCAGCTTTGAAGCAGCTAATAGAAAGTCATCCAGGCATCAGCTAACAGGAACTGTCTAATTAGGATTTGGCTTTGTCCCTCCCAGCATCACAACAGCCTCCAGCCTTCTTGGGAATTGATCTCCAGCTGTTCTTTTGTATCCTTTTGGTTTCCAGAGGGGAAGGGAGGTTTTATCATCGTTCTTTGGAATTGGAGTTTATTGATGATTCAAGAGCTCACCAGGGACTTCAAAAGCTGGTAGCTCGCAATCATTTTCTAAGCCACTGTCTCATGTCCTACTCTGGGGCATCCTAGAGGTTCATTACCAAGCTCAACAGAGGTCAGTGGCTCATGGGAGTTTTCACACCTGATGCCAAGAGCATCTTGGAAGAGCACGTTGTCACTTTGGAATAGAAAAGTAACAGGAAAGAAAAGGCAGTGAAGCAGGTTTGAAAAACAAACAGTCTTCTGATCAGTGACATAGTATTAATTCAGCTGTGACCATATACACTGAGGATACTGCGCAAAATACTGCAAATAAAAACCACCCCAGATTTCAGAGATACAATGCCATCTGACCCTACCAAGGGCACCCTCATTTCTAAGGCCTTTCCCCCCAGCTGAGTTGGTCTTCTCCACCCGCCCTTTCTGCATCCTTCTCCTGCCTCTATTGCTCCTGTTCCTGGTCTTTGCCATTATCAGGACTTTTCTCCAAAGTATAACAGCTTTTACACACCTTGCAGCAGTTCCTGAATGGTGCCTAATTAAGGGGGGAAATATGACTTTAACAATGACAAATGTAAAGATGTCATCAGGCTGTCTCACTCCTTGGCTGGAGAGGAGATAAAAGCTACACCAGGGGAAAAAGTGTGTGTGTGTGTGGGGGGGGGGGGTACTGCCAGAACATGTCCGTACTGTGATTAGCTGCAAGTGGGCACACCCTTTATTATTTGTGAAATTATGCAGTGATTTATTTGCAGCTCCACTGAGGCTTTAGTTAGGGATCTGGGAGTTAGAAAGGGATGCTAAGAAAACTGAAAGGTGTGGAGAGAAATGTGAAGAATAATTTAAGGTTTTTGAACAGACCTCCTTGACATGGCACCATCTACTTTATAATGGCTGTGAATGCTGGGATTTGACATCCAGCCCTTCTGCAAGGCAGTAGACTGGAAATCACTGACGTAGAATATCAAGCTTTCAGTGACTGCCGGTCCTGGTAACTACAAATGCCATCTCCACCATCAGGGGCAATAAGCTCTCAGTAGGGGTTGCTATCACTTGGTTTATGTGTTAGCTTTATACCCCATGTTCTCTCCAAGAGCTCATGGCCAGTTACATGAGGGTTCCCCTTTGTTTTATCACCGTAACAGCAACCCGGTGAGGTCAGCTCAGCCAGGTGAGAGAGACTTTCCTTAGAAGCCACAATCCATGGCTGAAGGTGGACTGCAACCCGGGGATCCCGCTCCTGGTCCAGTCCCTGAGTCGCTCTGTCCCACGGACTTCTTAGGATTAGTGATTCAGCTGACACCCTGAGCTTCTCCCTGGGCAGGGCACTCAAGGCAGAATACAGGCATGGAAGGGGCTCTTCAGCATACCTGCCACAAGTCTTCAGAATGGCCACTGTGATTGGCCACTTAATCCAACAAAGATCAGGAACAGATCCTGGTATGTTTATATTACCATGATTCCTGCAGGGTTTTGCCTCCAGAAAAGAGGGTGAAGGGCAGGAAGAACTGGGAAACATCTTGATTCTGGAAAGGAAGAACACACAATCCTAATCTGTTTGTTTTCCATGCTGAGGTTGAGGCAAGAGACAGCCATCTTCGTCTCCAAGAGAATCTTCTCCTGGAAGCTCTGGGACACGTTGGACACTTGAGAGGAGCTTCTTCAAAGGTGCTGAGAAAGGCAGGACAAGCACTGCTGGGAGACCCCAGGCCCATCATGACCAGTTTGCTTCTGCAATGGGCTGCTCCGTAGTACGCTTTGTGATTTACACCTTTTTCATGGGGGGCAACAGTGGGACCAAAAGAGTTCTGGTGGTGGGCATGAGATCCACAACTTCAGAGCAAGGGCAGATGTTTTTTTTTCTTCAAGATTAGTCATTGCAGAACCTTTCAGGAGGTCCAGCAATGCATGGAGCGAGAACTGCCAGATGTACAAGCTGGGTTTAGAAAAGGCAGAGGAACTAGGGACCAAATTGCCAATATCCGCTGGATAATGGAAAAAGCCAGGGAGTTTCAGAAAAACATCTATTTCTGTTTTATTGACTATTCTAAAGCCTTTGACTGTGTGGACCATAACAAATTGTGGCAAGTTCTTAGCGGTATGGGGATACCAAGTCATCTTGTTTACCTCCTGAAGAATCTGTATAACGACCAAGTAGCAACAGTCAGAACAGACCACGGAACGGACTGGTTTAAGATTGGGAAAGGAGTACAGCAGGGCTGTATACTCTCACCCTACCTATTCAACTTGTACGCAGAACACATCATGCGACATGCTGGGCTTGAGGAATCCAAGGCTGGAGTTAAAATCGCTGGAAGAAACATTAACAATCTCAGATATGCAGATGATACCACTTTGATGGCTGAAAGTGAAGAGGAACTGAGGAGCCTTATGATGAAGGTGAAAGAAGAAAGTGCAGAAGCTGGCTTGCAGCTCAACCTCAAAAAAACCAAGATTATGGCAACCAGCTTGATTGATAACTGGCAAATAGAGGGAGAAAATGTAGAAGCAGTGAAAGACTTTGTATTTCTAGGTGCGAAGATTACTGCAGATGCTGACTGCAGTCAGGAAATCAGAAGACGTTTAATCCTTGGGAGGAGAGCAATGACAAATCTCGATAAAATAGTTAAGAGCAGAGACATCACACTGACAACAAAGGTCCGCATAGTTAAAGCAATGGTGTTCCCTGTAGTAACATATGGCTGCAAGAGCTGGACCATGAGGAAGGCTGAGAGAAGGAAGATCGATGCTTTTGAACTGTGGTGTTGGAGGAACATCCTGAGAGTGCCTTGGACTGCAAGAAGATCAAACCAGTCCATCCTCCAGGAAATAAAGCCAGACTGCTCACTTGAGGGAATGATATTAAAGGCAAAACTGAAGTACTTTGGTCACATAATGAGAAGACAGGACACCCTGGAGAAGATGCTGATGCTGGGGAAAGTGGAAGGCAAAAGGAAGAGGGGCCGACCAAGGGCAAGATGGATGGATGACATTCTAGAGGTGATGGATTTGACCTTGGGGGAGCTGGGGGTGTTGACGACCGACAGGAAGCTCTGGCGTGGGCTGGTCACGAAGAGTCGGAAGCAACTGGATGAATAAACAACAAAAAATGGCACCAGACTGACATCTCCAGGCCAGCTTCACACTTCATGCTGAGACATAGTTGGCTTAATAAGCCATACTGGTCTGGTTCATACATCACACTAAGCCAAACATAAATGAACAACATATCTTTCTGGGTGGGTCTATACATGAAGATAAAATGTGTAGTTAGGCTTAGCATACTGCTTGGAGTCAGTCAATTCCAACTGAATCAATAAACTATACATAAGCCACCCATGGGTCAGTTCAACGTGTTAACCCCCTCACTGTGAAGTGTGAATCCATCCACAAACTGCTCTTCCATTTGTATAATGATTGCTCAAGCATAGGCCATCTCTTCCCACTTCCACCCCCCACCCCACCCCCCACACACAAAACCACCTGACCAGGACTGGTGTGTCTCTGCTGCCAATCTTTGTTCCATGGCTGGCTGATTGGCAGAGATAATTGGGAGTGGAATCTCAGGAGGGCACCCACTGGATTTAGGGTGCCCCTGTATTCCAGAGTGTGCCTCCCTAAAACACTCACTGAAAACTGCTAAAACTGTCTAGACCAGTGCTTCTCAACCTCGGCAACTTTAAGATTCCTGGCTGGAGAATTCTGGGAGTTGAAGTCCACACATCTTAAAGTTGCCGAGGCTGATAAGCACTGGTCTAGATGGTCCTTCTTCAGCAAAGGATCGTTATCTTGTCGTGGTGCTGGAGCTTGAGCACCTCAATGATGCCATGAGCTAAACCGTGAAGGGCCACCCAAGACGGGAAGGTCATGACAGAGAGGTCAGACTAAATGCGATCCCTGGGGAAGGTAATGGCAACCCACCTCAGTATTCTTGCCGTGAAAACTAAATGGATCAGTACAACCAGAGATATGTCGGTATACCATCGGAAGATGAGACCCCCAGGTCGGAAGATGGTCAAAATGCTACTGGGGAGGAACAGAGGATGAGCTCAACTAGCCCCAGACGTGATGACGCAGCTAGCTCAAAGCCGAAAGGACGGCTAGCGGCCGACGGTGCTGGTGGTGAACGGCGAATCCGATGTTCTAAGGATCAACACACCATCGGAACCTGGAATGTAAGATCTATGAGCCAGGGCAAATTGGATGTGGTTATTGGTGAGATGTCAAGATTAAAGATAGACATTCTGGGCGTCAGTGAACTGAAATGGACTGGAATGGGCCACTTCACATCAAATGACCACCAGATCTACTACTGCGGACAAGAGGACCACAGAAGAAATGGAGTAGCCTTCATAATTAATAGTAAAGTGGCTAAAGCAGTGCTTGGATACAACCCAAAAAATGATAGAATGATCTCAATTCGAATTCAGGGCAAGCCATCTAACATCACAGTGATCCAAATATACGCCCCAACCACAAATGCTGAAGAAGCTGAAGTAGAGCAGTTCTATGAGGATCTGCAGCACCTACTGGACAACACGCCTAAAAGAGATGTTATTTTCATCACAGGAGACTGGAATGCTAAGGTGGGCAGTCAAATGACACCTCGAATTACAGGTAAGTATGGCCTGGGAGAACAAAACGAAGCAGGACACAGGCTGATAGAATTTTGCCAAGACAATTCACTCTGCATAACAAACACTCTCTTCCAACAACCTAAGAGACGGCTTTATACATGGACTTCACCAGATGGACAACACCGAAATCAGATTGATTACATCCTTTGCAGCCAAAGGTGGCGGACATCTGTACAGTCGGTAAAAACAAGGCCTGGAGCTGACTGTAGTTCAGATCACGAACTTCTTCTTGCACAATTTAGGATCAGACTCAAGACATTAGGGAAGACCCACAGATCAGCTAGATATGAGCTCACTAATATTCCTAAGGAATATGCAGTGGAGGTGAGGAATCGATTTAAGGGACTGGACTTAGTAGATAGGGTCCCGGAAGAACTCTGGACAGAAGTTGGCAGCATTGTTCAGGAGGCGGCAACAAAATACATCCCAAAGAAAGAGAAAACCAAGAAGGCAAAATGGCTGTCTGCTGAGACACTAGAAGTAGCCCAAGAAAGAAGGAAAGCAAAAGGCAACAGTGATAGGGGGAGATATGCCCAATTAAATGCAAAATTCCAGAGGTTAGCCAGAAGAGATAAGGAATTATTTTTAAACAAGCAATGCGCAGAAGTGGAAGAAGACAATAGAATAGGAAGGACAAGAGACCTCTTCCAGAAAATTAGAAACATCGGAGGTAAATTCCAGGCAAAAATGGGTATGATCAAAAACAAAGATGGCAAGGACCTAACAGAAGAAGAAGAGATCAAGAAAAGGTGGCAAGAATATACAGAAAACCTGTATAGGAAGGATAACAATATCGGGGATAGCTTTGACAGTGTGGTCGGTGAGCTAGAGCCAGACATCCTGAAGAGTGAGGTTGAGTGGGCCTTAAGAAGCATTGCTAATAACAAGGCAACAGGAGACGACGGCATCCCAGCTGAACTGTTCAAAATCTTGCAAGATGATGCTGTCAAGGTAATGCATGCTATATGCCAGCAAATTTGGAAAACACAAGAATGGCCATCAGACTGGAAAAAATCAACTTATATCCCCATACCAAAAAAGGGAAACACTAAAGAATGTTCAAACTATCGAACAGTGGCACTCATTTCACATGCCAGTAAGGTAATGCTCAAGATCCTGCAAGGTAGACTTCAGCAGTTCATGGAGCAAGAATTGCCAGACGTACAAGCTGGGTTTAGAAAAGGCAGAGGAACTAGAGACCAAATTGCCAATATCCGCTGGATAATGGAAAAAGCCAGGGAGTTTCAGAAAAACATCTATTTCTGTTTTATTGACTATTCTAAAGCCTTTGACTGTGTGGACCATAACAAATTGTGGCAAGTTCTTAGTGGTATGGGGATACCAAGTCATCTTGTATGTCTCCTGAAGAATCTGTATAACGACCAAGTAGCAACAGTAAGAACAGACCACAGAACAACAGACTGGTTTAAGATTGGGAAAGGAGTACGGCAGGGCTGTATACTCTCACCCTACCTATTCAACTTGTATGCAGAACGCATCATGCGACAAGCTGGCCTTGAGAAATCCAAGGCTGGAGTTAAAATCGCTGGAAGAAACATTAACAATCTCAGATATGCAGATGATACCACTTTGATGGCTGAAAGTGAAGAGGAACTGAGGAGCCTTATGATGAAGGTGAAAGAAGAAAGTGCAAAAGCTGGCTTGCAGCTAAACCTCAAAAAAACCAAGATTATGGCAACCAGCTTGATTGATAACTGGCAAATAGAGGGAGAAAATGTAGAAGCAGTGAAAGACTTTGTATTCCTAGGTGCAAAGATTACTGCAGATGCTGACTGCAGTCAGGAAATCAGAAGACGCTTAATCCTTGGAAGAAGAGCAATGACAAATCTCGATAAAATAGTTAAGAGCAGAGACATCACACTGACAACAAAGGCCCGCATAGTTAAAGCAATGGTGTTCCCTGTAGTAACATATGGCTGCGAGAGCTGGACCATAAGGAAGGCTGAGCGAAGGAAGATCGATGCTTTTGAACTGTGGTGTTGGAGGAAAATTCTGAGAGTGCCTTGGACTGCAAGAAGATCCAACCAGTCCATCCTCCAGGAAATAAAGCCAGACTGCTCACTTGAGGGAATGATATTAAAGGCAAAACTGAAATACTTTGGCCACATCATGAGAAGACAGGACACCCTGGAGAAGATGCTGATGCTAGGGAGAGTGGAAGGCAAAAGGAAGAGGGGCCGACCAAGGGCAAGATGGATGGATGATATTCTAGAGGTGACGGACTCGTCCCTGGGGGAGCTGGGGGTGTTGACGACCGACAGGAAGCTCTGGCGTGGGCTGGTCCATGAAGTCACGAAGAGTCGGAAGCGACTAAACGAATAAACAACAAAGATGGTCCTTCAAAGAAAAACTGATGTGGAAGTGGGAAAAGCTGGACAGCGCTGTTCCGAAGAGAAGACCCTCTCCTTCCATGTCCCTTTTGTCCCTTGAGTGACATCTTTACTTCTTCAAGCATGCTAATTAAATTCCAGATTTGAAAACTAGCATAATAGTTGACATATTCTGCTTTTCACAAGGGTGCCTTCAAAGCAATAAAGAACACAAAACTCAGCTGATGATGTCCTTATCTATTTGCACTGTGATCTCCAGTGATCATTGGCTGTGCAGCAAATACCAATGATCTGAAAGTTACACAATCTCCACAAAGGGCGCACACTCAGAAACCTCTCCAGTAGCTAGCACGTACATTTTATACAGTCGCTATGAAAATTTATGTGTGTTATTATGAAACCAGTTGATTTTACAGAGAGACCAGTGGAATTTTCCAAGCCCGTGCTGTCAGTCTGCCATTTTTTAGGAAGCGGAGAAGCAGGGAGAGCTGTCTCAAAGGGAAGAGATGAGAAGTTTGGATGGTCTCACACCTGACGGGACACGCAGCAGCTTCGGACAAGGCATCAGGGTGATCGGTGCATGAAGCCCAGCTTGGACCAAGCCCATCCATTTCTGGGGAAGCCATTCTGGGAGGCAGGACAGAACCTGCCACGGGGCCACACCTTTGGCGGGATAGCTCATCAGGGCAGTGCACCGGGGGAGGGGGGCGTTCCTTGCAGCTTAAGCCTAGTCCACCTAATCCAGCAGCCCCGCCAAGGCAGAACCCTGGTCAGAACAGCCTTGCCTCCAATGCACAACTGTGCTCCCAGCATCAAGAGAAAAGGAGGAAAACTTAGGGCAAGTCCAGGACTCCTCACTCATGGGGGTGGGGGGAATGGGTGGGCATTGGCTCTGAGTCACCCTGGTTCCTCCCCAAACACACACAGCGGGTCCCTGTCTTTCTTCTCATCCTGGAGTTCCAATGGTGGAGAGACCATTCAAATCCTGAAAGCCCCCCGGGGGTGGATCTCCCTCTTCCCTGGGCAGCTTAGAGCCCTTGTGAGCCCCACAAAGCAGCAGGGATGGATTGTCCCCGATGGTTGTGGGGGACGTTGTGCCAGTCATGCCCTGAGCACCCTTAGGCTTTCTGTCTCCAAAAAGATACTGGATAGCTGGAAAAGGCTCCAAACTGCTTCCCTCTAGGAAAAGATGGACCATTGGGCTTGAGCCCAGAGCAATGATCAGGGAAGGCCCACCGTCCAGCCCCAGCCAAGGAAGCTCACCAAGCAAGGCCTCTTCCTCAGCCCTGCCAGCTGCCCAGAGTCACAGGTGGGAGCTCCCAGGGAAGAGGAGGGACAAGGGGTGTCCACCAGTGTGGTCCATAAAGCCACGTTGGTGGCTGCCCCAGTGGTATCGAAGCTCCACCTGTTTTTAAAAAGAGGGGGAAAACACCAGGTGGAACTTTGATCACACTGTCAGGGCCACCATCTGGACTTTTTTAACCATGCCCTGTGGACACGCCTGGAAGAGGTGATTTTCCTATCTGATTTCATATCAGATAGCAAAACCACAAGTGTAAGAAAAAAGATCCATCACACAGGGCAGTGGGACACCTGGTGGGTTTTGTTTTGTTTTTTAAATGCATGGGGTGGAGAAGAGGGCTTTGGCTTTCCCTTTTCTCACACCCACACTAAAACTGATCTCAGCATTAAAATTTGCTAAGCAGCCAGGGTGATGTGGTAGCCCAGGGGGTGGATGGGCACCAGGGAGACCACGGTTCCAGTCTACCCTCAGCCACGGAGGCCCACTGCCCACCTGGGCCAGTCCCTCTCTCTCACCCAACCCACTTTACCGAGCTGTCCTAGGAGAGGAAGGAGCACTGCATGCATCAGTGTGAGTCTAGGCATGTCTAGGCAAGAAGACCAAGTGCCTTGGGCAGCAGCACGATGTAACGGTGAAGGTGTTGGCTGGCACCGGTAAGACCCCAGTCCTAGACCCCCCTCAGCCACAGACAGCCCTGGCTGACTGTGCACTACGCCCCCAGCCTTGATCTCCTGAATGAAGGGTAGGACACAACTCTAAGAAACAAACATTGATTGGCCCAAGGTTCAGGGCAAACAAAACACCAAGAGGCATCATCACTCAAAAGGCAATCAACATCCAAATGTCACTAAATGCAAAACTGAGCGGCCAGCTTGAAAACAGGACTCCCAGACTGGATGGGCTTTGAGCAGCAAATCCTCTTTGCTTTGAATTGTGGTAAGTGTGCTAAATATGTTATACCTCAACTTGAGTCCTGGCAGGTAAGGAGAGAAAGGAGTCGGCCAGGTCTGGAGAAAGCACGTTTCGCCAGATTCAGGCAGAAGAGACGGAACAGACTGCGCTCCAGAAATCCCTTCCAGCAATGGAGCTGTGTCTGCTTTTTGCAGGAAAGCTGCAGAGAATTTTGCACACCTCAGAGAGGGAACAAGTGTGATTTGCAGGACCTGACAGATGCAGAGCCCTTGATAGAGATGCTTGGCTTTTACCAGGGCTCACTGTAATGCCCTTCCTTCAGCACTGCCACAGGGCAGGTACTGCAAACTCCCGCCAGCACCACCCCCCGTCTCTGCCCCGGGATGCAAAAAAGGGAGAATCAGTAACCCGAATTCCTTATATTGCAGGTTTTACAGGACTTGGGCCCAAACCTAATTCTTCCCCTTCTAGCAGTAATCCCCAGACAATCAGGTAATTTCTACGTTGATTTTCTGCTCACTGATAAACTATTTTATACAACCTACGCTGTTGCTAAGTTTTATTATCTAGCATCAGGGTTTCAGCAGGAGATCCACAGCAAGATTTAAGATGGATTGCTGTGTATGCTTATTTGTGTTTAGCTGTTGACTCTCTTTTTTCCTTCTCATTTATTTATTTATTTATTTATTTATTTTTCAGATTTTGTTACCACCCATCTCCCCCAAAAGAGGGACTCTGGGCAGTTATTTCCTGTCTAAAGGCCATAATAAATAAAATTGAAACATCCTGCCTGTGCATGCTGATCAGAGACAGCAGCGAGAGCCAGTTTGGTCTAGTGGCTAAGGTGCTGGGCTAGAAACCAGGTGTCTGTAGTCCCGCCTGAGGCACGGAAGCCGGCTGGGTGGCCCTGGGCCAGTCACTCCCTCTCAGCCCAACTCGGTGCAATGTAGACCAGCCTCCTCGGGGTGCACCCCGGGCAACGTGGCTTGTCACGGCTAAATAGCCTGCACATCTGGCTGCTGGACCTCACAAGGACTTCCCAGCAAGAAAAAAAGCAGCATGAACACCAAACTGCTATGCCACACAATGAGAGAGAGAGAGAGAGCAGCAGCGTGTATTTGCATGTACAGGCATATGCGCAGCATGCGTGTGTGCATGGACAGTGCCTGTGTGTGTCCACATCTCCATCCATCCATCTACCTGACTGGGAAGAGGACACCTCCTGGATGTGGTGCTGCAGAAGAAGCCAGCATGTTTCCTGACATACTCCCTCACTCCTGTTGCAGTTTTTTCCCAACATTAAGTAATATTTGGCAACCGGGAAGCAGGGCTTGGTTGGGGCACAGTGCTCTGCAGGGTGGCTATTTGCAGAACCCATGAGTGCTGGAGCTGCCACAAGCTGCAGCCACTGCTGTGACCCCCTTCCTGGCAGCAGCCATGGAGGCAGGGCAGGGGGGACATGGTGGTGCCTGGGGAATCCTCCAAGCAGGAGGTGCGCTGCCAAGATGCCCACCCCCTGCCCCCGGGTGGCTGGAAAGTCCCTGGCTTCAGGAATCTGGGGGTGGCTTTCCAAGGTGGGCAGGGGAAGCCAGCCCCCTGCCCCCCCCCCATGCCTCTTGGCAGCTACCAGTAGCCTTACAGGGTTTGAAAGAACGGACACATGAATGCAACCCTGAAGCAAATGCGCAGCAAAAGATCTCCATGAAATACAAAAGTTTTCACAATGAATTCATGGCAGGCAAGCAGGACGCCAAAGCCAGTGCACACCAAGGGCAGCCACGCTTTGCCATGGCAACCCAAATCCCAGTTTGCCTTTCCCTGGCACCACAGAGCCACCCTTTTTTTTTTTCCACAGGAACAGGCCTGGGGCCATCCACAGCTTTGGGCGCCCAGCTGGTGCTCTGTTGCAGATGACATTCTGACACAAGGATCCTCAAAGGAAGGCTGGGGTGGCTAGCTAAACAGGGAAGATGGTTCCACCCACCAACACCTGGGGTGATTTTGTCTGCGGGGAAGTACGTATGTTATGCTCCCCCCCTCCGCCACCAATATTGCCCTTCCCAACTTAGTGGGTGAGTGGGATCAGAGGCTCTTTGGTTGCCACAGATACCTGGGCCCCATCCAGCCGGGAGCAGGGTTTCAAGTGCTGACCCGCCACGGGGGGGGGGGGCAGTAGGGCGAGTAGAGAGAAACCCTGTTTTGCCCTGTAAACTATGGAGAAGTTAAAGAAAAGATTCAGGCATCCTGCTTTCAAAATGGCCCTGTTATTTGGAGCTGGAGAAGCCAGTCACGACAGTTTGTATTTCACCTCCCGGGTCAGCTTCCGCCTGTTTGGGGGGCCATCTTTTGGACAAGGAGGAACTTCTGCTTGCAGGCAACAGAGCTCCAGTCCAGCTCCATCCCTGTTCCTAAAGAGGACCTTGGCAGAGCTGGGAAGAGCTGCCCTCTGGCATTGCTACGGTTTATCCCTGTGGGTGACAGTTGACTCACTAGACCGCGGGGCCAACTCTACAGGAGACCCAGCTTCAAGCCGTGCGCCATTTCCGTGACGGGGAAGCTTCAGGGAAAGGGCCCCAGCAATGCTTGACATTTCTTGATGGTTCCTTCCAGCAGCGCTTTCCTGCAAAAAAGCACATTCGGTACCTTCTGCACCGGTGACGTCTCCAGCCAATACCTTTCAGCCAAACCATCCCTTCCAAGTCATGGCTCCAACGTTGCCAGAACAGGTGTGGCTGTGAGCACCAAGCACCTCCCTGAGCAGGTAAGGGCTTGTATCTCATTGCAGAGGCCAAGGTTGGAAGGTAAACAAGCCAGCAGAAAATGTGCACTATCAACTGTTCCAATAAAAGTCTGAAGAATTTGGCAGCTGCTGAACCGTCCAAATAAAAAGAATTTATCAGCTTCCTAACCCTTTCCAAATATCTCTTTGAAAGCAAAGGTGAGAGAAGATCAGGGCAGGCCAAGAGCAAAGGGCAGCTCCCAGGTGGGAAGGGGCAGGGCTGAACTTTGCTAAAGAGGGATTTCAGAGACCTTCAGACTCAGCGCCAAGCTGCTGATAGAGAATCGGATGCGCAAACACCTGGGCGAACTGTGACCATTTCTGGCAGCAAGCTGAGCCGGGAGTCGGGAGCCTTCGCTGGAGGAGAGCAAAGGCCCCCCAAAAATTCACTTAGGGAGCCGGAAGCAACTCCTTGGCCCACTGTTCCTCCACTCCTGCCTTTGGCGACACTTGACGCCCTGGCTGGGAGACCCAAGATTAGCCACTGACAGACCATCCTCCAGCAACAGCTCCCCCACCATGGAAGTGCTGCCCCCTTGCTGTCCTTGGGGAACTCCTAATTTAAACCAGGACAGAGCGCTCCAGGGTGGTGGGGAGGGGGAGATTAGCACATGTTCAAAAGCAGGTCTACCCACAGAAGCAGCTGTCTGTGACAAGGTTTTCATTGTTACGGTTCAGGGCTCTAACCTACTTTTTCCCCATCAGCTCCCACCTAGGCCACAGCATTGGGTGCAGCTGGAACACCTGCTCCGTCCTGATGAAGAAAATTCCCGGCTTACCAAGAGAATAGCTGCCCACCGCCTCTCTGCACGAGTCACCATTACTCCTGGTCCATCTGGGTTAACTGGAAGAGAGCTTGGGAAATGGGGAACAGGTTCTGTTGGTCAAAATCTAAACTTCTGAGGAAGTCAGAGGACAGCCTTTGGGGCCCCAAAGAGCCATAGGGGTTGGCAGGTAGGGCACACACACAGTTGCATACACCCCTTCTCCTTCGCTTATCCTGCTCCCCAATCCACCGCAGGTTGCCGGCTACCTGCCGTTGGTCACCTTAATCATCAGAAAAGTGCAGGAATCCTCTGGCTCCACGGGCTGCAGGTGAGCCATGCGTAAAAGGTCAGAGGGCAACCAATCCACACAAGTCCCTTTCCCAGAAAGCGAACTGGGGAGGCTGCCTTTTCTGTCTACCATCTCAGCCTACCTTGCATGAAGGAACATGGAGGTAACCCAAGAAGGGATGGGGGAGCCGTTAAGGGAAGGAAAACAACCATTCGTTTCCGGGAAAGGGGAAAGCATGAGAAAGAAACTCAGAATAACTGTGCCGTGAATCTCTTTTGTTTAAGGTGGGGCAGGGAGACAGTCTGACAGGCTTTCAAGATTGAGTTCAGCCCTTCAAGGTAGGCCAGATCAGGAACCAGACACAAGGATTAGATTACTTTATTGATGTAGGTATTACAACAGAACCTTGAAATCCTCCCAAGAGTTTTTCTTTGCCCCCTCTTACCCCAAAGAGAATCAAGGTGGGGTTATTTTGAGTTTCTTTCTCACACTTTCCACCTTTTTCCATTTTTCCTCCTTTATCAGCTGATCCATTCTTTCTCCAAGGTTATCTCCACATTTCTTTACACCATGGGTTCCCCCCCACCACCACCACCACCACAGGGAAGTGCGAGTTGCAGCTCCCCTCATTTTATTTTCTGGGTCTTATAAATAAAGGGGAAGCAGAAGGCTACCCTCCAAGTCATTGGTTCTGTCAAAAAATCAACCAGGTGGGACGTGGAATCCAAGTATCAGTGGAAACATCTGCAATAGGTTGGTGCTTACAGGCCTCAGGCTGGGAACCAGGGGCTCTGGTGCCAGACAGAAAACTCTCCCTTGCTGCCCTCCAAAGTTGTGCCCCAACTAGCTCAAGCCACATTGGCCAGGGTGGATACCTGGGCCCCATCCAGGTATCCTTAGATCCAGGCCCACCGTGGTTCCTGCAGCAGGCAGGCAGGCAGGCAGTGCTGCTGTCAGGAAACGCGAAGAGGCTCCCCGGAGAAACCCCACAAGCAGAGCAGATGTCAGGACCAAAACAATCCGTGCTCTTGAGAGGAGGAGAAGCAACCTGCACCTGCTCCACTGAACTCTGGGCTTAGACCGTCATGAGCCATTTTGCAGACCCAGAATTAAGAGGCGTGTTCTTACTTACTTACACCGGAGCCACTGAAAATCCCCCCGCTTGGTGGGCCAGAACCAGGTCGACAAGCAGCAGCCAAGCAAGGGCGGGCTCCAGCCATGGTCATCCAAGGGGCCAGCTTGCACCCTTCGCAGACGGCTGCCGCATGGTACCGCCTGGACCCAAATGAGACCACCCCCTCAACACAGAAAAAGAAAGGTGACGAGAGAAGTAAGGCGAAGGAGTGATGGGGGGCCATGACCATGTATTCGGGGACTGTGGTAATACAGACTCAGCCATCAAAAGGTGGTCCTTTGCCAGTGGAGAGGGTCATTTTCATGAGCTTAACAGGGATAGCCACCCCCCTCATACCTGTCAATGTAAGAAATTGTGCCTCACCATTTTTCTGGGTTGCTGTAAATCAAGGGGCATTGAAGGGAACACCTCAGCACCAGCTGCTTGCTTAGCGAGCCACTGAGGAGGCAGAAGAAAGCCTTTAGGGTGAGACCAATTAGGGTCTTGGGTCCTAATTAATTTGTGGTTAGCACCTTTCAGGGGAGCTCTGGGCTGGGGAAGAAAGCAGTTTGGGAAGAGAAAGCTTGTTTAAGCAATCTCTCCGCTCTGCGAGGGGGAAAATTCTTTGAAGGGGGAAATTAGAAAATGGGTCAGACGACCAAGCACAGGACTAAGTCACAGAGGGAGGAAAATTACCGGGAGGTGCTACCTCAAGGGTCTGGGTGGAGGGAGGGGCTCTCCTCCAGGACAAACGAAGGGAAATCACCCCATTTCCTAGGGAGCAAATGTCTGGAGGACAGTGCCGTCTGGCCCTTTGGGCATAAACTGCATTGGGGACCCCCGAGTCTTGTTTAACCAAATGTTTATTTGAGTTGGCAAAAAAAGCATGACGCGACTTTACAAAAATTCACCATTTATTAACCCTTGCAGAGTCAGGAGCACGTTTCAATACAGCCACAAAAAGCTGCAGCTCAGGGCCAACAGAATTTTCCGCCTCAACAAGAGATCTTCCTGAACTGAAGCCAGCTCTCTTTTGACAAAAAAGAGAAAAAAAAGCAAATTCCCACAGAAGATACCAATAAACTCACAGCAGAAGAGGGTGGAAATGCACCAGGAACAGCATTTCACAAAATAAAAGAAATGCAAGATTCCAGGGGGAAGAAGGACCTCTAAGGATTGCTGACAGCAAACAGGATCCCTCTTCCCTGCCCCAGTTTAAATCCTCTGCCCGGTTCTGAAGGACCCAGTGGAACAAGGAGGCAAGAACATCACTTGTACGTCTAGGAGGAACCAGAATCCTTTTCTATTCATAATGGGTTTTTTTAAAAAAATCCCAAGAAAAGGGAGAGAGACTTGCTTGTTTTTCAGCTGCTCACAAAAAGAGTAATTTATTCAAAAGGTTGCCACGTGCCACGAATGGGGGAAAGAAGAGGAGGGCACTAGCCAAGGCTCCAGTGCTCACATTCACCTGCAGGCGCCTTCAAGGGAGGGATCGGGCAGCGGATGCATGCAGAGGCCCACCAGGAGGGGGCAGCAGATTCACCTGGAGCTCCACTGGAGCAAACGCATCACAGAATAATGTCTGCAAGGCCTGTAGAAAGACAGGGAGAGAAATCAGAGGTTTCCAACTTTTTCAAGCAGAAGGATCTGTTAGTTAAAAAAATATTTCCCAAAAACCTTGATGAAGAGACAAAGCTCTAGTGACAGAAAATTTTATGTGTCTGAGTGAACTTTTTTTGCCCTTAGTCTCTTGGAAGCCCATCAGACTCTCACAGAACCCTTGGGGTCCCCCCAACACAGTCTGAAAAACCCTGACACGTGCCTCCAGGCACAGCTGTGTCTACCTGGCTTGGTCCTGGCACAAAGTAACAGCGGATTAAAGAGGACCCAAACTTCACCAGGAAAAGGCGACAGAAGGATCCCCTTCCCCCTGCTTTCAGGGAAGCAGCACGCAAACGTATGCCATACAGCCAGGCATCGGAAAAACAGATGAGATTGGTAACCAAGAGGCATAGTTAGATCTGGAGTTCCAAGTCAAGCTGGCAGCTAGTGAATAAAGTGGACATCCAAGCACATTTCTCAGCTGTTCAAACACTGTCAGAATGACCTGAACAATGGTGGAAATCCTTTAATCCACCCACAGTAAATCCAGGGGTGTTGAAACTTCCTCTGCATGTAGATCCTCAAGCGTGACTGGAAGACTTCACAACAGAGTCTTGGAAGGACTGCAGAGTCCAATGGCTACATCCATTTTTTCTGTCCCTCCCCAAAGAGGTCACAGTAGCATCAGTTCATTTTAGATACTATATGACTAGGATCTTTGAGCTTTTGGCCCAGCCACACTGTTTTGGCTTAATGTATTTAAGAATCCAGAAAAAGAAACCCCAATGGTATGAAGCAGAAACTGGTGTGATCAGAACCTGAAAAAGACCAGCTGCTAACAAGGAGCAGTCAGAAGAGGATGCACCTTCCCAATCTAGTAATTCCACCTTGTTTCTTGTACCCAAAAAAGAACAGCACAGGAAGTGCCCATCAAACAGGCTCTACGTGGCCATGAGGATATCATGACAAAATGCTCGTGATACGTTATATTCAACGAAACCCCTGGCTGCTAAATCAATTCACATGTATTTGCTAATTTGCATAAACTGACAAAGAGGGACCCTAACTCCACCCCCCTTTAGACCCATTTTTGTCTCCAGCACCATCAATAAACCCATCTGACCTTCAGTGTGGTATGTCCTACTCTCCAGTTCAGATGTACCCCTAAACATTCTACTGCCGAGGCCACCTCAGCAGGACCACACAGCAGCAGTCAAGCCAACGGAGGCAGCCACCCTGGGACCGGCCCACCTTCGAGCTGTTCATCTCTCTGCAGCACAACTGCTCCAGCTGAAAGCCAAGAACGTGAACAAAACACCGGACTGTCTAATCAACGGAAGGCTTAGCAGAGATCACGGCAAATACATGCCCATGCCAGGAAGCGCTGAGCTTCCCATCCAGCAGTTCCCGCAGGATTTCCCACTTCTTACCTAGAAAGGTACGAGTGGGAAATGGCCGTCTTTTCTGCACCCCCTCACTAGGCACAAACAGGCCAAGTTGCCAGTTGCTTCTACGCAACCACAACCAATTACCTGACTTGGCAGGTCTACTGGCAGGACGACCCAATCACAGGCCACAGTTCCCTGCACCCATCCACTCAACTAGCTTTCCCCTCCCATCCCAAGTGCCCCCCCCCATCTTCCGACTGAATCCAACAGATGCGTCACATTGCCCTGTTTTTCCCGGCCCTGTGGAGAAAGAATTCTTCTGGTATTAAGGTGTTGGACCATGGAGGCCCCCGCTGGCTGAATCGCTCAGCCCAACAAATCCCACAGGATTACCATTTTGGAAAAATTCTGAAGCAAGTGCCATGTACTCCCCTTTGAGCTCCTGGAGGAAAGTTATAATCTCACACACACACACACACACACACACATGCATGTGTGTGTCATCTCTACTGCAGAGGTCTTTGAAGAATCAGAGGGAGCTCCCTTTTGCTGACCAAGTGCAGGAGAATCATAGAGAACTGGCCGATCCCATTTTCTCCCACCCGGGTATTCAGCCGCACTTTGAGCATTAGATAAAATATAAGTTTAAGAGGTGGCTTGTAGAACGTTTGAAACATCGCTGCTGTCCCTGTTTGCACTACACACATCTGGCACTGGTAAAATTGAAGCGCTACAGTCAGAATTGTGCTTTCCTAAGAACAGGAGAGAGAAAACAGACAATGGGGTCAGTGTGTTCTCCCCAGAGCCCCTGGTCAGAAAAGGTCCATGATCTCGCAGGCAGCCCGTACTGGTCCTTCCCCGCTCCAAAGCAAGAGGCAAGACGGAGGGCCATACCTAAGTTCTGGGAATCCTTGACGGCCCAGCACAGGCAGTAATGTTGCATAAGCTGCTCAAAGGGCTCCTTCTCATCCAGGAACTCAAGTGCCTCTATTCTGGAAGGAAGAAGAAGACAGGACAGACTGCAGCAGACCCAAACTGCACAGAGAGAGAAAGGAGCTAGAAAGATGGACTGGAGCCAGGTTCAAATTCCTACACAGGGCCAAGGCTGATGCGGAAGCTTTGAGCCAGGCCCCCTTTCACGCATCAGCCCACCGCAAAGGACCCGACTACGGAGGGAGCCAGAAGTTTCAGAACTTCTATGGCGGCCAGTCCAAGGAGCCCAAACCGGTGGTCTGGTGGTGCCTCTGAACTGTCACATCGCCATCTGTGAGTCGGACAGCCATCTCGATAGATCAAATAAACAAGCAAAAAATCCTGAAATTTGGTTTCCACCCAAAACCTACTCTAAAGTTTTACACCATTTTATTCCACCAAACGCAGATTTTGAACCACAACCCAGAGTGGCTAACCGACATGCCCTCTGTGGGGAGCTACAGAATACCATAAAACCAGCACAGCCAAAGTTTTGCTCCACAAAGCCCAGCTGGTACCCCCCTGATTAGGACATCTGAAATTGGGGGTCAAAGGAAGCACCTCACACATACCCCAACATTGCTGTATTTATCAAATACCTGTGTCAAAGTTTTGTACTGGTTCTGTTCATTTTTGTTCCAGCATTTTCAGGTTTCATTCCCTCCCCAGAGTAGGTAACTGACATGAACTATGTATTAGCTACAGAGCACCCCAAAATCAGTATGGCCCTACTGACCATTTTCATTCAGTATTTTAAAACATTAAGCAGCCATGTTACTCAAAATAGGTTTTCAACAATAAAAGCTCACTATAAAAATCTGGCTTTTGATCAGGCTCAAATTCATTAAAAAATGTGTTTCTCATCAGCCCTGGACAGATTTAATCAAAATACTTATCTAAGTATAAACTCAATCTACAGATTAAGAAGTAATATAGTTCAGTTTATAAATCCAGTTATTCTTTTCCCTTATTATATTTAGATAGGCACAAACTTCTCAGACGCGTACCTTTTTAAAGCATTATACTACTAATGAGGCGCCATAAAACTGTTCCAGCAGAGTCACCAGCAACTTCTTAAAAACATGCTTTTACTTTTCTGTGTTTTTAATTTTACAAGGTTGTTTGTTTTGAGGATGAGAGAGACTGCCAAATCCCAGGGTCATTCCATTAGCTTCGGCCAAGTCTCACAGTTATGCTGAGCCCAAGAAAAAGCCATGGTAACATGGGACACTCCTGGAACTGCAAATCTAGCAATTCCTTTTAAAAAACTATCAATGCAATTGTCTGATCTGAGCCTATACGGAGTAAACCGAACATAACTTTACAAACTCTTATGACAATGTTGAGCCATTGCTCCTATAGTAGTAACAATAAAACCTTAAATGTGAATGCATTTGTATCATTTGTAAAGTAGCTTGCACCACAGAATCATCACCCAAAGAACATGTTGTTGTTGTTTACTCGTTCAGTCGCTTCCGACTCTTCGTGACTTCATGGACCAGCCCACGCCAGAGCTTCCTGTCGGTCGTCAACACCCCCAGCTCCCCCAGGGACGAGTCCGTCACCTCCAGAATATCATCCATCCATCTTGCCCTTGGTTGGCCCCTCTTCCTTTTGCCCTCCACTCTCCCTAGCATCAGCATCTTCTCCAGGGTGTCCCGTCTTCTCATGATGTGGCCAAAGTATTTCAGTTTTGCCTTCAATATCATTCCCTCAAGTGAGCAGTCTGGCTTTATTTCCTGCAGGATGGACTGGTTTGATCTTCTTGCAGTCCAAGGCACTCTCAGAATTTTCCTCCAACAAGAACATAAATTGCAGCAATTACATGCCTCTGTTCTATTTAACAGACATTTGTGAATAGCAGACATCTCCGCCTCCAAATTATCCCGTTAGAGCAAGGTTTCATTGCACCCCGCTTCTATACCAATGGGCCAATATTTAATTATTCTCGGCTAACATAATTGCTTCCCAATATATCAGATACGCAGCCAAGAGGGACGAAGAGTTAAACTTCTCTGAATAGAGCAATTGCTCTCTTCCTCCCTGGCACTAAGACTAAAATTCATTCCCAGATCATGAAGTATTCATTTTTTCCAACACTTCTATTAATGTATGCATCAGTCAGAACAGAACCGAACAGAACCGAACCGAATACTTCATTGGCCAAGTATGGTTAGACATACAAGGAATTTGACTTTGGTGGAAGAGCTCTCAATAAAGCAGCATTAGTGCTAGGTGCAACTTATGGGACTTAATATCCTGTCCATTATGATCCTGTCGTCAAAATCTGCTCTACAGCTCACTTACTTTTCAGTATTCTTATCTAGGAAAACCATCTAATGTTTGCCGTTCATAAAAAAAAATACAAGTTCTATATCCTATGACTGTCAGTTACCCACTTTTAGAGGAGGAAGAGATAGAAAACCTGGGCTTGATGGAACAAACCGCAAAAAACTTTGGCAAAGGTTTTGGTTGTGGATGTGGATGTGCAAACTCACCAATTCAGGAACAGAACGTTCCGTTGAATTCTGGAATGTTCCGTTCCCCCTCCAGACCATGTCGTTCCGGGGGCAGTTTCCTGAAGTTATCAGTGAGTTCTGCACATTCCTAGTTTGGGGTGAATATAACAATGTTGAGTTTTTAGATGTTTCCTCTGAATCCTGATTTGACATTTCTGTACCTCTTAATTACTAGGATACTCAACTCAGGCTTACTGGAACAAAAAGTATAAAACTATAAAACCAGTACTTTGGTGCCAGCTGGGGCCAGTAGGGCCATATTGGTTCTTGGGTGGTCTGCAGCTTCTGTACTCACTTTTAGGTGGGTGTAAAACGTTGGCTTGCTGGAGCAAAATGCTACAAAACCAGGGAGTATTTCAGGATTAATTTCCACTCCATAACTCTTTGTTTCTAGGATAATTCTGGATTCAGCCTTTCCTGCTTTTTAACATCTACATGGATCCTCTGAGATGTATCACTCAAGGTCGGGCCAAAGAATCATCAGCACTCAGAAGGATTGGACACACATTCTGGAGACACTCCTTGATCCATTTGTTTTCTATGGAGACCAAGCTGAGCTCAACAGGTAGAAATGGCTTTTGTTCACTCAGTCTGGTGCACCAATTCAGCCTCACCTGGAGAGAGTACACGGGGCCTCTCTCACACACGCGTTGGTTAAACCCCAACTACATTATTCTTGTATTCTAGGCTTGGCAGGTTTTTTTGGGGGGAGGGGGGCTAGGCAACTTAAAAATACATCAGTTTAACATCAGGTACATTGCTACCCATCTACTTCCAAATTCAATTTCAAATGCCACCACCGGCTTTGGAACAAGGCTAATTCAAGTTCTACAATCCCTCATTCAAGTCAGCTTGGACCTTCAGATAAGCATCAGGTGCCTTACTCTGTGGCCTGTCCTTTAGTATGGTCAGGCTGGGAGGACTTAAGGTCAGAGCACTTCCAGCTACGTTCACCAAGCATCTGACTGATTCACTGCTATTTGCCATCTGTTTCTATTGTAAACAAACATGTGAGGGATCACCCTATAACATAAACATACTCTACATATTTTTAGTACAGAGACTGTATTATCATCATCCTCATCTATCGTCACTGTCTCTGTCAACATCATCACCCTGACGCAAACCATAGCCGGAGGAAGGCCTTTTCACTGAAGGTTATGCACCATAATCTACCATGCTGATTCAGTGCAGGTCAGCGCTTCCTAGTCCAGCACCTTCACCACTACCCCTAATACTCTTGCCTCCTGTTTTTCCCACAACCACCACCCTGTGAGGTAGGTCAGGATGAGAGAGTGACTGGCCCCAAGTCACCCAGCTGTCTTCCATGCCAAAGGCACCTAGAACTTACAGCCTCCTGGTTTCTAGGCAAGCACCTAAACTGCCACACCAAACTGGCTCTCATATCCTGTATGTGAACAAATATACAAACACACATGCTCTTTCCCTCCCTTTCGGTAAAAAAGAGCAAGTGAATTAATCGATGTGAGTGAAGAGGGGTTACCTTCTGATATCCTCCGATGGCAAACTCTGGTAGACCTTCAGCATATCGAGAGCGTTTACTGTTTCCCAGCCGAGTAGCAGGAATCGTTCCTTCTGTGAACAAAATGCAATAGAAGAACCCATTTTAGGCAGATTCTCCAGGACTCAAAGGGAAGATAAAGCCCTCAAAAGGTTCCACACCAGTCAGCTTCATATCCGAACCGGGCAAGATGCCAGAACAGCCTGCCAGGCAGTGTGTCTGAACGCTCCTGGAAAAGGATGTTACCACAGCAGGAGTTAACAGACTGAGGGATCTGGGAAAACTCTGGGGGATATGACAGCCCTCTTTAAGTATCTGAAAGCATGTCACACAGAAAACCATCAAGACCTGTTCTCCATCTTTCCAGAGGGCAGGACCTCCAATAATGGAGAAGAATTCTAGGAAAGCAGAACCTGGTTGAACGTCACAAAAAATTTTCTAACAGAAAGAAGAGCTCAACAGGGGAGTTGACGCGTAAGGAAGCACAGAGCTGCCACCTCTCGGGGACTCCCTCTGTGGGGGCCAGACTCAGCAGCCTAAATGGCCCTGTCCGGCGCTACAGTTCCAAGGACAAAAACGGTGCCGCTCCCAGCCCAAGATGCGCCACAAGGGCATCCGCTTGGCTTCTGTATGGTGTCCCGTGTCTCCCCGCTAGGTCAGTGGGAGCAATCCCCTGTTCGCCAGCACAGCAGCTCTCCAGAGCAAGGCCTGCTACGGGGCGGAACATTAAGAAGCGCAGGGCGGAGATATGACCTGGCATGACTACACCCAAATGCAGGCACTACAGCCCAGGCAAAGCCCTCCTCCTTCACTGGGGGTTCACCAATCTGAGTCCCGTCGTCCAGGATGCCTGACCTGGGTATCCAGAGATCTGCAAGCGTCTGCACCAACCAACTCGCACTGCTTGCTCTGCAAGTTCTCAATCATGATCTGTCCAAAGCGATCAGCCATATTCACCTGGAAAGGACACCACAAAGAAGCCCACCATCTCTCCGTTCAGGGCACAAGTGCACAAACAAGCAGACAGGCAACTGCGCCCACTCCAGAAACAGAGTGGGAGAGGGGCTTTGGGCCTCACTTCTCTGAAATTCATTAGAGCAGCCCCAGCTTTTTCAGGGTTCAGCATGAGCCCAAAACAAGGCATTACAGAGTTGACTCGTTAAATTTAAGATGGCTCTTAAAAGGGCAGCATCCTTTTTCAGGTTCACGGGGAACCCTGGAATGTCTGGCTGCTTTTGCGAAAGTAGAAAGATGCTGCCATCGCCCAATATTCAAAGGGTGCACAGTCCTGCTATACACATACCTTTTATCTTTGCCCCCAGATTCTCTTTCATCCTTAGATGCACGCCTAGAAACCAGATTCTCCCCACCCCCAGCTGGAAACAGCAAACACGCTGCGCGCTGAGACAGCAGGCATCAAATTAGTAGCTTTAGACTGTTCTTCTAGACTTGTGATTTAAGCGAACAGCAATATCCAACGAGGGCTTGTGCACCAGAGCTTCCTGCTAGGTGGAATGTCCGAAACTCAGCTCTGCTCAGGCCTCAATAAATGCAGACAAATGGCAGAACCTGGTTTCCTTTTTATGGGACTGAAAAAGATAATTTCTTCCCACCCCAAAATGCAAAGCAGTGGGATCCCAATACCTGCAGGAAACCACGGCATTTTACAACTGCTGGGTACCATAAAGATGATGATGATGATGATGCCCACAGAGCAACTGAGCGTTACCCCAAGTGACTGCCATCCCACTCCGATTTGCAAAGAGGTCATTCTAGTGACACTGAAAATTGGAAATATTTCCTAAACGGAAAGCCAGCAATCCGATGAGAAAAGGGTTTGTCGCACTGGATCACTACAAACTTATCCCAGTGTTTTCATTTCCAGCTTCAACTGGATTCATACCCAAAAGTGGAGTATCAAATCTGTCACCTGCATTTTTCCTCCAGTGAGCAGTTTCTCCTTTTTATAAGGAAGCAGCTTGCACCACCATTCAAATGCCAGCGTGATAAGAACCAATGGATTAATATTTAATAAAAGGTAAGACTGCTCCGAGTGCTATTTCCTTGAGTTCAACCACCTCTGACTCAGCAGCTCTTCTTCTCAATAAAGAATAATTATCCCTGTTTGAGAAGAGCTTGGCTCCTGTACTGTGGGAAGCAATGCAAAAAAGCAAAGCAGAAACCCAGACACGAAGAATAATGGGCAGCGGAGCAGCCTCGGCTTACCTGCTCATAGTTGATAAACATGGCAGATCGAAACATGCCTCCCACCCACTTGATGAGGCAGGTCGAATGCTCTGTGGTCATGTAGATCAGCACACATTCCGCCAGCAGGAGGGTTGGCAAACTGTTAAACAGGAAAAGAAGTGAGGGCAAGGGATAAAGAGAATTCAGGTTTTTTTCCATCTTCAATTCAGGGTACTAGAAGTCCATAAAAGATTGTTTTGTGTGTACAGAAAGGCACTTTCCACAACATTAATTTAATTTAATTTGATTTAGACACCACTTGACTCTGGGCAGCATACAATAAAACCAACAACATAAAAGCAGAATATGATAAATGAAAAAGAATAAAAGAGTAAACAACAAAAAATGATGGCGGGTCTGGATAACTACCCCTACACACAATCCAGCAGGACCCCCACCCACCCTAGCCAGGCCTGGGAGAAGAGCCAGGCCTTTAAGGCTTTCCTGACTGCCATCCAGGTGGGAGCCGCACGGATATCCGGGGGAACCTCGTTCCAGAGGGCAGGCGCCATGACAGAGAAGGTGCACTTTCTGGGCCCCGATAGACAACACTGTTTAACTGAAGGGACCCGGAACACACCCACTCTGTCAGTCCAAACCAGCCAGGCTGATATGACAGGAGACAGGGGATCCCTCAAGTAACCAGGCCCTGTGCTGATGTGATTAGTTCAGTCCTGGCTGATCCTTTGGAACGGGAAAGACAACTTTTCTGTTTTTCCCTAGCCAATTCCATATCCCAGTGTGCCTGGGCATGAACAGCAGCAAGAACCAAGGCAGCATCAGAACCCGTAGCCTAGAGATGAACAGGCTCAAGAGGAGGCCAGAAAGGCATCAGCCTGAGAAAGTTTAATTTGGAGAGATGCCTGAAGCACAGAGTTGGACTTAGGGGTCTCCTCCAAGTCTAGGATTCTAAGCTGCTAAGCAGAACAAGATCTACTGTCACCTATTACCACTGATTGTGTTGTGTGTTCTTCAAGTCAGGGACACTGAAAACACAGAAGAAACCAGAGCAAGTTCTCAGAAAGGTAAAACCTTCATCCTTTTTCTTTGTCAGTCATACGCAATTCTTCCTACATTCCGGGAAAATGCTTTATTTGGACAACAGACTGTGACATCCCGATTCACCAGGTCAAACATCTTCACAGGCCAGAAGAATGTTAGAGGCCTGCAGCCCAGAGTCACTGACTGCACTGTTAAAATTGCTGTTTTCATCGCATTCAACTGGGATTGCGCATCTGGCACTGCTTCTCGCCACCGATTCACCCAGGGCCTTGGACTGAACCCAGTGGCACCTCAGGTCACGGCAGGCAGCACTGAGGGCTCTGCACCCTGAGCAGCAAGAAGGCAGAGGCTCAGACAGCCCCCCCTGCGTTCTTCGCAAGCAGAAACGATGCTTCTAACCATGCTGGCCTAGGGCAATCCATGGAGCAGTTTTTACCCTGGGGCTACTTTTAAATACTGGTAACTGAAGAGTCATATAAATGAGATGGGCAGCTACGTAAATTTAGATAAGCAAATGGGAAAAAAGTCTGCTAGAAACAAAAGGAATCCCACACAGGGAAGTTCTGTGGGCAGGTGGAAGAAGCGGGATGAAAGGCCTTGGTCAGCAGATGCCGCTCCACAATGTGCCCGCCACGTCCCGGCTCGCTCTGTATGAGCCTGTGGGATGTGCACTGAACTGCCCACTGGAATACCACTGAACACTTCTTAGAAGCCCTATTGACCACCCCAGCTGTGTGCCTGATGCCTTCAAAATCCCCCAATTCAATGCCAGTGTGAGCATTGCTGAGAATTCTGGGCATGGGAAGTATGAACAGGGATTTTGGCTGATTCTCAGCAAAGTTCAAGAAAATGTTGCAGCCAGCAACCCTCCAAGTGTGCATGGATTACAACTCCAAGAAGGTCGGGAAGGCTGGGGGCTGCAGTCCTTATCCATCTAGAGGGAAGCGGGTCGGGGAGGGTACAATACTGAACGCAGTCCCCGCTGCACCCACATTAACCAGAGCTGGGACCCCTAAAGACAGCGGCGGGGACTCCCGATTCCCTCTTACTCTGGATTGATGTGGCATTTCTTCAGCTTTTCCTCTAGTTTGGGCAGGTCTCGAAGATCTCCTCCAATAATGGCGTATCGGCTGGAATCTAGACTGTGTGGATCTGCAGAGGAATCAGCGGGGGAAAGCCATTTTTAAGTGCTCCTCATCCGAGGGGAGTAAGAATCAAGTAAGGAACCTGGCAGATATCGGGGTTCCTCCCCCTGAGGCCCCTTTTCCCCTCCATCAAAGAAGTGTGGGCAAGGTGGTTGGCAAAACCTTTCATCAGCCAATTCCTTCTGAAGAACTACCTAAAGAGCTGTCTCAAATGCCCCCATTTTTCAGAAAAGGAAAACTCTAAAGCCAGCAGCAGATCCTCTGTTTTTAGAGGCAGGGAGATAAAATTAAATTATTTTAGGGCAAAAACATTGTACTTCACCCTCTTCAGAGAAGGTCAACTTGATGACAGCTGAGAAAGAGTAGTTACAGGCTTGAGCTCTGCAAACCATTTGAACAGGTCATGTCATAAATATGGGATTAGCCCACCCTCCACAAAACAACTGGTCGCTACTTCCCAGTATTCTGCAGCCCAGCCCACCTTAAAATACACATAAAATAAATCAAACCTTCCCTTTTTAATATTGTTTTATTGTATTATTATAAAACAGCAGTAGTACATTATATTATTTGGATACAGTGGTATTTATTCAGTGTTGACTAGAGATTATTAACACTCTGATGATTTAGATAACAAACCTTTAAAGATAAAGAAAAAAGGTTTATGTCAATATTAATTATGGTTCCTATAATGTTAATGTTGATAAGCATAAGGTTGCTTAACTTCTAAAATTTAAGCTAAGCATAGCATTGTTAAACAACTGCAAAATGCTTAAATTATTTGTCAGTAACAAAGGTTTCTATCTTAAGTTTAATACTTAATACTAAGTTCTCCACTGCTGTTACTTATTGTTGTTTATATATATTAGAAAGCTACTTCCCAATGTTTTGTAGCCCACCCCATCTTATAACACCCATAAAATAAATCAAATCTAAACAACAAATTTATCATCCCCAGCCAAGATAAACCCTGCTGCCAAAACCAAAGCAGGGGAAAACATTTTTGTAAAGAGGATCAAGTACTGATGGATCTTGCAGAAAAAAGAAATTCCCACTAAGTAAATTACAAAAAGGAAAAAAACACTTATTTTTCTTTCAGAACTCCGAGAACTAGGACTCTCCATGGCTGCCTCAACCCTCAATGGGCACCCCATCTGATAAGAGAAGAATACCGTGTGGAGGTTTGAAGAAACCAACCGAAAAATGCTGCCAGGCAAGACAGAGACCAGAGGGAATCCTGGTACAAGCCAAGAGAATGGCTGTTCAGAGGTGGACGGAGCTGAGCGGTGGGGTCAGGGAGGCCTGACTTAACAGCGGAAGGAGAAAGCTCTGTGGCTGCCCATCTCCTTCTCAACCGGGCAGGCAAGGGAGATGATGCCACACGATGAGGCATACAGACGCACCGCTAGGCAGATCTGTAGAGACTTCTCAAAGGGCTTGTATGAATGACAAAACCTGGAGGTTTGGTCAAGAAATGTGACGACCGAGGCTGTTCTTAAAAGCTAAGCTACCAGTGGTGATCACATGCTGCTTAATGACCGGGATGGGTGGGGGGGACCCACAGATCAATCTCCACGTGAAGGAGTCAGGGATTTACCAAGGATGATATCTAACTCGGCAGGAAAAAAGAAAGGGCACGGCCCTTGGAACAGTGTCATCAAGCAGGGAGCATGTTCCCAGACCCATTTATGGGCACATTCCCATGTGACTTCAGAACCGGTCTCCTTTCAGCAGCTGCCGACACAAGCCGAGCTTGCTGATCTAGTTTCATGGGAAAGGAGGGACTTGGGAGCACTGAGCCCTGTGAGCAACAGTCCTACAGAAGGACCATGAGGCAAAGGGCACTTCTAAGGACGTTTGATCCCAGTCCTAAAATTAGCTATGGGTAAACCTTGGAAAAGAAGAAACTCCCTGGGAACAAACTCACTCGTATAGCTATCTCCAGTCACAATGGGGGGCGTCTCCAGCAATCCCACTGCAGGGGATGAGCAAACAGGTCAGCTCAGATCAAAATTATGTCTTTAAAAAACAAAGCAAAGCCTGGCTTGATCCTAAAATCAACGAAGGCGTCTAGGGGAGGGACTAGTCCAGAATTTTACAAAAGAAATCAGTAGAAGCTTTTCCCGCCGTTCGTAGTTGTGACTTCCTATGCTGGTCTTGATCAAGGAGAGGCAGCCACTTACTGGCCAAAGGAAACAGGGGGCTCCCTCCAATGATCCCATCCCATCCTCACCAAGCCCAGTGGAGGAACGAGAGGGAAATAAGTCCGGAAGAGCTGCCTGCTCTCATGGGGACTCACCTATGAGAAGAGTCTCCCCTGAATGGCTTTCCATGATCGGTTTTGATAGAGGAGGTTTTGATCTGTAAAGGACAAACAGAAAGGGAAAAGAGAGCCCATGAGTCACCAGAGAGTGCGTGATCTTTCCTAAACCATAAAAAGAGAATGTGTCTGTGCTCTTCTGAAAACAAACCAAGAGGGTGGGCTGCAGGATCACCTTCTGCAGTGGATTAAGTGAGCAAGTAACAGGAAAAAAAATAAGCTGAATGCCACTGATGTGCTTGTCAGAATCAAAGGGACTTTCTCTGGGGCCAAACATTTGTGGGTAATGCTGGGCAGGAAAGGCAATGCCAACAGAGATGGTTTCAAGGTGAAGAGAGACAATGCAATCCTCATTTTTCAGAATAAATGTATCCAATGGAGCTGTTGCAAATCTGTATGCCAGAAATTAATTTGAACAGCTCTTTTTATTTATTTAAAAGTACTTTTAGCCACCTTGAGTTTGTTTTAAAGTCCCATCATCATATATTTCAAGGCATTCTTTTTTTTTTTTTTTAACACAAGCAACATTCAAGCAAATACGTTATCCTATTAGACCAAATAACTATGGAACAATTGATGATCGTTTTATAAGGAATCGCTGTTAGGTTCCCCAGATCGGGACTTGGCCACAAACCTCTGTTCTTCAACCACATATGGCTTAACTTGGCTTGAACCTATCGGAAATCTCTCAGACACTTCAGCTAGATAATTAGTTTACCAATGCATTAGAAAGTAAACTATTTTCATGCTTGTCTTCGTAAGCTTCTTTGCTTCTACATTTTATTTACTTAAGAGGTCTTCAGTTGTAAGATAGTTTTAAGAATGTTTGTGCTCTTTCTAGATATTTATTTTTCTGATTATTACAGCAATACTCTTGACTGTCCAGCTAAACCCAACAATATATGAAATCGGTTTTTCATCATACAATTGTTTGACTGACTGCATTTCTAAGCTAAGACTATCCTATCTAGATACCTTATAGTAGTTAGGATATGCGAAGAGAATATTATCTATTATAATTATAAGCTTCTGTATAATTATTTTTACCCTTTTTTGCATTCTATTTTTAGAATGCCCCCGAGAATACAATATAATTCCAAAGCACTTTGGCTTTCCGTGAAACCATTTTCACTGGAATCCAGGATCCCCTTCTCTCTCTTTTACTGCCTTTCTCTGGCAGTGTGATGCGAAGGATTGGAATTATCTCCTTGCTGCGGGAGGAGCGGATTCCCTGGTTTTTTGTTTCGCTAACAGACTGAGCTGGTTATTGATCTGTTTGCTCTTAACCGTGTGGGAGCTTGCTCTCACAATTAGTTGATGAAAGGGGAAGTCCTGCTTCTCAATTTTTTAAACAAACCTCTGCAAAGTAATCATAACAGCTTTAAAGGGAATCTTTATAAAATTATAATTAAAGTTCACATTCCTAATTTCAGATTAATGGAAAAAGAAAAAAAAATTATCCACTTCAACTTTGGGTGATGGCAACTACAAGTCTGTAAACTGTTACCTGCCCAATATATTGACAAAAAGAAAGGCACCCTTTCTTGAATTTTGGCAAAGCTGCAACTGCTCTGCAGAGCTCTTGCTTTGGAGCAAATAGAAAATGTCAAAAGGCAGAAATGGACAAAAACTCCCTCATCAAACATTCACGGCGGTATCGTCACATTTACCTGGGCAACACTCTTAAAGGTGCAGTTTGTAGGATAGCAGGTAAGATTTTAGATGTACTCCCTTGTGATACTTGATATATTTATACAGCAAAGCCAACTAATTAAAATGTGACTATTTTAGTGTCACTTCTAACCATTTTTCTCTAAAATTCTCTGCTTCTCCAAAGACAAATGCATCCATTCAGTTGTTCAAACATAATGAAAATCCCAGCACTTACTTGATGTAGTGGATTTTCCTTGAGACTACAGATGGAAAATCAACTTCAAAGTATTTCATAGGAAGAAGATTCTCATCCTGAAAAGGGGGGGAAACAGATAGACTCCAATGTTTTCACTGAGGGCAAAAGAATCAGCCCATAGCTTTACTTGAGGTCGTGACTGTGACTCCAAGGTTGCTAGGCTGGGATTCTGGAGTCACAGTTAGACGTGCCTTTCTCCTACTCCTACGATATTCTTATGCCTAATCCCCCACCTATAAGTGAAAGTGAAAGGTCCCCTGTGCAAGCGCCGAGTCATGTCTGACCCTTCGGGGGGATGCCGCTTTCACGACGTTTTCTTGGCAGACTATAGAGTGGGCTGGTTTGCCGTTGCCTTCCCCAGTCGTCTCCTTCCCCAGCAAGCCGGGTGCTCATTTTACCGACCTTGGGAGGATGGAAGGTTGTCAACCTGAGCCAGCTGCCCCGAGAGAGGATCCAGCTTCTGCTGGGATCAAACTCGGGTCGTGGGGAGAGTTTCAGTTGCAATACTGCCGCCTACCACTCTGCGCCACACAAGGCTATATAATTCCCCACCTATGCTGAGCAAAAACCTGGAAAAGAGGTGGAAGCAATGACCCCACCTCAATAATCCACTTGAGAGGTGTTGGGAGGCCTGATCTTCCCTCATCTTAGCAATTCTATTTAAGATCATTGATTTACTACTAACAGAAAAAGTGGACAGACTTCTGCAAGCGGCCCTATTGTGTGCACCCTGTAAATCATGAAATGCTCAGCCATATCCTAGTTTAGTGGTTTGCACGCTATTTTCTAGAAACCATTTTCACTGACATATACCAAAAACTGCTTTGCACATTATATATCATGCTGTGAATTAGAAACAACAGCAGAATTCTCTGGAACATAAACCACACTTAACATTCTTCTCCTGTAAGATAGCAACCAGGTATCCTTAAGCTGTTTTGGATAACAAGTCCCACAGTCCTCTGACTTCAGCTATGTTGCATGGAGCTGATGACTGTTGAAGTCCAAATTTTCTAGAGGATACAAGTTTGCCTAGCTTACATATATAATCAATAAAGGTGAAAAAAACAAAGTCTTTTAGAAATTATAATTAGAGATTACACTTGAGATAACATTATAAGCTATTTCACCTTTAATTTCCAAAACAGAGTATCCATGCCAGCACCAAGATTTACAATTTGGCAATTGCATTTTGTCTTTTCTAAGAAAGCCTTAAGTAAACGACCAACTCCATGGACCCGTGCATAATACCCTTAGAAGAAGAAGAAACAATTAGTTGACAATACTTCAGCTCTGAAAACATTTGAAAATGATTTTGTTAGCTCCCATCCATCCCTCTCTTCTGTTCTTCCTTTTGCCATATAGTCACGGAGTTACATAAATTGCCCTGACACATATTTGTTTATAACCTACCACGGCTGATTTCAGGTGCCTTCCTTTCTTTTGGATGGCTTACAAAATATTCAATGTAAGGATCTTTCCAGTAGCCAACACTTATAGCATACCTGACCACAGAAAGAAAAACAGTATTTTAACAAAATCAGAATTCCCACTCTGTTGAAAACACAATTCTAGACTATATGAATATCAATCTAATCTAGAAAACTGGCTCTTACGCACTTTAAGTAAATTAGGCAAATTCATATTATTATACCATGTTTAGAGATGGCATATCAATATCACAAAGAGCCTCTTCAAAACATTTATGACTTTCAGAAGCAGGCTGCTGCTCTCAAGAGGCGGGGGGGGGGGACAGAAATCTGGGGACCATGAATCTGGGAGGAAACCGTTGGATCAAAACCAGGTTTGTGTATATCTGGATGCAAGAAGGAGAGAGCCAGGATAATAGGTTTGGGGAGAATACCTGCTCATGGCAGAAATCAGTATTAAAGCATCCCCTATAATTATTTATCCAGCTTCTGCTTGAATAAGTGGGGTGCCCAAAACAGGACATGAGGCTGTACTATCCAGAATAGAACTATTACTTTGTGGAACTGTGATTTTGGAACCTATATGCCTAAATGCAGGCTAAAGTGTACTTGTCATTTTGGCAACCAAGTCATGCTGTTGATATATAGCCAGCTTTTGGTCATCTATAATCCCCAATACAAATAATAAATAACAGACTGCTAGACGGCTGGAGAAAGAGTAAAGAGGCTGAGGTCCAAATCTCTCTTCAGCCACAAAGCTCATCAAGCCAGCCACTATTCTCAAGCTGGAGATGGGCAAGGGCCAAACCACAAGCAGCCCTTGGAGAAAAGGCAGGTTTGTAAATGAAGAGAGCAACAGTAAGCTAGACATTTGGTCTGATGCAGCAAGGGGCATTCCTGTGCCCTTGCAGTAGTTTCAGTTCATTCACTCATTCAGTCTTAACAAGTGGCTCTGGTTTCCTGCACCTTGCATTTTCCAGATGTCTGGAAATAAGGCAACCCCTGTAGATGCCACCTCAAATCAGGGCTGCCTTCAACTGCGATCGATCGAGCTCACAGAATGCGTTAAGGAGGATTTATAACCACAGTGGCTGAGCCAAACTCCCACACGCCACATATCAGCTCAATGCCTCAGCCTCCTCTGGGCCAGCCTGAGCCTTCGTGACGCCATGGATGGGTCCCTGCATTCCTCTCACGGAAATGACTCCTGGGGTTTTTTGCGACTTCCCAGGCTAGCCTTCAGCCCTGAGATTTCCTGGTGGTCTCCCATCCCGGCCAGCCAGTCCCAAGCCTGCTTGGCTTCCCGGAGTCGACTAGGCGCAACCACCTCCTGCACCAGCTGACAGGCGAGCCGCAATCTCCCCGCCCCCGCCCGCCCCCCTTCGGCGAGCCGCGCCAGGCGAGACAGGGGCCTCCCGCACAAGCTCCGCCCGCGTCCTCCCCCCGCCGCTCCTTCACCGCTTGCAATGGGAGGCGACATCGCAGGTGTTCCGCACGGCCTCGTCGAAGACGTCGGCCAGCAGGTCCCGGGAGGGGCCAGCCATGGCCGGGCGCAGCTGCTCAGCGGAGAGACGCGGGAGAGGAGCGCGGGCCGCCCATGCTGGGCCTCCGCCGCCGCCGAGCTCCCCTCAGAGCGCGACGTCGCCGGCACCAGCCAGCAACGCGCTCCCCCATTGGCCGGGCCAGGAAGCGCCCCCTGGGAAGCTGGTCGAGGTCGTTCTCCCCGCCCCGTTCTCTTCTCATTGGTCGAGGCTATTGCCAGTACCCAATCAAGGGCGATACACACCGTATCGCGTGAGGCGCGGACAGCAAAGTACGCCGGGAATTGTAGTCCGTCGCTGAATGGGGGTTAGTCCGCTCGAGGGCGGAAGCAGCCCCTCGGCATTGTGGGAATTGCAGTCTCAAGTCACGAGGGCTGCAGGCTATTGGGGAAGGGGCCAAAAGCCCCGCGGGGAGGTTGCCCTGTGTTCGTGTGTTGCTCGTTCCCAACGATCGGCGGCCGGTGAAACGGCCCCAGCCCTGGGGAATCCCCTATGTCCGCCATCCAGTCACATTTATATACTGTATACAGTATTAGATGTGTGTCTCTCAACCTGAGCAGCTGTAAGATGTGTGGAGCTCAACTCCCAGAATTCCCCAGCCAGCCTGTATGTATATGCCATCCTCACGTTTAAAGCCCACAGCTGCAAAAACCCAGCCCTGCAAGATGGCAGCAGCAAAACGCTGGACTTAAAAGCTGATCCTGTGTCGGGATCTCACGGCCCTGGGGACTCAGGACACTTGCTTCTCTATTCAGCTCTCAGGATAGTCCTCCCAAACCAAGATGGAAAAGGCAGAGTCCGGGAGTTGAGTTCGGCTCCCAAGAACTGGGCAGACATGTCTGTCTCGCTTCTGAACATTGCAGGGATAAAGAACAATACTCTGAAAGCAAATCAAGAGACTTCTAGGACGAGGACTTGTGAAAAAGCAAAAAAAAGAAAATTGGGTACAAATCCATAGAATGATGCAAAAGATATTACGGATTAATATCTTGATGAAACCAGAATTATTTTTACTGGGCGTTATTGTTTTTATTTATTTATTTTCTATCCCACCTTTATTATTTTTATAAATAACTCAAGGCGGCAAACATCCCTAGCACTCCTTCCTCCTCCTCTTTTCCCCACAACAACCCTGTGAGGTGGGTTGGGCTGAGAGGGAGTGACTGGCCCAAGGTCACCCAGCCGGCTTTCACGCCTAAAGTGGGACCAGACCTCTTGGTCTCCTGCTTTCTAGCCTGTTGAGTTAACCACTAGACCAAAGTAATATTGTATATGGTAACTGTGGCAAGATTATTGCCTGCAAAAAGTTGGAAAAGCAGTGACATGCCTACAGTGGAAGACAATCATAAAATTAACTGAACTTGCAGAAATGGCAAAGCTGACCAGTTTGGTCAGAGAAAAAAATGATGAAGACTTTTTTTAAAGACTGGAACCCTTATATGAACTTTTTGCTGAAAAAAAATAAATTGATGATTATGGGACTTGGGGATTTAAAATGAGACTAAGAGGTTGGGGGAAAGTTTAAGATGACAATTACTTGATAGAAAGAAGGGTGGAAGACACAATTGTATGTTTTTGTTTTCAATTTGTTTCTCTCTTCCTTTGTTCCTGTTTGTATATTTTACTATATTAAAATTTTCTGATGGAGTAAAAGAGACTTCTAGGACCATCAGGGAAAGCGATGGTGGTCCTGGTAGAAGGGAGGAAGGTCTAGGGGAGCAGCTTGATAAGGCTGATTGGGATCATCTTTGCTGCCCACAGACAGCATCACAATGATCCTCCCTTTTACCATTTTTAGAGAACGTCTCTTGATGCTGCAGGCCACTGTAGAGACAGCCTCAATTCTGCACTGCCTTGTCCACCGTCTTTGAGGTGCCATGGTCATCCATGGCCATCTGGGGTTGTTTTGGGCACATCCCCTCCCCTCAGGCCACTGCGCAAGGCCCTCCATGGCCATTTCAGCTTGGGCTGCAGGAGAATCTGGATCACTGATTTCTGTGGAGGCCTTGGCCCTGCAGTGCCCGACCCACACTTCACAAAGTGCTGTTCAGGCATTGCGCATGCTTATTTTACTTACTTTCCAACAACCTAAGGGACGGCTTTATACATGGACTTCACCAGATGGACAACA
This sequence comes from Candoia aspera, assembly GCF_035149785.1. Lineage (NCBI taxonomy): Eukaryota > Metazoa > Chordata > Lepidosauria > Squamata > Candoiidae > Candoia > Candoia aspera. Next base: position 18,630,342 of record NC_086166.1, on the reverse strand, counting down.
CCGAAATCAGATTGACTACATCCTTTGCAGCCAAAGGTGGCGGACATCTGTACAGTCGGTAAAAACAAGACCTGGAGCTGACTGTAGTTCAGATCACGAACTTCTTGCACAATTTAGGATCAGACTAAAGAGATTAGGGAAGACCCACAGATCAGCTAGATATGAGCTCACTAATATTCCTAAGGAATATGCAGTGGAGGTGGAGAATTGATTTAAGGGACTGGACTTAGTAGATAGGGTCCCGGAAGAACTCTGGACAGAAGTTTGCAACATTGTTCAGGAGGCGGAAACAAAATACATCCCAAAGAAAGAGAAAACCAAGAAGGCAAAATGGCTGTCTGCTGAGACACTAGAAGTAGCCCAAGAAAGAAGGAAAGCAAAAGGCAACAGCGATAGGGGGAGATATGCCCAATTAAATGCAAAATTCCAGAGGTTAGCCAGAAGAGATAAGGAATTATTTTTAAACAAGCAATGCGTGGAAGTGTGGGACGCGGTGGCGCTGTGGGTTAAACCGCTGAGCTGTCGATCGGAAGGTCGGTGGTTCGAAACCGCGCGGCGGGGTGAGCTCCCGTTGTTAATCCCAGCTCCTGCTCACCTAGCAGTTCAAAAACATGCAAATGTGAGTAGATCAATAGGTACCGCTTCGGCGGGAAGGTAATGGCGTTCCGAGTCATGCTGGCCACATGACCCGGAAGTGTCTATGACAACGCCGGCTCCAAGGCTTAGAAATGGAGATGAGCACTGCCCCCTAGAGTCGGATTCGACTGGACTTTACGTCAAGGGAAACCTTTACCTTTACCTAATACATGGAAGTGGAAGAAGACAATAGAACAGGAAGGACAAGAGACCTCTTCCAGAAAATTAGAAACATCGGAGGTAAATTCCAGGCCAAAATGGGTATGATCAAAAACAAAGATGGCAAGGACCTAACAGAAGAAGAAGAGATCAAGAAAAGGTGGCAAGAATATACAGAAGACCTGTATAGGAAGGATAACAATATCAGGGATAGCTTTGACAGTGTGGTCAGTGAACTAGAGCCAGACATCCTGAAGAGTGAGGTTGAATGGGCCTTAAGAAGCATTGCTAATAACAAGGCAGCAGGAGACGATGGCATCCCAGCTGAACTGTTCAAAATCTTCCAAGATGATGCTGTCAAGGTAATGCATGCTATATGCCAGCAAATTTGGAAAACACAAGAACGGCCATCAGACTGGAAAAAGTCAACTTATATCCCCATACCAAAAAAGGGAAACACTAAAGAATGTTCAAACTATCGAACAGTGGCACTCATTTCACATGCCAGTAAGGTAATGCTCAAGATCCTGCAAGGTAGACTTCAGCAGTTCATGGAGCGAGAATTGCCAGATGTACAAGCTGGGTTTAGAAAAGGCAGAGGAACTAGGGACCAAATTGCCAATATCTGCTGGATAATGGAAAAAGCCAGGGAGTTTCAGAAAAACATCTACTTCTGTTTTATTGACTATTCTAAAGCCTTTGACTGTGTGGACCATAACAAATTGTGGCAAGTTCTTAGCGGTATGGGGATACCAAGTCATCTTGTCTGCTGTCAAGGCAGCCGCGCTCTGAATAAGACTCAGACTCACTTAGAAGGTCTAAGGATTTCTGGTTTTATTAGAACGGTGTGCGTGCAAAGAGAAAGACAGGAATCCTTATGTGGTGACAGGGTGCCCTGTTTATACTTTGCTGGCGGACGTTGTGCTTCCCTACCCTTGGGCCAGGACCGGATGGGTGCTTGAGACTGCGATGCGTCAGCTGATGGGCGATCCCGGCGATCTCCTTTGTCTCCCTGTCTTCGTCCGGACCAGGTGCGTCCCCTGAAGGTGTTTCCCCGATCTTCCGATAGGCGTTAACTCCTGTCTGATGGGTGCCCCCATTATGTTGGGCATTACTCTGTGAACATGCATGCCTGAGGGAGGTGTGAATGCATCCCCGGGGGGAATGGGAAGGCGTTCCCCTTATCTCTTTATGGGTGCTAAGTTTGGTCTGAAGGGCTTATCTGTTATGTTGGGGGTTCCCTTCTGGATATGGGTGCTTGAGTGATATAGGGATTATGCTTATCCCTTCCTCTTACCTAATGTGCATGTTCCCCGTTGTGATGCACATATGCCTTGCAATGGGGAACATGACATGCTGCCCCCCAAAGAAGCTCTTAGGGTGCTGGTTTGGATGGGTATGCTTCATGGAAGTTCTTTACCAACCGTTTAGCTGAGACATGTTGGGCTTGGACCCACTCTGGGTGTGGGAAATGCCTCCATTTGACAAGGGATTGTAGTGTGCCCCTTTGCCTCCTGGAGTCAAGTATTTCTTGGATTTCAAAATGTTGTTGCCCATCTATCATGATGGGTGGGGCGGGGGGGTTTCTGTGTGCCATTTTGAAGGGGTGGCTGGTTTCAGGAGGGCACAGTGGAAAACTGGGTGTATGCGCCTTAGATTGTGGGGTAAGTCCAGTTTGAAAGTGACTGGGTTAATAATTTCTGTGATGGGGAATGGTCCGATAAATTTGGGTGCCAGTTTCTTGGAGGGCTGTGGGGATTTGATGAACTTAGTGGAGAGGTAGACCCTATCTCCCACTTTGTAGTTCGGTTGTGCCGCCCTGTGATTGTCTGCAAACTTCTTGTATGTTGCTTGTGCATTGGCCAGGGCTAGCTGGATGATGGGCCAAACTGTACCCAGTTGAGCTGCCCAGTCATCTGGAGAACAGGGTGGGGTGTCTGGTTGGGGCAGTTCCGGGATTGGCACAAAGTCTCTGCCATAAACCACCTTGAAGGGGGTGTGACCTGTGCTTTGGTGTACCGTGTTGTTGTAGGCCACCTCTGCAAAAAGAAGCAGGTCCACCCAATTGTCCTGTTGGTAGTTAATAAACGCCCGCAGGAACTGCTCCAGGGTAGAGTTGAGGATCTCCGTAGAGCCGTCTGTGTGGGGGTGCCAAGCCGTTGACAGTGCTTGCTTCATGCCAATGAGGTTTAGGAACTCTTTCCAGAACCTGGAGGTAAATTGTGTGCCCCTATCTGTCACCAAACGGTAGGGGGCACCGTGGATTTTGTAGATATGGGTGGGGAACAGGCGTGCCAGCTGCTGTGCAGAGGGGATGGATGCACAGGGTATGAAGTGTGCCTGCTTGGAAAAATAGTCTTTTACCACCCAGATTACGGTTTTCCTTTGGCTGGGTGGCAGGTCGACTATGAAGTCCATGGAAATCTCCTCCCAGGGACAGGAGGGGCTTGCTACTTTCTGCAGCAGTCCTTGGGGTTTCCCCACCTTCTGTTTAGACCTTGCACATGTGGGGCAGGATGTTACGTAGTCCTTGACGTCTTTTCTTAGGGTGGGCCACCAGAATTGCCTCCTGATTAAGTGTAAAGTTTTTACAAACCCAAAATGTCTAGCCGTTTTATCATCGTGGGAGCAGTTTAACACCTCCGCTCTCAATGGTTCTGGTACGTATAGGGCTTTTTGTTTCCATGCGAGCCCGTTTGTAATAGATACATGGTGTTGGTTGTTTTGCAACCATGTATCTTTTTCGAGGGCTTGGGCGAGTCTTTGTTGCCAGTCCTGTGAAATTGACCTGCACCTTCCCCCGTTTGCCGGTGGTTGCTCTGAGGCGCGTCGGGTTTAGTCTGGCTGCGTGTGACAGCAGGGCAGCCCAGCTGTGTGTCTGTCCATACAGTCCCCACAATGTCCGGTGCTTGGCCAGCATCTTGAGGTTGTCGGGAAAGGGCATCCGCCAGGAAGTTTTTTCTCCCCGGGATGAACTTAAGTTTAAAATTGAATCTGCTAAAGAATTGCGCCCAGCGTACTTGCTTTGGACTGAGGCGTTTCGGGGTGCTGAAAGCCTCCAGGTTTTTGTGGTCAGTCCAGACCTCGAAAGGGCAGGAGGCCCCTTCTAGGAGGTGCCTCCATGTTTCCAGGGCTGCCTTGACCGCGAACGCCTCCTTCTCCCACACGTGCCATCTCCTTTCCGTTTCTGAGAACTTGCGGGAGAGGTACGCACAGGGCTTCAGCTGATTGTCAAAATCGCGCTGAAGGAGGAGTGCTCCGATAGAAAAGTCTGAGGCGTCTACCTGTACGACAAAGGGTCTGGCGGGGTCGGGATGCTGTAATACTGGCTCTGCCGTGAAGAGGCTTTTTAGGTGTTCGAAAGCCGTTTGACAATCAGCTGTCCAGTTTAACAGCGCTCCCGGGTTTCGTGATTTACGGGTGTCTCCCAGGCCCTTTGTCCGGAGGAGGTTAGTCAGTGGCAGCACAATTTCCGCTAGCCCCTGGATGAAACCCCTGTAGAAATTCGTGAACCCCAGGAAACTTTGAAGTTGTCTCCTCGTGCGCGGGCGCTCCCACGCTAGTATAGCCTGGACCTTACTGGGGTCCATTTCGATCCCCCTTGCCGAGATCCGGTAGCCGAGGTAGTTGATTTGCTCCTTGTGAAATTCACACTTGGAGAGCTTTGCGTATAGCTCTGCCTTGTGGAGTTTTGTGAGCACTGACTTTACAAGGCGTTCGTGCTCGGCTTCATTCTCAGAATAAATCAAAACATTGTCAAGGTAAACAAGCACCCCCTTAAACAAGTGGTCGTGCAAGACCTCATTGATTAGCTGCATGAACACGCCCGGTGCCCCAGCTAACCCAAAAGGCAGAACCCGGTATTGGAATGACCCCAGCGGGCAATTGAAAGCCGTCTTCCATTCGTCCCCCTCCTTTATTCGAATCCAGAAGTAGGCTTCCCTGAGGTCTAATTTTGTGAATATTTTGCCCTTTGCGAGGTGGGCTAGAATGTCCTTTATTATGGGCAGGGGATATTTATTTGAAACGGACGCGGCATTGAGTCTGCGGTAATCTGTGCAGAGCCTGAGGGACCCGTCCTTCTTTTCCCTAAAGAGGACCGGGGCTCTGATTGGCGAGTTAGCCGGTTCAATAAACCCCCGCACCAAATTCTTGTCAATAAAGTCCCTTAATGCCACCAACTCCCTTTGAGTCATAGCATAAATTTTCAGCTTTGGTAAGGTTGCCCCCGGGATCAGTTTAATGGTGCAGTCTGTTTTTCTATGGGGGGGGGAGTTTGTCAGCCTCCTTTTCCCCCAAAACGTTGGCAAAGTCTGCGTATCTGGCAGGCAGGCCCTCCGGGGTTTCTGCCTCCAGGTGCATTGAGGTCGTTGTCGCCCTCCCCATTGCGGCGCGGGGAACCCGATCTCCTGTGGGTGCTTTGTAACGCCCGTCCAAAAAGGTGATCTCTCTTGTCGCCCAATTTATTTGGGGGTTGTGATGCCCCAGCCACGGGATCCCTAGTATGAGTAGAGGTTGGCCCACTGGTGCCACGATGAAGGGGAGGCTTTCCTCGTGGTTGCCAAGCCTCATCGCAACTCTTTCTGTGTATTGGGTGACCGGGCCCCCTCCCGCTGCTGATCCATCCAACTGCGTGAACACCAATTGGTGCTGAAGTGGATAGTAGCGGAGGTTAAGCGCGGCCACCAGGTCTGGGTGCATGAGGCATTTCGAGCAACCCGAGTCGATCAGTGCCCAAACCTTCTCTGTTTTCCCCCTGTGGGCCAGGGTGACTCTCACATATAGGGTAGGACAGTTGTCACTCACCCCAAAGTCGTTGCGCCCTTTGTTATCGTCAACCTGTATTTTGGCGCTCTTCAAGGCAGGTGGCTGGCGTTTCCCGCCAGTTCGTCACTTCCGCTTTCCTCGTCATCGGTGACGTCAGGGAATTCCCTTGCCGAGGTTTCCCCCTTCGCGGCTGGCCTTTTCTTTGGCGTTGGGGTTGGTTTGTTGGGAACCTTTCCCGGGCTGTCTCTTGTCTTTGCTTTCGGGCAAGCCGCCGCCTTGTGGTTCACCTCTCCACACTTGAAGCACTGCCCCTGGGCAAACCTGCGCTCTCGTTCCTCCCCCCAGGGTCAGGGCGCCGGTGTCGCTGGAGCACCGCCGGATCGGGGTCCTCTTGCTGTTGCTGCGGGTTGTAGGGACCTCTGGACATGCCGAAAGGTTTCTTGAGCGTTCTCCGTCTTTCCCGCCAGCCAAATCCATTCGCGGAGGGTGGTGGGGTCATCCTGGTTTAGCACCCATCTTAAGACGGTTAAATTAAGCCCCTCCTTGAATTTTTCCATGAGGGTGGATTGTGACCAGTCCCGCACTTTGCCCGCAAGCGCTTGGAACTCACTTGCGTAAGCAGCCACGGAGCGCTGTCCTTGCCTGATTTGCCGTAGTGCTCTCTTCGCTGTTTCGGTCTCGAGGGGGTCTCGGAAATGGGAGTCCAGAGCAACCAGGAATGCGTCCACATGCTTGAGCTCTGGGGCGTCTGCCTGGCATAGATGGACGTACCAGTCAGCCGCCCTCCCCCTGAGTCTGTTGGCAATGGCGTTGATCTTTCCCTGTTCCGTCCGGAAGCAGGGTCCGTATTCAGCCATGTAGTTCCTCACGTTGATCAGGAAGAACGACAACATGGCTGGGTCACTGTTGAATCTTGCCGCGAGGTCTCTCATTCCCATCGTGGGTGGGCCCAGGGCACCTCCGGACGTGTGGTCCTTCCCCCCTCCGGTAGGAAGCTGTCGTCCCGAGGTGGGGATTCCCTCAACCAGGCTCCAGGTGGTGTCGGCTCAGCATCCACTCGCCTCCAGCCTCTTCCCAGCTGATGCCCTGCAGAAGAGGGGGGGGGAACCCTCTCCCAGGCAGCCCAGTATGGTGTGCTCCGGCGTGGTCAGCTCCCTCCTCCCATGCTGCGCCCTGCCGCTGCAGCCGCCATGCTTCGGGGTCAAGCAGGGGTGGGGATGAGCTTCTGGCGCTCCGTTCGCACTCACCCCGGTCGCTGCCTCCACGCTCCAGCGCTAGTTCTGCGAGTAGCCGCTCGATCCGTGCCAGGCGTGCTTCTGTGGCTCCGCAGCACGCGTTCTCCGGGGCGCCTCCCGTGGCTTGCCCGCTCCGCCGGCGATCTCCGCCTCTCACTGTGGGTGCGTTCCATTGCTCCCATGCCGCTTCGACCATCACGGGTAGGGATTCCCCTGTTGCGTCGAGGGTGACCCATTCTGCCTGCGACTCACCGGTGGTCACCCCGGTCACATTGCGGCTCAGTTCCTCCCCCGCTGGGCATCCGCTGGTTGCGGGTGCTGTCGCCGGTTCCCGGGTGCTGCTTCATCGCTGCGTTGTTCCCTCACAGAAAAGTCTGGAAAGGTGCTAGCGAAAAATTTTTTTGGGGATTCCTGTCTTTATGTCAAGGCAGCCGCGCTCTGAATAAGACTCAGACTCACTTAGAAGGTCTAAGGATTTCTGGTTTTATTAGAACGGTGTGCGTGCAAAGAGAAAGACAGGAATCCTTATGTGGTGACAGGGTGCCCTGTTTATACTTTGCTGGCGGACGTTGTGCTTCCCTACCCTTGGGCCAGGACCGGATGGGTGCTTGAGACTGCGATGCGTCAGCTGATGGGCGATCCCGGCGATCTCCTTTGTCTCCCTGTCTTCGTCCGGACCAGGTGCGTCCCCTGAAGGTGTTTCCCCGATCTTCCGATAGGCGTTAACTCCTGTCTGATGGGTGCCCCCATTATGTTGGGCATTACTCTGTGAACATGCATGCCTGAGGGAGGTGTGAATGCATCCCCGGGGGGAATGGGAAGGCGTTCCCCTTATCTCTTTATGGGTGCTAAGTTTGGTCTGAAGGGCTTATCTATTGTGTTGGGGGTTCCCTTCTGGATATGGGTGCTTGAGTGATTTAGGGATTATGCTTATCCCTTCCTCTTACCTAATGTGCATGTTCCCCGTTGTGATGCACATATGCCTTGCAACGGGGAACATGACATCTGCCTCCTGAAGAATCTGTATAACGACCAAGTAGCAACAGTAAGAACAGACCACGGAACAATGGACTGGTTTAAGATTGGGAAAGGAATATGGCAGGGCTGTATACTCTCACCCTACCTATTCAACTTGTACGCAGAACACATCATGCGACATGCTGGGCTTGAGGAATCCAAGGCTGCAGTTAAAATCGCTGGAAGAAACATTAACAATCTCAGATATGCAGATGATACCACTTTGATGGCTGAAAGCGAAGAGGAACTGAGGAGCCTTATGATGAAGGTGAAGGAAGAAAGTGCAAAAGCTGGCTTGCAGCTAAACCTCAAAAAAACCAAGATTATGGCAACCAGCTTGATTGATAACTGGCAAATAGAGGGAGAAAATGTAGAAGTAGTGAAAGACTTTGTATTTCTAGGTGCGAAGATTACTGCAGATGCTGACTGCAGTCAGGAAATCAGAAGACGCTTAATCCTTGGGAGAAGAGCAATGACAAATCTCGATAAAATAGTTAAGAGCAGAGACATCACACTGACAACAAAGGTCCGCATAGTTAAAGCAATGGTGTTCCCCGTAGTAACATATGGCTGCGAGAGCTGGACCATAAGGAAGGCTGAGAGAAGGAAGATCGATGCTTTTGAACTGTGGTGTTGGAGGAAAATTCTGAGAGTGCCTCGGACTGCAAGAAGATCGAACCAGTCCATCCTCCAGGAAATAAAGCCAGACTGCTCACTTGAGGGAGTGATATTAAAGGCAAAACTGAAATACTTTGGCCACATAATGAGAAGACAGGACACCCTGGAGAAGATGCTGATGCCAGGGAGAGTGGAGGGCAAAAGGAAGAGGGGCCGACCAAGGGCAAGATGGATGGATGACATTCTAGAGGTGACGGACTCGTCCCTGGGGCAGCTGGGGGTGTTGACGACCGACAGGAAGCTCTGGCGTGGGCTGGTCCATGAAGTCACGAAGAGTCGGAAGTGACTAAACGAATAAACAACAATTTTACTTACTTAGTTACTTATTTATTATTTCAATCTAAGGCCACCTCAATCATGCAAGCAACTCTAGGTAACACACGACACATTAAAATAATAAAACAAGTGGAATGTTTTATTACTGTATCAAGAAAGAAGACCTAAGAACCAAGATACAAACTTCCAGGGCCTGCTGAAAAAGCCACATTTTAAAGGCTTTCCTAGAGAACAGGGTCCTGGCTGGAGGGGGGTACTATCCGGCAGGTCAGGGCGACCACAGAAAAGATGGGTCACTGGTGTGAGAAAGGGGGGATAGCGATGTTGTTTTTGCAAGGCCTACAATAGAACAGAACTTGCTTTTTCAGTAACTGGCCAACTGAAGCTTGCTTTCTAGTAGCTAGGCTTGCTTGTCAGTATATTGAGGATGTGGGATATGTGATTAGGGGAAACAGGAGACTGTATCTCCATAAGGGCAGGTATAAAGGAAATAAGCTGCCTAACCAATGCTGAAAATATGCTCAAAACCAGTTCTAGCGAACTTTGTGGTCAGACAAGACCCTGACCTACTTACTCCAAGGGGGCTAGCTGCCTTATAAGGAAAAGAATAAATAGGGGACTGGGGGAGGTAAGAAGTGAAGAATGTGTCATGAGTGAGGATGGCAAGCAGGGGGCTCCCATCCAGGCTGTAAAGTGCATGCGTAGTACTGAGGAATTGGGCGGCCATTCAAAGAGACACAGATCGGGCCCGCCTTAGCCTTTGGGGTTTATCTGTCTGGGTTTTCCCACGCTTCTTCAGTTTGTTAGGATTCTCTGTTATGTAGCAGTAATAAAACACTAGAGACCTACTCCTTGTCTCAGCGTGGTTCCTGCCTGTTAGAACAGAATGGGAGATATAAACAAAGGCGGGACTTCCTGCAGAATCTAAGGGTCTCGGATAGGCTGTGAACTCCTAAGTACCTACCCAATGGGGAACAGGAGGAGGGATTTCACCGGCCAGGCAGGGCGGGCGTAGGGAATAAAACTGCATGCTTTGTGTGAAGGGGTGTGCCTATCTTGGCTGGGCACCCGTCCTTGCAAGAACATTAATAAAACCTTTTTGCTGCTTCTCAAGACTTTGTCAAATTTATTCTGTGAGTACAATTCTCACAGCGGGATGCCAGAAGGCCACTAGACCTGTTTATGAAGGTCTTCAGCAGTCCTTCAAAAGACCAGTAGACACATCTCCAGAAGGCCTGGTAGTCAAAACTAGGAGAGGGACATCTTGCTGGTTCTCTCAAAGGAGGGCCTTCATTTGCTGCTCCTCCTGGGGACAAGGGGCTTTACATGACACTGATTTCTGCCGTTTCTGTGGGGAAGCACCGGCACTCCGCCTGGGAATCGTCCAAGGCTGTCGGCTGTGGCCATTGCGTTGGAATTTGGAAAGCTGGCGTGAAATCGAGAAGCGTTCTGTGGCCTCCTCTTTCTCTTTCTAGCTGAAATGACTGAAGACTAAAAAACCTTGGAAGACTGGCAGGAGGAGGGTGTATTGGTCTAAGGCAGGGGCCCCCACCCCCGGGCCACAGACTGGTACCGGTCCATGGCCTGTTAGGAACCGGGCCGCACAGCAGGAGGTGAGCGGTGGGCGAGCAAGCGAATTTACAGCCTGAGTATTTACAGCCGCTCCCCATCACTCACATTACCGCCTGAGCTCCACCGCCTGTCAGAGAAAGCAAGCCCATTGGCTGCTATCTCCAAATGGCATGAAGGAAAAAGAATAAAAGGTCAGGAAAAAGAGAAAGCGCTTGAATCATCCCGAAACCACCACCACCCCGGGTCCATGGAAAAATTGTCTTCCACGAAACTGGTCCCTGCTGCCAAACAGGTTGGGAACCACTGGTCTAAGGGGACAAAAAGGAAGAGTCCGGGAGCATCTTTTCCAACTAACACATTGTATTAATAAGCACAAACTTTTGAAGGCAATGACTGGAAAAGCCAGTGTTGCAATTGTGTGGCTTGTTTGATGTCTGCCAAAGAAGATGGTACAGTGGTACAAGAATGCTGATTTATGATGACAGTAGAGATAATATGGGCAGCAGAGATGGCACGGAGGGGAGATAGCAAGGGTGAAATAAAATAGAGCCAGTAGAGATATGGGAATGAACGCAAGCATGTGCTTATAAGAAATATCTTGTCCGAAAGTAACTGGACAGATCATTAGCAAGGTAAAGATCATGGCTTCCATTAGATAATTTCCCACCTTAAGGTGGAGATGATTCTTAGGAAGTAGGAAATATAACTATATTAGGTAAAAGCACAAATGTATGCATACCTGAGAGATACCTGAGACCACTGCAGCAAAAATTATCCAATTATTGCTTTTTGCTTGTAACCACTCCTTCTTTAAAAAGTATAAAATGCTTGGTTTTTGAGAAGTTCAGGGTTCCTCTTTTGGGAGAGGAATCCCATTTCACTTGGTACCAAATAAAATGGAGAAAAGTTTTCTTGTGTCCAGTATTATTGGATTGAGCTTTGGGCTTACATACTTTACCACACTTTGTGGCCAACACTTTCAGGAGCTGCAACTCACTTCCTCAGATGCGTAAGAGAGCCAGTTTGGAGTAGTGGTTCAGCTGCTGGCCTAGAAACCAGGAGCAGTGAGTTCTAGGCCTCCCTTAGGCAGGAAAGTCAAAGTGCTGACTTTGGATCAGTCCCTCTTGCAGGTTGTTGTTGGGTGGTGGGGAGAAGAGGCTGGAGTATTAGGTATGTTTGCTGTCTTGACTTATATATAAAGAAGGTGGGGATGATGATGATGATGATGATGATGATGATGAGGCTAGACCGAAGTTGAATTTCATGGTGGTTCATCAGGTCAAGCAAGAGGGGTATGTTGCTTTCTGCTAAGTAGTTCCATCTGGTGGGACCAAGACATGCCTTTTTTGCTGTGGCTCCCACCCTCTGGAACATCATCCTCTCCCCAAGGTTAGCTGCATCCCTCTTGGCCTTCTGGAAAGCCCTTAAAACATGATTGTTCCAGCAACCTTGTAGATCCCATGGGGAGCCTGCGAGGTGGCCGTAGATATTAGGTGATTGTTATTCTCCCACAGCCTTTTTTTCAAAATGTTTTTATTTTTAGTTTCAGGGTTTTAAACATCACTGTATTATTGTGGTTGCACATCGTTTCCTGAGATGGGCGGCTATACAAATTTGCTAAATAAACAAACACACACATTACAATTGTCAACTGACGAGGTCCTGGGAATCTCACATGTAACCTGCCTCGGCAAAACCAGCCTGTCTCCCCACCACCAGCACCACACCCCCCACGGTCCCCACCCCTCCGTTTTGGACGACTGGTTAACTGGCTGATATGGGTGGGGGGACAGGACTGGGAGAACCTTCTCTCGCCACGTGACCCGCTCCGCCCACCCCGCCAGCCGGGCTCTCTGCGATGCCGGAAGGGCGGCCGACCCTCGGCCCCGCCGCCTCGCGCGCGCAGCCGGCTCCCCACTTTCCTATCTCTAGGACTCCGAAAGAACCGGACGCAGCCTTTCTACCCTCTCGCTGTCTATGGCCTTGACGGCACTTCCGGGCCGAGGGGCGCCGCCCTGTACTCCGGAGCAGGCGGGCAGGCAGGGCGGGCGGTGACGCGCCGGCAGCCGGAAGTCGCGGCGTCTTCCGGTGGGACAGTGAGGTGGAAGCCGGGTCGGGCGCTGCGGGGCTGCGCTGGTGAGGCGGGCCGTGAGTCGCGCGCGGGGCGGCGGCGGCGGCGGGGAAGCGACGGCACCGCCATCATGAAGAAGCAGTTCAACCGCATGAAGCAGCTGGCCAACCAGACGGTGGGCAGGTGAGGGCCGCCCGGGGCTGCCGGGGCTGAGCCGCGCGCGCTGTCCCCCCCGCCCCAGGACAGGTCTGGGGCCCTGCAGGTGCGCCGTTCGGGTTGGGGACGATGGGCCTGGGCTCCAAGCCCGGCCCGGGAGGGGCCCTCCGGAGGCGGGGGCTTCGTGCCTGCCCTGCCAGAGCCGAGGCGTTGCCGGGGGAAACCGAGGAAGCCGCAGCCCCCGCGAGTTGGTTCCAGCGGCCGCTGCAGAGAGGCGCCCTTTGCCCCGGAGGCCGGTTCGTCGGCGCCCTTGCCTGGGAGTAACCGAGCCGCGGTTCCCCCCGTTAGTTGGCGTTGCCTCAGCCGAGCGAACCGGGAATTCCTCGCTGCGCTTCGAACAAGCCAGGCTGAAACGCGGAGGGCTGGCTGGAGGTTCAGTCTGTTGTGCAAACGGGGCCGAAGGGAGGGCAGCGGGCTCTAGTGCTGGAACATCCAGTAGAAGCCATCCTATCTACCGGTGCGTGCTTAGGAGTTACCCGCCTTCCACTTCTGGGTCGAGTGGGTGATTGTTCTGGCAATTCTGCCAGGAAAGATGCCTGTCCTTCTCCAGCAGGCGTTCTTTCAGAAAAACGGTGATACCAGGGAAAGCAGTTCTGTGTTCAAGGCCATTTAAGACTTTAAATATTGTGCACTTGAGTACCGGAAGGGACCGGGGTACTGTATAAGGTTGGCATAAGAGGGGCATCTCGGGCTGCATCATGGGCCAGTTGTGGTTTTTCAAAGCAGGAACTAAACATCGCAACCATCCGTTTAGAGGTAATTAGGGCCCATGTGTTAAGATTGACAGCGGCACAGCTAACAGATACATTCGAGAATTAGTTGCAGTTCGTTTCATTAGATCTGTCTGCCAAACAGGACTAAATCCACAAAAGCCTGTGCTGTAGTACTTTACATTAGTCTCAAATATCTCATTATTTTTATTTCAGAAAACACTTAGGCTGGGTAGTCCTATTTCCATCTTCTGTTTTGTTTCCTGTGGCACTGCAGAATATTGTGTATTACCTCCTTCCAGTGTTTCAGACTGCTGAGTAGATAAGTTGTTAAATACAGAAATCTAAATTAGAGGAAGTGGAGAATGGGTTGGATCAGATGCTTTGAGTTGACCTCATTTGAATGGAGAGAGCCAGTTTAGTGTAGTGGTTACAGGCCCCAAGGAGAAACCAGAAGCCGATCCCATATTAGGCACGAAGCCAGCTGGATGACTTTGGGGCAGTCTCTCTTCTCTCAGGCCTAGGAAGAAGGAGGCAAGGGCAAACCACTTCCGAAATGTTGCCAAGAAAACCACGGAGACTTCAGACAGTCGCCAAGTGTCAAGGCTGACTTGAAGGCAAACACACGCACATTTAAATAGACAATGTGCTTAGAATATTGGTAGCACCTTGCCTGATTCGAAAAAGAGTCAGACCTGGGCAGTACTTGCATGGGAGATGACCAGGAAACCGAGCCGTTAGACTAGACTGGAAATCTAAAAACAAAAACAAAAAACAGAAGAGGAGTCTTTAGGGAGTTGGACAGCCTTTTAAACTTGAGAGACAAATAAGGCAATGGCAACCTCTTTTCATAATGCTGCCAAGAAAATTCCATGTAAACCACCAGTTGAAAAAAATCAGGAGTTACTAAACCAAATCTTGCCTTCCACTGCACTAATTGATTTTAGATAAGCTTTTCTTTCTCAGGCAAATTGAAGATAATATTTAAAGAATTTATATGGCTGCCTGACTCAAACAGTGTGACTCTGGGCTGCTAGCAACAGAAAACAAACCAAGATAAAAACAACTGAGCGGGGGTGGGGTGGGGCAATCATTCCAAAGGACAGGTGCCTCTACAGAAAAGGCATGCCTTCTAGGTTCCAGCAGGTTTCAAGGAAGGGACCCAAAATGTGCCTACCCTGTTAAAGCATGAAGACCAGCAGATGTCCTTGGGGAGAAGCGATCCCACAAATAGTCTGGTCCTGTGCCACAAAGTGCGTACATAGCTTACAAGGCTGTTGTAAGAACAAAGTGTGTACTGTATGTAGTAATTTCAATGCTGTGCGTTCCTATACAAATAATCATTATTATTTACTATTGGTATTATGGTTTATCCAAAAGTATTGTTTCAACAATAGCACTCCATAATTTAATTGGTAAAAAAGCTATTATTATAGCAATTTAGAGAGTTTCCAAATCTTAAAACGGCTAGTAGTAATATTCCATTACTACAGATAAAAGCTCCTGCCAACCTAGCAGTTCGAAAACATGCAAATGTGAGTAGATGAATAGGTACCGCTTTGGCGGGCAGGTAACGGCGTTCCGTGTCGTCATGCTGGCCACATGACCACGGAACTGTCTACGGACAAACGGCGGTTCTTCGGCTTTGAAACGGAGATGAGCACCGCCCCCTAGAGTCAGACACGACTGGACTTAATGTCAAGGGAAACCTTTACCTTTACTACAGATAAAAGGGCTGATATTGGTGGCCTTGCTGAAAAGTGCTGGAGGAGAAATTTGAGGCAGGGACATCCTGGCCCAGACTTCAGTCCTTCAGTCATTTGAAAAGAGTAATTTTACTGTCTGCCTCATGTCAGTTGTTTTTCCATTTTACGTGTCATATTGTTCAAATTGAGAACCTATCTTGAGAGTTTGAATGGAAAATGAAATATAAATTGAATGAATTTTTAAAACATAAGAATGCTACGGATACAGTATTCCCCTTTCAGCAAGTGGAAATCTTGAACGAATGTGAGAATCAGAGTGAAGTGTATGTAACTTAGCAAAGTAACCTTTGATTACTACAGCCATGTGTGATTAAGGTAGGGTTAGGAACCTTTGCCTGCAGTCATAAAAAGCTTCTGTTTCAAGTTTAATTTATTGAAGGCATTTAGCAGGAGGTATCACTTTGCATTCTGTTGCCATACAGAGCATTAATGCATCTTGCCCTGGAGAAGAGTATGCACTTAAAAATCTTCATATATTCTTACAAATTTGCAAGTAAGCATATTCAGGATTAAAGGAAGACTGATAAAAAAATTTATTTCAGCTTTGAATGAGAAATTAAGGAGGGGTTTTTATTAAAGTCAGTTTAATTACTAAAGCAGGGAGAAGCACTGACCACTTTCCCCTGCCCTCCCGCCCACTGGGAAAAAAATCTTGAAATCAAATAAACTATCTCTCACTAGGCCAAAATTAGTGAGCTTGGAGTACTTTAGAATGATCTGAGTAATTCTGTTTTTAAGTGGAGCATATCTCTACCAAGTGCAGGAATGTCCAACCTTTTGGATTCCCTGGGCCATATGGAGTGAAGAAGAATTGTCTTGGGCCACACATAAAATATATAAGCTGGGTTTGGGTTTGTTGTTTATTCGTTTAGTGACTTCCGACTCTTCGTGACTTCATGGACCAGCCCACGCCAGAGCTTCCTGTCGGTCGTCAACACCCCCAGCTCCCCCAGGGACGAGTCCGTCACCTCCAGAATATCATCCATCCACCTTGCCCTTGGTCGGCCCCTCTTCCTTTTGCCCTCCACTCTCCCCGGCATCAGCATCTTCTCCAGGGTGTCCTGTCTTCTCATGATGTGGCCAGAGTACTGCAGTTTTGCCTTTTGCCTCTCAGTTTTGAAATATAAGCCAGACCGTGCCTTTTAATCCACCCCCAGACCCCCCACCTTCTCCTGCCCTCCTCCCCCGCCAAACTCAGCAGCATCCCCAAAAAATGCTTGAGCCCCCGCCTCCCGACGCGCGGGACTGCAGCTCCCACCATCCAGATGCAGCCCCCCATACGCCCTGCAAGCCACACAGCAGGCGAAGGCCGCCTCCCTCCGGGGACAGGTGCGTGGGACGAGGAGGTGCAGCGCGGTGGACACAGGCTCGAGGGGCCATCGCCACAGCCGTGGACACTCCCTCCCAGTGGCTGGGAAGGGAAGGAGGGAGGGTGCGCACGCATTCCGTCTGCCCCACGCCAGCCCACCGCCAGCCCACCTGCCTTCCTTTCCCACTGTGTATGCAGAGGAGCAGCAGCAGCAGCAGCTCCCGCAGGGGTGGGGGGGGAGGCTCAGCCACCCGCTGCTGGCCTTCCTTTCCCTTCCCTCCCACTGGGAAGCGGCTTCCTCTGCGCTCTGCTCTCTTGCCTCTCGTCTTCGTTTTCCGCCCCTATTTCCCTCCCTCTTTCCCCCCTCCTTTTCTTTTTTCTCCCACTTTCAGGCCACACTTGGCTCTTGCTTCCAAGCAGTGGCAGCAGGAGCAGCAGGAGCAATTCCAACAGTAGGCACCGGCGGTTCAGTAAAAATCACAAAATAATGTTAAAAGTTTACAATTTTGGGGAGCCGCATTACTAGCTGTTCAGGGCCGCGTGTGGCCTGTGGGCTGCGGGTGGACGCCCTTGGCCTAGTTATTGTACTGGCAAGAGCACCGGGAGACCCTCTTGCTCCTCCTCAATTTAAGCTGCTTGAAATAAGTTGACAGCGATGTATCAAATAGCGTGTCTCCATACTATCTGAAATGACTTGCCAATTTTTATTTTATTTATGTTCTATCCCACCTTTATTATTTTTATAAAT
Source organism: Candoia aspera (assembly GCF_035149785.1). Classification (NCBI taxonomy): domain Eukaryota; kingdom Metazoa; phylum Chordata; class Lepidosauria; order Squamata; family Candoiidae; genus Candoia; species Candoia aspera. The sequence continues at coordinate 18,613,182 of NC_086166.1, read as the reverse complement.
AACCCAAGGCGGCGAACATACCAAATACTCCCTCCTCCTATTTTCCCCACAACAACAACCCTGTGAGGTGGGTTGGGCTGAGAGAGAGGGGCTGGCCCAAGGTCACCCAGCCTTTATGCTTTCATGCCCAAGGCAGGACTAGAACTCACGGACTCCTGGTTCCTAGCCCGTTGCCTTAACCACTAGACCAAACTGGCTCCCTTTAGCTAAATTTGTTGCAAACAGGGTGTGGAAAATGCAGTGTTCATAAAAATTTTAAACAAAACGAATGAGGGCAGACTGCAGGACAACTTTGCAAAACCTGTTTTGCAGCTTCCATGGGTCCCACTAGAGCAGGGTTTCTCAGCCAGGGTTCCATGGAACCTTAGAGTTCCACAAGAGGTCACTAGGGGTTCCCTGGGAAATCCCAATTTAAAAAATTATTTTAAAAATTTGGGCAACTTTTAGTTTAAGAACTGTCATGAGTTCTGATGGTGAGCAGAAGGGGGCCCCTATCCAGGGGGGAAAACGCATGCGTAGTACTGAGGAGTTGAGCAGCCATTCAGAGAGACACAGATCAGACCCGCCTTGACTTTTGGGGTTTATCTGTCTGGGTTTTCCCACGCGTCTTCAGTTTGTTAGGATTCTCTGTTATGTAGCAGTAATAAAACACTAGAGACCTATTCCTTGTCTCAGCGTGGTTCCTGACTGTTAGGACAAGAACACTGTTAATACATATATACAGGCCTACCCATTAAATGAATATAATAATTTTGTAACATCTGGCCTATATTTGAGCCTGAATGTGCAGGGGTTCCCCGAGGCCTCAAAAATATTTCAAGTGTCCCTCCAGGGTCAAAAGGTTGAGAAAGGCTGCACTAGAGCTCCTGGAAACTGATAGTGACCCTGTTGTTACCACAGAAGATGCTCTCATGAGAGATGAACAAGCAAATGTTGGTTGTAACTGGTGGGGAAAGGTTTATAACAGGAAGTACTGGGCTTGCCATTTCAGAGGAACGGCGGGGGGCGTGATGTTTTCCTCATCCCCTCCTCTTCAATCTCATTTCTGGATCTAGGAGGTTAGATTGCTGGTGACTTTGGTCTCATGGTACTCTTGATCAGTACCAGATCTTTTCAGTAAACCTGCATTTGGTCATGGACAAGTGAAGGGTACCTGTGTGTAGAACCAAAGGCTTATTAGGTGGTGTAGACAGGATGCTCTCTCAGATGCTCCTCTGTGTTTTGGGTCTTTTAGCTACTGCAACTCTTAAGATCTCTTGTGTTGGGGAGGGGGGGATGATCCTTTGGAACACTTTGGCTGTGACCCAGGAGTTTGCTTTAGAGATGTTGGCATATGGTGACATGTTGGGGACTCTACTTGTGTACTGCCCACTCTGCTACTTAGCAAGATCCCATCCTGACTGGTATTTACCATCTTTCTAACTACTAGTGTTGGGAGATCTCAAACTCTGTAGAGGATCAGGAGTTCATGGCCTTCATTGGCTTTTCCCAGGTAATCTCTGGTTTGACTCGTTTTACCTTGTAGTAGCTGGCTTGTGATCTCAAGACAAAGGAAGTTGCTGTTAGTCTTTTGCCACAGTCAGGTCACTTCCTAGTCCCAGTGAGGCTTTTTGATTCTAGGCAGGGGGCTGATTAAAGTAGTCTGCCCCAGGTACTTTGTGGAAGTGGATGAATTCTGACAGGGCCATGTGGATTTTCCCAGCAACCTGGCAGACAGTCCATCAGATGCTTTGTCAAATTTTGGAATTCAGAGGCAACCAGAGCACTGTGTGATTGCTCCTGAACAGGTACTCTTGTCTGCAGTCCCAGGAACTTCCTTAGTTTATTGAAGGACTCAAAGGGTTTAATCAGTATAAAAAATGGCTGGTGCACTAGTGGAGGAAGGCTGGTAGTGAATCTAACTGAATGCAAGAGTTCATATTCTAGAGAATACTATGGTGATAAGGTTGATGAAGTGTCAGCGATTCATCATTGTTGCATCAGTTACCTCAATAAATAATTCTTTCCAAGCTAGTTTTTCAGAGTCGTCTTTAGTACGATTTATTGTGATGAAAGGGATGAGATTACAAGAATGTCAGCAACTAAATGATTTTCTATTTAGAACCAATTTATCCCTTAATAAATTAGCCTTCCTCTGATCCAGCTGGGAAGTGGGTCTTTTCACTGGTAACAGAGAAATTAGCTGTTTGCATAAATGTGTCCTAAATCTTCATTAGCCTGGAATCTAACCTTTCCAGTGGCTCTTTTTAAAGTGGCTTAGTGCCTATTGGAGAAGAGTGAGCAAGATGATCTACCCATAGGCTGCTGTGAGTTATCTGTATAACATTTCACTAATAAAATTGCTTATATTTGGCCCAGTCTGGAGCCTGCGTATGGGGTTAGAAGAGGAGACTGAGGCAGAATCTTATAATGGTACTTGGCATTTATTTTCTGGTACTTGTGGACTGAGAAATTGGAGAGGATGCTAGTGGGCTGGCCCGTGTCCCAACAACCTCCTTCCGGCTGCTGGGACAGGATGAACAATTAAATCCCAGAAGCTGGCAGTATTTCTTTGGGGAGATAGATTGTACCAGCTGTCTTAAAGAAACCAGGGATGCACCCTCTCCTTAAGAATCCTTCTCTGGAACAAACTGTATTGGACAACTACCCCATCTCCAACCTTTCCTTTCTGTAGCAGGTTGTGGAAAGGTTACTGTAATTGGATATTAGCTGCAGAGTACAACAGATGAAGCAAACTATCTGGACTCCTTTCAAACAGGGTGCAGGATGAAAACTGCATTATTTACTCTGCTCCATGTCCTTCATCATGTCATGCTCTGGTGCATGACCTGTGTCTACACTGTGAAGGTACAGCCCTCTTGATCCTTTTTTATTTTTTCATGGGTATTCAGTACATTGATCACGGTATTGTTCTGGACCACCTGTGAGCATTGGAGGCACTATTATGCAGTGTTTATGCTTCTTTGTGAGTGGCAGGTCAAGTCACAGGTGGTTGGGGAAGTGAAGTTTGGCAGATGATTCTTCACCTTTGTGCTGTGGGACTTGGTCCTTTCCCTGCTTTTTAACATCTACTTGAAACTGCTATGGTTCAGGATAGGTGTCGCCAATATGCTGGTGTTATCACTTACAGATCTCTGTTCCGGGCCAAGACAGAGAGGTGGCAGAGTTCTTGATCAAGTGTATGGAGGCTAGTGTACTGTACAGGGTAGAAGAAACTAAAATTGAACCTTTGCAAGATGGAGGCGCTCTTGGTCCAGAAGACATCTGTCAGCTCCAAATGGGATGGGGTTGTCTTCTCCCTGGAGGAGCAGGTCTGCAAAATGGGCCCATGGCTACTGCAGGATTTGCAGGTGGAGATTATGACTGGGGAAACCTCTGACCAGCTTTGGTGTAACATCTTTGCTGTAACACAACAGTTAAGTATTAAAATGTCTGACTCTGAAACATAACTCCAGTTCAAGTACAGTTCAAAGTACTATTAGATCAGTCCACTCTTGGTCACTAATGGACCTGAAATGGGTTCCAGAGGGAGTTGGGGGTTGTTCCTATTGGTCTCCTGCGTGGTCCAACTGAGGCCTTGGTCATCGCTTGGAATGAGGGCGGCCGAGCTTTGGATTGGATCGTACCCATGCTCTCCCCTTCCATGGATCCCACCTCTCTCTGTGGTATACCAAAGAGTTGAGGGAGATGAAATAGGAGAAGAGACTTCTAGAGAGTCACTGGAGGTCAATGAAGGATGAACTTGACTGGACATGGGTTAGAGCTGCTATTAAGGCAGCTTGGGGATCCCATGGTAATGGTTGCATTGCATGTGAGATTTTGGTGCATTCTTCCATTATCTTATTTATATTATATTATTTTAGTATTTAAGATTTGTTTTTAATTGTTTGTTTTATTGTATGCCACCCAGAGTCACGTTAGTGAGATGGGCAACTATATAAATTTGATAAATAAGTAAAGTGCTGTTTTTAACCTATAAGGTCCTTCATGACTCCAGGAATCTTCAGGTTTGTTTACTTCAGACAGAGCAAGCCTATCCTGTAAGCTGTTGAGCAGAGATGCTCAAGGTCCCCATACCTACTATGATACCATGTAGAATGTTATTCCATAGAGCTTTTGATCTGTAATTGTCACCACTGAGATTTTGAACCTGTGGATTTTATTTATTTATTTATTTATTATTCAAATTTAATTACTGCCCATCTCTCCCAAAAGAGGGACTCTGGGCGGTTTACAATAAAATCAAACTCCAATCAGAAATGTTAAAATCTCATAAAACCGGACCCATTACAATTATTATAAAATGGAATAAATAAATGTAAAATCCAAGAGGGTGTAAAATTCCAAGCTGGTAGGAGGGCCTCTAGGGTGCGAGCCACCCCCAAGAATGGTTACCCATTTTCCTGCCCCAGGCAAGATGGCAGAACCAAGTCTTCAGGGCCTTCTGGAAGGTCAGGAATGAAGGGGCCTGCCTCATCTCCAAGGGGCAAGATGTTCCAGAGGGCGGGGGCCACTACAGAGAAAGCCCGTTTCTTGGACCCCGCCAGATGAAATTCTCTTACGGACAGGGTCCGTAACATGCCCTCTCTGGATGATCGGGTGGGGCAGGCCGATGTAATGGGAATGAGACGGTCCCTCAGGTAACCTGGCCCCATGCCATGTAGCACTTTAAAGGTGATAACCAGCACCTTGAATTGGACCTGGAAGCAAACTGGCACCCAGTGCAGCTCGCGCAGCAACAGTGTTATATGTGCCGACCTAGGGGCACCAAAAATGGCCCGCGCGGCTGCATTCTGGACCAGCTGAAGCTTCTGGATATTCTTCAAGGGTAGCCCCATGTAGAGCACATTGCAGTAGTCTATATGGGAGATGACCAGGGCATGAATGACTGTTTGGAGGGCTTCCCGTTCCAGGAACGGGCGTAACTGGCGCACAACCCAAAGTTGCGCAGAGGCCCTCCTGGCCACGACTGCAACCTGCTCTTCGAGCAGGAGTCATGAGTCCAGGAGAACCCCCAGATTACGCACTGAGTCTGTCTGGGGCAGTGCGACCCCATCCAGAACTAGAGATGACAATTTCCCGGAAGGTGAGGCGCCATCAATCCACAGCAACTCCGTCTTACCAGGGTTCAGCTGAAGCCTGTTGTTCCCCATCCAGGCCCCCACAGCCTCCAGGCATCTGGAGAAGGCAGTCACTGCATCACTTACCTCACCCGGGATGGAGATGTATAATTGGGTATCATCAGCATACTGATGATACCTCATCCCGTGGTTGACGGATGATCTCACCCAGTGGTTTCACGTAGATGTTAAATAAGAGAGGAGAGAGGACCGAACCCTGCGGCACCCCACAGTAGAGGGGTCGAGGGTTGGATCTCTCCTCTCCTATCACCGCCGATTGGGAGCGGCCCTGGAGGAAGGAGGTGAACCAGCACAGAACTACGCCGCCCACCCCCAACTCCCTGAGCCGTCCCAAAAGGATACCATGGTCGGTGGTATCGAAAGCCACTGAGAGGTTAAGGAGAGCAAGGATGGATGCACTGCCACCATCCCACTCCCGCCAGAGATCATCCATAAGTGCAATCAATGCAGTTTCTGTCCCATATCCTGGCCTGAAACCTGACTGAAAGGGGTCCAGATAATCCGTTTCATCCAGAATCCTCTGGAGTTGTAACACCACCACCTTCTCAACCACCTGCCCCAAAAAGGGGAGGTGGGAGACTGGGCGAAAATTGTCCAGCACAGTTGGGTCCAGCGACGGCTTCTTGAGGAGGGGGTGCACCAGTGCCTCCTTGAAGGCCACCAGGAACACTCCCTCACTCAAGGATGTATTTACCATTGCTTGGACCCAACCACACGTCACCTCCCGAGCTGCCTTCACCAGCCAGGAGGGGCATGGATCTAACTGACAAGTGGTGGCATTCACAATCTGGAGGATCCTGTCCACTTCCTCGGGTCCAACAGGATCAAACTGCTCCCAGATAACAAGGCTAAAACATTCCCTCAGCATCTCCTCAGACTCTGCTTCACGCATGGAGTCCAACTTGGACCGGATCTGAGTGATTTTGTCCTGCAGATGCTCAGAAAACTCTTCCGCACGGCCCTGTAGGTCGGTCACTGGGCCCACCTTCCCCAAAAGGGTATGTGTGATCTTAAACAGGGCCATCGGGCAGCAATCTGCAGATGCAATAAGAGCAGAGAAATACTGCCATTTCACCACTCTTACCGCCACAAGGTAGGCCTTAATAGCGGCCCTAGCTTGTGTTCAGTCAGATTCGGTCTTTGTCTTCCTCCAGCGGCGCTCTAGGCGTCTCTTAAGCCTCTTCAAAACCCTCAGCTCCTCCGTGAACCACAGGGAGTGTCGGGTTGGATGAGGCAGGAGAGGCCGTACAGGCGCGATCCTGTCCAAGGCCCCAGCCACCTCCCTATTCCAGGCAGCAGTCAGGGCCTCCGCTGGATCATGCAGCAGATCCTCGGGTATAACCCCCAGCTCCCTCTGAAACCTCACTGGGTCCATCAGTTGCTGGGGGTGGACCAATTGAATGGGTCCCGCCTCCCTGTGGAGGGGGGCAGCAAAAGAGGATCTCAGGGCCACCAGGGCGTGATCTGACCATGACAATCGGGATAGATGCAGCTCTCCCCTCAGATTACGTTTCCACTGTTCCGACAAGAAAACCAAGTCCGGAGTGAGACCACTGTCTCGAGTTGGATCCCGGATAATCTGGGACAGGCCCATGGCTGCCATGGTAGCCATGAACTCCCAAGCTGCCTCCAAGGCCTTTCCCAGGGAAGGCAGATTGAAGGCCCCCAGGACCATAAGCCTAGGGAACTCCACTGCCAACCCTGAGACGACCTCCAGCAGCTCGGGCAGGGAGGTTGCTATGCAGCAGTGAGGCTGGTACAGTAGCAACACTCCCAACTGTTCTCGGGAACCCAACTTGAAAAACAGGGTCTCATACCCGGCCGCTTGTGGAGTAGGGCCCCTGAAGGCCACCAGAGACTCTCGGATGACAACAGCCACCCCTCCTCCCCTACCCTGGTATCTTGGCTGGTGCCACACCTGAAACCCAGCTGGGCACATTTCTGAAAGGGCGACCCCCCCTTCTGGGCCCAGCCAGGTCTCGGTGATAGACGCCAGGTCTGCCCCCTCCTCTGCGATCAAATCACATATGAGGGGGGCTTTGTTGTTAACTGACCTGGCGTTAAGCAGCAGCAGCCAGAAGCTAGGGCCCTCACAGATCTGCTGTCCAGGGCCTGGGTCTGAACTCGGAGGGCCAGAACATGCCACCGGTAGCAGATACCGGGGGCGTCTTCCCCGAAGATGGCCTGCCCTCCAGTTCCCGTTATAACATCCCCAACCCATCACCACCTCAATGGCACACCCCGCCCTATAGCCCCCAGAATTTCCAGGCCCAGTTGCCCCCACTCCCAGGCCTCCAGAAACCCGGGATGGAAATAAAGGTCCCCTCCTCCACTCACCCATCCCCAAGACTCACTCAACGGCCGGGCAGTGGCTGACCCCACAGCGCACCAGCTCACGCTCTCGGCGCTGCGGAAGCCTAGCCAATACTCCTCACACTCTTCCTGTGCCCCCCCTCAGCCTCTCTCACTGGCCGATGGGGAGGCACCCATCCATTCCTGCCCCCCCCCCCGTCTCTCACACAGGGGGTAAGCACTCTCACACACAGCCACACACCTCTGGACTCCCTCCACGTCTCTCACTCTCGGAGGGGAGTACCACACGCACACTGGAGGGACCCTCTTAACTGCCTGCCCTCTCTGGGCAGGTTGGGGGGTGACCCATGCCCACACTCTGGACTTCTTCCCACCCATCGCCTCCCCACCAAGATCTTCGACCAGGGAGGTTCTGGCACTGGGGTCAAAAGTCCAAGGAGCTCATCACTCCCTGCCATCAACCATACCACACGGTCTAACATGTTTTAATTATTAACAAGGCTGGGTTTTTTTCCCAACATGGCACCAAGGTAGGGAGTAGAGTATAGTTGGGCTCACAGTCTCTGTTTGTTTTAGGATGTTGGAGAGGGTTTGTGGAGCTGAACTAGAGGTAGACAATTGTTTTTTATATGGTGATTCCTCCAGTGTTTCCCTGCTTTTCACCTGGTGTAATGATTGCCTGAACCCAAATAAAACGCTCAGACTCCAAATCAAAGTTTAGGTTCTGATTTTATTTAGAATAGAGTGCAAAGAAAGAAAGCTGAGAATGAGAAAAGCGCGCCTAAACTCAAACTAAATAGCTCTGTTTCCAACAACGATCCCCCCCCCCTGCATATAGAACAATCCCACATTCCCAGGTGCTCCTAACGAGCTCTGCTGATCAACGGGCAAAAAGACCTTGACATTTAAGAGATAACCCAAACACATTCCTTCCTGGCACAGCCCCACACATCTTTCCATACAAGGTTTATCAGCAGCACCCTCCCAGCCAGGAACACGCATCAACACTCTGGCATGCGAACCATTACGATGGAGCGAACATCGCAACGGTGATCATGACACCTGGATCGAAGGCTGGAGATTCATGCCTCTTGTCAGGCCTTTGGGTGATGGCAGAGCCGGAGACTGTGGGTGATTGTGTTCCATGAAACTGGTGGTGATGCAGGATTCCCTCAAAGAGTTGGCAGAGACAAAGGATTTGGATCACTGCAACTGGCACACCCATTACCTGTGTGGCAACTAGTAGTGTGCCACAGTGACCTAGTTGGGCACGGAGGGAGGGGTTGCCCTCAGAGATGTTTTACCAGGTTTCAAGACCTCAGGGCCAAGGCAGTGGAGTAGCTGTGGTCATCAGGGGCATTCTTGTGGCATTCAGAGATGTTTCCCCACAAATAACTGGATGTGAGACCCTGTTTGTTAGGTTGGGCTATAGGGATCACTTGGGGCTGCTGTACTAGCCTCTTTGCTGCATAGCATCTTCCCTGCCTGAGCTCCTTGACTCCATGGCTCAGCTGGCAGTGGAGTTCCCTAGGCTTATGGTCCTGGGGGACATCAGTCTGCCTTCTCTGGTGGAGTTGGAAGTGGCTTAGGTGTTCATGGCCACCATGACAGCCGTGGACCTGGCCCAGGTGACTGAGGACATGGCACATAATGGTGATGAATAGGGCGAGGATTTCTGTGACATGTCGTATTTTTTCTGGAACCTTTATTTGAATTTTTAAGTAAGTTAAAACATGTTTTAGAGTAATCTGGTGAGAATTAGTGCTTTTTATTTTGCCTGAAAAGTCATATTTTGACTTTTTAAAGGTGTTATGTCATATTTCTGCTTAATTTTGTAACAAACATATTTTGGTCATATTTCGGTCATTGGCAACACTCCTGATCAGCAGCAAGTTCGAGCCAGCAAAGAAAATGAGAATTTGCCTGTTTTTTCTTTTTCTTGTTTGGTCCCCAACTCAGGGCTCTGTGTGTGTTTGTGTGTGTGTGTGTGTGTAAGAGAGGGAAAGCAACCTTTTTTAAAATGACTTCAGCAGGCAGAGGCTTCTCCATTGACCAGGCCTGAAAAAAAGAGTGAGAATTTGCCTTTTTTTTTTCTTTTTCTCATTTGCTCCCCAACTCAGGTGTGTGTGTGTTTGAGGTGGTGGAGTCACATGAGAGCTGCAATCTGATTTCAGCATGCCTAAAAGTAGATGTTTAATGAGTGTGAAATTACAGTGCCTTGTTCAAGAATTTGGGGAGCAGATTTTCAGTAGCGATGGTGATATTTTGTTTTGTAAATTGTGTGAAGTTAAGGTATCGGCCCAGAAGCGTTTTAATATTCAACAACATTGCGACACCGCAAAACACAAGAGTTGTTTAGCAAGATTTGCCTTCACTGAGAACAGGCAATGTCTCCTTTTCAAGAGAGCTTCTTCTTTAATTGCAAGTTCATCAAATACCCAGTCAGAATTTTGTAAGGCTCTCTGTACAGTGATGGTTATTTCAGATATTCCCTTAAGGAAATTAGGTAGTGGTAGCTTCAGGCATTTTTTGTAGAAGTACACCAGTCACCTGATTCCAAATGAATCAGCTGTAAGGAAAAATTACATCTCTGCCTGCTATGAAGATGTGTTAGAAAAGATAAGATCTGTTGATAACAATAAGATACGGGTTTCAATCGATGAAACAAGTGATGTAAACGAAATATATGTAGCCAGTGTTATTATTGGCACTCTGAAAAGTGACAAGCCTGGTGAAGTATTTCTTCTAACGTGAAACTCGACAAAAAGTAAACAGTTCCACTATTGCTATGCTCTTTGATGGTTCTATGAAACTACTCTGGCTGGATGGTTTAAAAAGGGGATGGCTGGATGGTTTAAAAAGGCCTTCTCTTTGTAACAGATGCCACTCCATACAGGACTAAAGCAGCCGAGGGACTTAAACTTTTTTATCCAAAAATGATCCATATCACATGCCTTGCACATGGCTTACACAGAGTGGCCAAAGAGATTCAAAGCAACTATCCTGACGTAGATAAGATAATTTCTAATGGGAAAAAAATGTTCATTAAAGCTCCACTTTGAGTACAAAAGTTCAAAGAAATTGCTCCTACTTTGGCTCTCCCTTCTCAACCTGTCATGACACGTTGGGGGACTTGGCTGGATGCGGCTATGTATTATTTCACTAATTATGCTTCCTTGCAGCAGATAGTTAAAGAATTTGACTGTTGTGAATCTTCCTCCATCAAGATTGTGCAAGATTCCTTTTCTGAAACCTTGGCTGGAAACTTAGCATATATAGGATCTAACTTCAGTGGATTATCAAGAGCAATCACCCGCCTTGAAACTGTAGGAGTGGAACTTAGTGATGCACTGAACATTGTAAAACAAACTGAGAGTGATTCAAAGCAAGCAAAGGGGAAAGTGGCTGAAAAAATTAGGGATAAACTGCAAAGAGTGCTGCAGTCTAATCTGGGTTATTCAACACTTTGCAAAATAAGTAACGTTCTAAGTGGACTCAAAGCAAAATTTGAAGACTTCGAGCCAGAATTTTCTCCAGATGAGTTTGCTTTTTTTCAAATTTGTTCCTATAACCTCTTGTGATGTCGAAAGGAGTTTCTCCAGATACAAGAACATACTGGCGGACAACAGAAGGAGTTTTGAGTTTGATAACCTCAAGGTGCACGTGGTGTTAATGAAAACTAATCCAGGGATGACCATTGTATTCTCTAAATGTTCATTTGATTCCTTCAATACTAGCATTTATGCACTGGGAGTGAAGAAGAATAAACCTTTTAATTTGTGCGTGTGTGTATTTGTAAGCACAGATTTTTAAAAATTGGGTGCTAATTTCAGAAAAATCATATTTTTGCTTTAAAAGTCATATTTTTGGTTTAATTGGTCATATTTAAATGGTTTTAAGGTCATAAATGCTTGCATATTTCTAACATTTTTAGGTCATAGAAATCCTCGCCCTAGTGATGAATCTTCGGACTTGCTTTTCCTTTCAGGACAATGGCAACATGGTTTGGAGTTGGGGGAGATTGTCATCCCTCTCTATTACGGTCAGATCACTTCTGATCGCCTTGGAGTGTTCCAATGCTACTTCCTGTCACAGGAAGGTGGGCTTTGTTTGATTGTTCCGCCCCAGGCCCTTGATGGACTCAGCAGGGTTTCAGAGGAATTTGAGGTTGTTCCTGAAGGGTTGGTGCATGGTCCATTGAAAGGTTTGGTTGCCCCTTGGAAAGAAAGGGCAGCTGAGGCTTTGAATCAGATCATACCTGTGTGGCCTCTCCCTTCCTGTGGATCCCAGGGCTCCTTTTGGTTTACAGGGGGCTGAGACAGGTAAAATAGATTAAGAGATGCTTAGAGCGCTGCTGGTGGTCAACAAGGAGTGAACCCAGTCGAGCACAAGGTAGACCCACTGTTAAATCCTGCCTCATGGTGATATATGTGGCACCTTTACTGCATCTGCAGATAGGCACCCAGCGGCCCTGTTCCAAGTGACCTGGTCCCTCCTTGGTAAAGGAACCAGAGACTCATTTGCAGGGCTATTGTGATGAATCTGCTATGCATCTGTTGGATAAAGTTGCTTGGATTCACTGCAGGGTGGACTCTGGCTTTGAAGCAGGTCTTATGGAGTTGACCAAAGCCCAGTCTTGCAATGTTATCTGAGATGAGTTTCATTCTGTTACTCCTGAGGAATTGGACAGGGTTCTCAGGGCTGTGAGTTCAGCCACTGTCTGTTAGATCCACATGGACTACTACAACACACTCTACATGGGGTTCTCCTTGAAGAACATCTAGAAGTTGCAGTTGACCCAGAATGTGGCAGCACAAGCAATTATGGGTGTGCCTCGGTACACCCATATTTCACCCCTGCTTCGTAAGCTGCGTTGGCTCCCAGTAGGCTTCAAGTGCAATTCAGAGTGCTAGTTGTCGTCTATAAAGCCTTTCATGGCAAGGAGCCAGGATATCTGAGGGACCATCTCTCTCCAGTTATCTTTACCTGCCACATCAGGTCCAGCAGAAGATGCATGCTCCAAGTCCCATCTGTTAATGTCATCTATTTATTTTGTTTATTTATTTATCAGATTTTTATCACTGCCCATCTCCCCCACACAGAAGATCCAGGAAGCACGCCTTTTGTGCTGCTGCCCCTGCCCTTTGTCACCCCACTCCACACAAGATTGGAGTGGCCCTACCCCTGCTAGTCTTTCAGAAAGCCCTTAAGACCTGGCTGTTCCCCCAGGCATAGGGTTGGGAGTACAGGTAGTCCTTGGTTAGGACAGCAATTGGGACCGGGATTACTGTCACTAAGTGATATGGTTGTAAAACATGATGCCCCGTGACTGCATCGCTTAGTGATGACAATCTCAACAATCCTGGTTGCCATCATAACCCCAAGTTGTGTGGCTCGTTAAGCTAGAAGCAGTGGGAGTCCCAGTTAAGCAGGGGGGTGCCACGTGCGGGGGGGGTTGCTGGAGGCCCGGGGAGGCCTGATGCATGAGCACAGGAAAGCTGGGGGAAGGAGCCTGGGGTGCCGTGCAAGCTCAGGGAGGCCAGGAGAGGCAGAGCGCTGCGAGGCCGGGCACTTACCAGAGCAGCTTGCTACCTTCCCTACCGGCTTCCCCATTGACTTTGCTTGTGGGAAGCTGTCAGGGAAGGTCGCAAATGGTGATCACATGACTGTGGGGTGCTGCGACAGCCGGAACTTTGAGAAATGGTCATTAAGTACCACTCGTTGCAACTTCGAACGGTCAGTGAACAAGTGGTTGGTAAGCGAGGACTACCTGTATGGTCAAGCCTGAGTGGTGGTATTAATTTATTGTGGATGGGTTTTTTCCTTGGTTGCCTTTTTTTTGTTGTTGTTGCTTTCCTGTTTGCTATGTTTATATCTCTATTTTTTATTATTATGCTGATACTTTTAACTGCATTTGTTGCCCAGAGGTAAGATGGGCAGCCATATAAATTGAATAAAATAATAAATGAATATTTTATTGTTAGCTGCATTTGATTATTTTTATGCAAGAATATGGGGGGGGCCTTTTTTCTTTCTTTGGGTTTTTTTTGTGTATGCTAAAAATGTAAAATAAAAATTAAATGTTGACTTAAATAAAGAGTTGGGTTGCAAAATGGCAGTATAGGTGTTTGTAAATATTTAAATGTGTTTAACATCTTTTTGTGAAAAAAAATCTGAAATGCACTACTACAACTTTTAGCTAGTGAGAAAGGATAATAAACTAGGATTTTGGAAATATGTTTGCAGTTTCTTGGCAGAGAGAAAGTTAGGCAGTGATACAGAGGTCAGATGGAAATGATCTGCGGCATCATGAGAAGCAGAAGCTGATTCAGACATTTGTAAAGGCATGGAGGATGTGACCCAGATTCTCCAGAATATAGGAACTGTTTGCAGAAGGGTAAGAAGATGGCACCACTTGTGTAACCGGATATATGGAAGAGGAGACTAAAGGATGTTGGCTGCTAGTACCCCTCGTAGCTGGTAGCACTGGAATTGGGAGCTGTTGCGTTGACTTTAATGGGCTAGGTCGGTGTTTCTCAACCTTGGAAACTTGAAGATGTGTGGACTTCAACTCCCAGAATCCCCCATGCTGGCCAGGGAAGTTGCCGCAGTTGAGAAATACTGGGCTAGATTTTCCACTGACAGCAGCTCACTTGTTGTAACTTAAAAGCTGCAGTTTTCTACCCAGCTACCTGCATACAAGCTCTGTTAACTTCAGTGGTCTTACATCTAAACAAACACGTACTGTAGACATCTCAGTTTTTTAGAACAATTTGCGTTATTTTTTGTGCAATGTAGTAACCTGCCAAGCTCCTATAATACATTTGTTTTTTATTTAAGACTGAAACAAGCTTAGAGAGTAAACGCAAATCTTAGATTACTGGGACCATTTGTTTTGCCTTCATTTCATCTGTGATTTAATAACTGATTGTACAACCATGGGGATCTAAGAATAAATTAAGATAGTAAGAGAGGAGGTGTAGTAAGACAAGGGTTCTCCACATATGCAAATAGTCTGTGTTAATTTGGAATTAGAAAGCGCAACATATTCGACTCATTTTTCTCTTTTTTGCAAAAACTATAGACCCCTCTAACTCAGACACAGAAGTCACTGAAGAGAAGCACTCAGATTGGCAAGATGCTTAATTTTTTCCTCCATGCCGTTTTCCCAGATAAAATTGTCCCCTTGCTCTGCGTGACATTTAAGTAAAAGTGGTGGTGGGTCAGCTGTTGGGCTTGCACCAGAGAGAGCTGAATTGCCCCTCAGCAAGAACATTTATTAGGTGACCATGTGTTAATCACGCTCTTAGTCTAATCTTTCTAGTTTAATATAGTTAATGAGATTAAAGGGGACCCTGTGCACAGGTTTGAACACCTTGCATGAAAGTTTGGATATAGCTGTCATCATTACAGAAAGCCTTGCAGGTAACCCTTCTCCATTGGGAGAAGATGCAAAGAAAAGGAAATAAAATCTTTTCATCTTCATCACTTACAGCAGCTGCTTCTTACGAATGTAGAAGTTGTAGAATATTCAAGTCAGCCAGGCTGAAAGATGTTCCAGCAGTTACAGCCCCTGTGCATTTGCTTACCAAGATAAAAAGCTGGTCAATAAAAAGTGTTATTGTTGGCTATAAAACACTTCATATTCCAAGTTGTCAGATATGACGTAGTGTCAGCTAAATGACTACAGTTTTCCTTCTTCATTTTATGTGTTATCTGACGATTCTATTTGTAATTTGGCCAAGGGTTGATTTGGCTTGTCAGGCACTGTTTTTCTAGATTCATACCTGATATTGTAATGACAGGTTTTAACTCAGGGCAAAGGCATTGTTTATTGTATAAGCTTTCATTCCATCCCTTTAAAGAATCCATAAAGAAAACTGTATTAAGATTCTGTTTCTGGTTGGATTATTTCATTGCATTTTACTGTCTTGTCATGTCTGTTTTCTGTGACCTTCCTCTTTCAAGATGAGATGCCATAGTATAAGTTCTAAATTAATGACCGTAACTTGCTTAAAGCTCCGCAGGGCAGGAGGAAATGGAAGTTAATAGGTTCATTAATTTTCCCAGGCTCAATGTTAAGAATGTTTTGAGTTTGCTTCCAAAAGAATCTGTTGAGTGGTTTGGCAATTATACATGCTAGAATCAGGCCTTGTATGTGTTCCTCCCCCTCCCGCCTTTTTTTTAGCTGTTTGTGCAGAGATAAGGACAGTCTGAATCTTGCCATGAGGAGGGGGCATTTCCTTTGCTATGGTTTTCTTCTGGCAATTGAGAGCTGAACAGTCACATTTGATTTAGGCTTTGAGCTTTGTACTTCCCACTTAGCTATATCAGAAGTGAACCTACCTTTCCTTCTGTGAGATGTGCACACTTTGATTTTGAAGTGGGACTGTGGTCAGTTTTTGCAGCAAGTGGCAGTCTAAGTTTATTAACTTGAACTTCATATATAAAAGCATGTTTTGTTAATTTCATGTAGATACTAGTATCATATTTTTCTGTGTAACTTGGAATAATATGTGGAATAAAATATATATCTGAAATTTAGTGATGAATAGTAAACCTTAATGTAGCCCAGCACAGTGGTATCAGCAATCCTGGGACTAGTAACAGGCAGTCTTTAAGGGGGAAAATGTCCTGGCGATGAGACTCCAATAACGGCTCCATAGGCAGGCTGTTTCCAAGGAAGGCAGCTGGCCACTGGGGGAGAAGTGGGGGGGAACGGTCTGAGTGGGATGACGGACCTGTGTGGCTGGCCGAGCACTGAAAAGAGTGCTCCGTTAAGGTTGCGTTCGCTGCCGGGCTTGCTGGCGTGGAAAGTGATTGGGGGAAACGACCAGCCGCAGGATAGGAACTTGGGCTTCCCGAGGTTTTCTGCCAGAGGGAAGAAAGAAGAGGAAAGCTGTGCTGCACTGTATGTTTTTCGACCTGGGCATAAGCCCTGTTAGACTCACTAGAGCTTGCTTCCGAGTAGAGTGGAAGAGAATTACACGGTCAGTCTTGCTCAGCCAGCTTCCCCGTGATACTTCCTTTTTCTGAACGTTACGTGCCATCTTCGTGCGGAATGGTGAGGAATGCAGTCTTGCTAGTCAAGAATTTCTTTATCAGCCTTGCTGTAAATAATGGTTGTGTTTACAGAGAAAAAATTAAAATAGTTTGCTTGACTACAGATTGGATAAACTCTCATTCAATTGCTTACCTATTCCTACTCAACAAAAGTTAAAAGTTTATACTTAACTGTTTTGTAAGTTCTGATATGTTTTGAAGCAACCGTCAACTCGCGGGCTAGGTCCGCTAATTGCCCTGAGCCATAGTGTGATTTTAACGCGTTGTGTGATCCTAGCCAAGTTGTGGTCTATTTAATAAATGATGCTTAAGTAAACCAGGGTGGTTATAACATGCAAACTCACTGTGTCTTCCTCTTTTTTAATATTGGACTAGGGGTAGTTTGTCATGCATTATTATAAAAATTATTGAGCATGTAAAGTATGCCCATAAATTCTAAGTATTGCTTTTGTATTTATATTGTGCCAGAGTTGTTTGTGCTGATATTATGTAGACCTGTAGTTGGCTTTAATAAGGCATTTGAGCATATCAAGCCTGTTATTTAAAGGTATTGAGCAGCAGAGGTATATGTTGAATAAATCCTCAGGCTGGATGTGTTCAGTACCATGCAAATCCCTTCTGTAGTTTTCCAACTAATTAGGTTGTTTGATGCAGCTTTTGCCTCAGTTTCACCCTTTCCAGAGGCTACCTGGCTCAACCCTGCTAATTTTCACAGTTCAGTTTCTCCTCCTACTGCAAAGAGTGTTTTAATACATGAAGTGCTGTAATTGCAGCCAAAGCCCAGGAAAACCTCAATATTATTTTAAGTCACGTTTTCACCACAGACCCTGTCACTGCCAAGGAACAAAATACGTTTTAAAAAATTCTGTTTAATTATTGAAAATAATGAAAGGTAAACACCGGTTTAGTATACTCAGTTATATAATTTTACAGTAAATGAAATTGTTTCCATAATTCCTCAGATTTGGGGGAGGGGGGTTCTACTGTTATTTCTTTTGATTTACAAAATTTATAAACATTTTCTATTCATCTACGTATGTCTAATTTTGCTAACATTTATTATTAGTAGTTATTTAAATTTATTATAGCCGTCCACTCCCATACACAATTCTTGCAATAATGCAATATTCCATATGCTTTTTTGAAGTCATGTTTTAGAAGGCAAGCATGTTTAGTAGTGCTAAGGAATGTTACTATTTTCTTGGTGAGTAATTAAATTTAATTCCTTGAAAACCACTTTCCAAAAAATCCTTATTACATGATTATCATAAGCGAAATAAACGTTTGTTTCATTCAGGACCTCCTTCTAGCACTCTGGAGAAATTGTTAATAGAAATTAGAGAATGTTCATAAGCTATAACCAATTTGTGCAGCAATTTACCAGTAAAGTTCATAAATTCAAAGAATGGAAGGGATGGAAGAGACCTTGTTTCACTGAGGTCTAGATATGCTGTCTGTGGTAGTCCTCTGGTCTACTAACTCTATCAAAGGAGAAGATAGGGTTAGTCTGGTACAATTTGTTTGTGACAAACCTGTGCTTGCTGCTGTTAATTGTAGCATATTCTCCCAACATCCTGCTTAATAATCTGTCTGAGGAACTTGCCCAGTAGAGACACCAAACTGACAGGTCTACAGTTTCCTGGTCCTCCTTCCCGTTATTGAAGATTGGGATGACATTTGTCTTCTTCAGTCTTCTGGGACCTCGCCAGCCCTCTGGGAGTTCTCAAAGACTGCAAGAGTGATTCTATAGTCACTGATCCCCAAATGCCATAGAAAACAATTCTGTTTTTTACAGAATTGAACTAGTTCTATATTATATTTTGGTTGTTATATTTCACACACATACCTGTGCATGCGCACACACATGTTTATATATAATACTGTTTTACCAACTTTCAGAAGGCTGATAATAAGGGTGCTAACCTGATCTTTATTTTCCTGAGAGTATTGTACTAATTTGTCATCACTGTATCCCCCATCCAAATCTCTGTCCAGTACCTTTTTATTAAAAAGATTAAAAGTTGTAATTGATTGGCCTAATAAAATTTCAAATATATAAGGAACGCCACGTCCTCCCACCTGTATATGCAGGGATTTTTCATTGCTAGATCCTTCTCCAAATTACAAATTTTTCAATTTTACTCTGCTGTCTGTTTAGCTGCTTATCATTTATCCAACAGGATAACACATTAAAAAGGTAATACATGTTTTAGATGTGTTATTCTCTCAGTTATTATCCTGATTCTATTTTTTGCCACTTGGTAGAGTTTTTTTTTTTTTTAATAATAATAGTTGCCTATGCTGGAGTGTAATTAATTTGAAACAGTTTATTTGGTACTTTGTAATTTTAATCCCCACATATCTAATCTGTTTATCACTCAAAATATCCAGTGTTCTTCCATTTTCTCTGAACCTGCAGCAAAGTAGGAAAAGAGATTAACTTTGATTTCAGAAAATGAATAGGTAGACCTGAAACCCCTTCAAAATCTGTCACATCTTTTGATTCTCAGCAGCTTTATATGGATTTGTTGCCATGAGCAAAAGATTGTCAGCATTTAAACATAATAGGTATTCCTCTCCCTATTTAAATGTAATAGATATATCAAGCTCTTTAATATTCCTGTTCTAACTATTGAGCCAAGGCTTCCTTAACTCTAATAAATCACAAAAAGTGTCTTTCTCAGGGAAACACTCATCCCTTCACTAATTAAATCAGTGAATCTCCACCAAGTGAATTTCATTCAAGGGTGAGTTACGCTCAAGGGGACAAAAGGTCACCTTGGTCATAACTGCCCAAGGACCCCGGCTGCATTGTTGGGACACTCATGGGGCAAAATATGCATCGAAGCCCAGCAAAAGGGAAACGCAGTAGCAGCCCTTAAACAGTTACCCACTTCTGGGTCCTGCCATTCAGAAAGGACAATAACAGACTGCAGCACGGCCAGAGGAGACCCATGAAGGCAATAAGCAGCCTGGAACGGAACAGCCCCGGGAGGCATGGGGTGTGTCTGGTCTGGAGTGGGAGCGACGGGGGAAGTCGTAACGCTGTTTTCAAGCATCCGGAAGGTGTCCTGTGAATGCCAGTCAGATCTGTGCAGAGGTGTTCCAGAAGACAGTAGGATGTGAAAGAAGGGGTTCAAATGAAAGGAAGTCAAATGGGGTTGGACATCAGGAAGTGATAGATCTGACTTCTCAAAAGGTGCTTCAACAAAGGCTGGAGGGCCATCTGTTAGAGATGCTGCAGTAGATTGCTGCTGTGAGTAGGGGGATTGGATCATTCATTCATTCACTCACTCACTCACTCACTCACTCACTCACTCACATTTATTGGCCATCCAACTCCAGTGGGCTCTGGGCAGTGTACAAAACTCAAAAAAACATAAAAACAGTTAAAAACAAAGGTTTATTTCATCTCTTCTATTCTGATGCTATGAATGTTTATTAGCAAATTGCCACACAAATTGCTGATAGCTTATGAACAATTCTACATTCTGAGGAATAAGAAATCCTTCCCAGCATGAACGAAGTCCAAATGTATAATTTGTTGTTGTCCCTAATACAGAATAAACAGGAATGGTTACTTGAACTAGCTTTTGGGTTTTTTCCCCCTTATTGTCACTGTTTTATGTATTTATTAAAATGTTTCCAAGTTATTACCACATTTCTTTTTGTTCTTTAAAACAATTCACCAGAGTAACTGGAAAGAAATTGTACACAAAGTGGTACTCAGAAGATGTCGTTGACTGAGTTTACACATTACAATAACTCGTGGTTTGTTTGGTCATAACTTACTAAATAAACTACAGCTGATAGGGCTTGTACAGCACACACCAAGCCATCTACCAGCTTAGAAACCGTGATTGCTGAATTCAAAACTGAACAAGCTTCATTACACATTCACATTAGGATTTTTCAATTGGGATTTGAATTGGACAGGGTTTCTATTCTGACTGTTACCTTAGTGGGGATTTTTATGATAGACTTTTAGTTAAATGCAGAAAAGATTGTCTGGACAGTCGGCTTAGCCTGTTGTGTTTACCAGCCCATCCAGGGATCCATTGCGGTAATGGCTAATGCTGATGCTGACCTCTGAAAGTGACTCAGCCACTGTGGGTAATTGCCACTGTTTGCCATTCTGCCTCCCACAGCAGTTTCATGCTGATGTACACAGATAGGGGCAGGTGGACTCTTATTATCAGTGGGAAGTTATTCTTTGTCATTAAGAATTACTCAACCAAGCGATACTTCTTTGTTGTATCACTTGCCCTTCAGGCTTCCCGGTAGGCTTCTTTTGTGGAATTAAACAGTGACGATTTCCAGTGGTTTAATAATGGAGCAAGCAAATGGCAAAAGAGCCATTTGGTCAGAGGTTATACACATCAGGATGCCTTCCTTGCCCTGGAGTGAATAATATCAGTTTGCAAACTGTTTTCTCAGGATGCTGAAACTTATGTTCCATTTTTAAAAAGGGACAAAAATCTAGCGCATGATTTTTCCAGGTGAACAATACATAATTTGATCACACAAGGTCAGGGTTTTACATGCAACCTTGTATATGGATGCAGAAATGCCAGATGCTGTTCCAGCTGTCCTCTGTCTCCCCTGAGCTGCAGCTTGGCAGCTTCATGCAGTTCAGCCTTTCAGTCTGATAAAGTCATAACTTCCCTGCTTCTTCCACTTGCCCAAAGTGGCCTCAGCTCAGCCGGAGCAATCGCAGTCCCCATCGCAAGGGCAACTGCCCAGGGTCACTCTTTTGGTGACGAAATTTGAAATATAAATAAAATTAATAAATAAAACTCCTTTTGGAAGAATGAAGCCAGATGACGGTTTACCTGACACCATCAGCCTGTTTCTCAAAGCATCTTAACTGTGGGCCCACTTGGGTTTTCCCTTTAGATCTCAGCCCCTCTGCGAGTCATAACTGTGAAACACAAGATAAAATGTAATAGCATCAAGCCTAGCAGCAAAATTGCTCCCAAAACAACAGGTCTTGCCCAAAGATGCTGAAGGATGATACAAAGACCTTTGGGGGGGGAGGTCCTAGATGGGCCTGTTTTTGTAGGAGGGTTTTGTTTCTCCTAAGCATGAGAATAAACATTTCAACACAACTGGGGAGCTGGCTACAGTAATTAAGATACTATTGTAAGTAGAATGCATTCTGTGCCTGTTACTTAAACGTTTGTTTTTTTCCAGTATAGTGACTGTACAAATCAAGCAGTCCTCTGATTCAAGGATCGTTCACTCAGCACTCAGCCTGTGCAACCTAAGCCATAGTTCTCCACCTCTGTTGTGTGAGAACTGGGTCCAGCATGTAGTTGCACATGTTATGTTGATGCTGTAAACCAGCTGTGACATGGAGCTGCTTGTTTTTCTTTCACATTCCACAAGCACGGAGATAGAGGTAGAGATTGCAATTAAGTGACCTCTGCTTTTCTGGAATCAAGGGATACATATGGTTAGAGAACACATGGGAAGACAGTCTAACATGCTTGCAGAATCTGATTCACAACAATAACAAAAACGTTTTGAGTTGTTTTTTTTAAGTTGTAGGCATGAAAGGGGACATGGATAAGAGGGGCCTTTGAAACCTTCCTATGACAAGATCTCTGTTGCCGAGGTGAGCTGACCTGAGATTTTTTTTTTCTTCAGAGCTAATACCTGCTACGCTAGCTCAAACTTGCACCAGAAATAATAAACAGGAATGGCATTACCGGTGAAAAGAACCAGGAATGCTAAGCCTTCTACCGGAAGAAGTGCAATGGCAGCAGATTGACTTTTGTAGCATTCAGCACAATCAAAGCAGGATGGCTGGCTGTGAATTCCGGCAGAATGGGCTGACTAGTACTGAAAATTATTTCCAGACCTCCAAAGACATTCATTTGTGCAAATAATAGTTTTGCAGGTTGTGCCCAGTACTGAGAGACCAGTCGGATTCAGTGAACAGTGGCTAGCAGCAGAATTTCCTCCATCCTGTCTTCTGCACATACTTTCTGTGGACTTACAGCTAGAGACACATATGGAACTTCATGTGGTAGGACCCTGGCCAAAGTGATGAGGAAGCAAAGCTGCCTTCTCAATGTTTTAAAAGGATTTCTATTCCAATCTTATGCCATTAAAGCTTCCAGAGCAGGTTACCAGTCATTGAGATACAAGAGAAAAAGTGGGATGCAGTGGTTAAACCAGCCTTTCTTAATCCCTTCACCCTGGAGGAACCCTTGAAATATTTTTCAGGTCTTGGGGAATCCCTGCATATTCAGGCTCAAATATAGGCCAGAAGTTACAACATTAAATTATTCATTTCATATATGCATGAACAGTGTTCTTAAACTAAAAATAATAAAACTTACCTCTTTAATGTGAAGTTGCCCAAATTTGAAATGATTTTTTAAAATAAATCATGATCTCCCAGGGAACCCCTAGTGACCTCTTGCGGAACCCCAGCCTTCCACAGAACCCTGGTTGAGAAACCCTGGGTTAAAGTGTTGGTCTAGGACTGGGGAAGGATAAGTTCAAGTCCACCTTCAATCTTTGCAGATCATTGACTCTCAGCCCCACTTACCTGACAGGGATGTTTGGGGAAATTGGAAGAGAGAATGCTATCGAACCACCTTGCCCTCCTGGAGGAAGAGTATTACTCTGACCCATTGTTTTCCAAACTTGGCATGCTGGCTGGGGAATTCTGGGAGTTGAAGTCTCCATGTCTTAAAGTTGCCAAGTTTAAAAAAGTGTTCTAACCAGTAAATAATAAATAAATAATTAGTAAAATCTGACAGGTTACCATTGTGGGGATAACATGAAGGAGGAGCCCCATGAAAGCTGCCTTGAATTCCTGGAGCGACTTTAGTATAAATCACATCACGTATACAAAGAAGGACGTGTAGAGAGGAAACAGCAAACTCTGGCATTAGTTCTTAAGTTTCATCCTTGCCATGAAAGCCATTTGGATTTGGGGAGAGCAAAAAATAGCCTTTTCTCAGTGTGTTGCCATGGCCTCATGGAAGAGGTGCTGATGTGACCTTCCTTGAATGTCCTCTGCTGCAGCTTCAGGGAAAGCACTCAGTTTGCCTGCTTTGGGTTTGATTGGTGGGTCTTTCTCCTCGGTATTAGGCTTAATTCTTTGTCCCCACCATATTGGTCACTCCCCTCTTCTTACAGGGTACTTGCAGCTCCTGTCTTTATTCCTTATCCTGAGAATAAGTGTACTCGTTTTCCATTTTTCTTTAATTCCGTTTGCAGCCAGTTTTTTTTTAAGATGACTAAAAAGAGTTCCTTTAAAATTGATTTGATCAGAGAAGACATTTTCAAATCTCCCTTTTAATTCTTTCTGCTGCTCCATCTCTGCGTACTGTTTGCTTTTTAACTACATTTCCAACTTTCGTTTTGTTTTGTTTTCATTTCCACACTCAAAGAAAGAAAAAGTTCAGCTCACCTGAAGCCTGATTAATATAGAAACAACAACAAAAAGCAACAAGCCTGAATTAATATCTCATTCTAGGAAGGAAGAAAAATCAGGAGAGATTTCTTTAAAAGAGATGGAGAAACTGTGGGGTATGTTTTTTTTTAATGATGGTGAGGTTTGTAAGGAGTAGAGGCAATGCTTAATTTTTAAGAAAAAGACCACAGGAGGGTGCTTCTGGGGGAGGAATGGTGGACTGAAGACATCTCCACAAAGGCGGAGCCAATGACTGCTGCGAAGAACAAATAACCATTGAGTAGACCAGCTCTTCAGAACCTCTCCGGACAAGGAAGGACGGGAGATCACCCACATGTGCTCTGGACAACTGCTCCTCGCAAGGAGACTGCAAGACCGTGATTTCCCACGGGTTTGAATGCTGGGAGACAACAGGGATGGCCATCTTGCTTGCAACCATGGTCGGCACCTTTTAAAGGACACTAAGTTTGCTAACCTCACTTGCTAATCATGTTCAGAAATTGCTCATTAACTGCTTCTAAGCAATTAGAGACCTTTGGAATGACAAGTTTGAAAACGCCAGGTGAGTTTGCCCTCAATCCCGAACAAAAGAAAATTTTATCATAAGCTTAAGAATTTAAAGAATCTCAAATAAACAGCAAAAAGCTCAATAAGATTTTGATCTTAGAAAGTTATAAATGGACTAAGGGTCCAGATAAATTTGAGATATTGAAACTTTTACAATAAGGTTTTGGAATTAATTATAAAGAACAAACAGCTTCTCATGGGAAATAGATCTGTTTTGGTTTTCGGAAGACATAACAGAAATAAGTAATTTCCCGATTTAAAAACCGGACACCAGAAGGGACTAAAGGTTTTAGGTAGAGGAAAAGAAATACAAGACAATAAAATGCAAAATGTTATAACAATGAAAATACCAAAGGAGAATTTTGAAGAATGGAGTCAGAAATTAGTAGCCACAATATCAACAATGTCAGTCATGTCTGCTTCTATGGATAGACTATGTCCAAAAGTCTTATTGAAGAAATGACAGATGTAGAACAAATTTTATCTGACAAGGTAGAGATGGCCTCAGAAGTGGATTTATAACTGACAGGCCAAGAGAATGACTTGGAAAACGATGTTTCACTGATCTACAGAAGAAATTGGCTGATGTTTTAAAATTCAAAAGGGAAACACAAATGAGAAACAAAAAGAGTGACCTGGACAGTTTTTTCCCATTGGATTTACAAAAGAGGCTTGTCAAAGCCTTGAAGAACTCTGTGTGATGGGACAAAGAAGAAATGAAGAGAGATCAAATCCTATGACCATATTAAAGCAGCGTTGTGTGCCTGGGTGGCTTTCACTAGATTAGTTTGTGGAGCTCTGCATTTCACTATTGGGAGTTTTAATCTAGCTAAGAGTGAATGGGTTTCTGAGCACTCTGGGATGTGGGTTTTTCCTGCCCTTGCTGACAGGCTGTCCGTAAGTCGTGTCCTCATGTCTACGGCATCCCTCTTGCTTAGCAACTCAAAAACAGACCGGATGCTGGTGATGCAGAATGCAGGGCCCCGATGAGGCTGAGGCAAAACGGAATGTTCTGGATAAGATTCCCCAGACCTGGCAGAGGCCCTGCTTGAACGGGAGCAGCTGTGTAGTTTGTGTTCTTGCCGCTTATCTCAGCATAAAGGAACATTGATTGAATGCCGGATTACTGCCTCATCCAACACAGTTTGATGCTTCCTGGTCATGTCTGTCTTTTATCATGCATAAAAACTGTACTACTAAAAAATTAGCTTAGTAAAATCTATAATTTCCTAGCATTAATGTTTCTAGCAGACTGAAAAGCAGGTTAAAAATGCAAAAAATAAAAATGCTGGTAAATGCAGACTAATGCCTTACAAGCTATAAAAGCAACAATGTCTGGAACTATTGGGAAATAAGGATGGATGACCTTTCTGCCTTCCTACAGTCCTGAACCAGCTCGACTAAGTGTCTGGAGCCATAGCATGTTATTTCTCCAAGGCAATAATACGCCTTAGAGAAAAAGATTAAATAAAGGGTGGGGGGGGCAGCACAGAGGAAGGAATTAACAGCTCAGATTTCTGGGCCCCAGTAGTTTTGACCCTATTTTTCTCCTCCCATGTCTCTCATGTACATATGGTCAAGGTAGCCATTCATGCCCCAGCTACTACTGTGGGCCATGCCATCAAAGAGAAAAATCAAGCATGGTTTTTGATATTAATGTGGCTTTAACCACCTTTAAGGAAAGAAAGGTTATTAAAAAGCCCATACTCCTTTATGTGTTTAGCAAACTTTCCCTTGTTACTTTTGGAATATCTCCAGGGCTTTTGGGGACGACGTGCTGCACTGGGGTTGTGCTGCTCTACACTAGAATGCTTGTATAGAGCTGGGACCAGCTCCCCCCATGCCCATCTCCCACCTGGGATGCAGACAAGTTGCCCTGATCGAATGCATGAGCACTCAGTAAACTGGAGTCCGTTCTTGGCAGGAGAAAAGTACAGACTCTCCCTTAAAAGAAGTTCAGTCTTCTTGCTTCGAGTTCCTTCTAGATCAAGCGGTGCCGACAGAGATTCTTAGGGTGCTTCCATACCATGAAGCACCTTTTAATATTGTCTCAATTGCCAGTTGACCTCCTGAAAGAAGATAATGTGGAATGAAAAATTTGGTGAAATTCTGCTTGGTTACTGTAATAAAATGTACGCAGAATGCCCCTGAAAACAATATTCAGAGACATTAACTGATTCAAAACACTATATCCAAAATATTGTCTCCCAGTTGTTTTGTGATACTAATCAAATTGCAGATACTTAGAGTCCTGAATGGTCAGATCTGAGTTATTACTGTGTTATTATTGTCCTCTTCCATACGAGCCTGCTTTTCACTGGCCCTTTCCGGTTTCTGTTATTATCAGAATGACAGAATCTGAACATTGGCTCTGGGATGGGGGAGGCCCCAACTAGAGGTCGTCTCCATTGCAATCTAGATTTGAAAAGGTTCCCCTTGGAAGTTCTCTGACTATATTTCGAAAGTCTTTGTCAGGCCAAAAGTCCTATTTCCCCAAGAAGTTGCTTCTGTGTCATTTCTATACCTTGCTAAGCTGCTGCATTTCCTGCAGTGCTTCATAAGTTACTGAATGGATTCCAGAAGGGCAAATGGTTTTAAATCAATGGAATAAAAGGGATTTTTGAATGCCCAATATGCAGGTGTTCTTAGATCTCAATCCAACTTTTGGGTTATTCAAAGTATAAAGAAAGGACTCACTGATTTGTTGTTCAGAAAAACACGGGTGGAATCATAACTGGAAGTGTAGAAGGGGGCCAGTCATGCATCCCTCATTGGAGGTGGGAAAATCCCCAAGGTAGCATCCTGGACAGTGGGCTCTGACCTCCAGAGTCCTGCAGGGAAAGAGTAGTTGCTTGAATTAAAAGCTCAGGCTCCCCTTTTCCTTAAGCTGCTATTTGTGTGGCTTGGTAACATTTGTTCAGTTGGAAACCTGCCGCCTGATATGTGGAGCCACTTTATCTTGGTTTCTGCACAAAGCTTCAGGTTTTTCCGTGCCTTCCTGCGTCTCCTCCCTGGCCTGGCAGCAAAGCCAGCCATTGTGCTGTGGAGAGGGGAACGGATGTATGGCCACGCACCCTGTCCTCTGAGGGCTGGCTCACGTGAAGCCTCGCCTCCCCAGGGACTGAGCAGACTTTCTGGGCTGAAATGCTTCACGTAGTTCACACAGACCCGCACCAGGGACGGGGGTGTGGCCGTGTGAGGCGAGGCTGCATATTCACTCCAGCCCCCCTGTCGGGTGGAGTTTTGTTCCCATTCTCTCCTGATGTGTGACAGCATCAGATTTTCTTCTTTTTGGACCACCAGTAAATGTTGTTTTTACCCTCTCTGTGCTGCTTTGCCCACTAGTTAGTTATCTGCCCACAGCCAGAACCATAAAGCAGGACCTGGAATCCCTTCAGACTTCCCTGTCAAAGTAGTTTTAGGTATTATTTGTTATTGAAGAGACCATTATTTAATGTAAAGAGGCTTGTTTGTTTGATTGACTGATTGATTTGTACAGCTGAATATTTTATGGGCATGTCAACTGATACTGAACTAATTTACCATTATCTTCTGCCAAAATACTGTTTTGAGTTTCCAGTCTGGCCTACCACTCTGGGATATCCCAGTGTTCTCCCGTCCAAGCACTGGCTATGTCATGGCTGCTTAAAATGTTGCGATCAATTGTACACTGCTATCTAGCTGGGATTACTGCAGAGAAACACTTGGCTGTATGAAAGCTCTGACTTAAAAAACACCAGTTTCTCTGGGCCCAGATAAACTTGCATTCATCTCAATCAAATTGACAGATGATTTCTCCCAGTGGTTTCATATAGATACTAAACAGCAGCAGGGAAAGAAAATCATCCTCTGAGATCTACCATGTGAGGGCTCACCAAGTTGTCTTCTCCCTCTATTGCTACCAAATAATGGGCAACCTTAAATAAGTTGTTGGATAGCAATTCACTGAAGCGGTAAGACTGAAGAAGTGCGTGTACACTGCTGATGTTACTGGCTCAAACATGACACAGGCTCAGGCATGAGCTTTTACAAGTGTTCAGTCAGATTCAGTCTTTCTCCTCTTCCAGCAGCACTTCTATAGCTTCATCTCCTAGAAGTTCTCAGTAAACCAAGGACACACCCTATGATTGGTTAACACTGACGGGCCATTTGGAAGCAATCATACTGAGCACCTTGGCTGCTTCCATATTCAAGACATTAGCCTGACTCACAGTGTATCGTTGGGAAGCTCCTCAAGCGCCTTTTGGAAACTCTGTGGTCCATTAGAGAGAGTGCAGGCCATCTTAATAGGCCCAGCCCTCTGGTAGAGATCCTGATTAGCAACCAGTCTCATCTGGCCAGGAAGAGATCTTATGATGGCAAAAGACTTAGCCTGACATCCCCCATATCCATATCACACATCACCCACTCCAAAATAAAAACAAGGACTGATGTATGTCCACCTGCATGTGCCAAACCAAATATTACTTGGGACATGCCCATGGTTGTTGAGGCCATGAATTACTTGAACCTTCCTTGAACCTCCTCCATGGCATAGAAATAGAAGTCAGATGATATTCTTATTCTTACTATTACTATTATTACATCACCATCAGTCAATTGCAAAAGGCAGCTTTACCTGGAACAGCTTACATCCTGTGATGATACTTTTAACGCCATCAAACAACAAAATTTGCCTATTCCAGGGCCTTGGGAAGGACTCGATAGGTGGACAAAATGCCAAATCCAGTCTAAACATCTGGCTGATTGTGCAACCAACCGTAATAATATAATGAGAGCCAGCCAGAGCGGTGAAGGTGCTGGCCTAGAAACCAGGAGGCAGCAAGTTCTAGGCCTCCCTTAGACAGGAAAGCCGGCTGGGTGACTTTGGGCCAGTCACACACACTCAGCCCAACCCACCTCACAGAGCTGTTGTGGGGAAAATAGGAGGCAGGAGTATTAGGTATGTTCGCTGCCTTGAGTTGATCATATATATAAAAAGCGGGATAAAATATTCATAGTAATAGTAATAATAGTGTCGCTCAGAACAAGATGCATAGGGAAGCAGCTGCAAGCTTAGTAATAAGATCCAAGAGCTTTTGGCAACAAATAAAGGAGCAGGATCCCAAACTTGTCCCTACACACAGGCATTCATACCCCATAACTCCTAAAATGGAGACAGGGATCATGAGCGGAGTCTTCCTCACAACCCTTATTCCCTCCCTTCTGGACCCCAGAGTCAAGACTTTGAAGAACCCAAAACCCATTAGAACAAAGACAGCTGAATTGTCTCCCTTGCTGGACTGGGGTTTATTGATTCATGCCAGGTCTGTGTGCTCATTCACAGTCAAATTGTGGTGGTGGACCTGGTGTTCACCATCAGCACGTTAAGACCAGGGTCACCAACAATCCAATCACCTGGACCCAGGAGTAGCACTCAGGCTAGAAATGGGGACCTGCACACAATTGCTGGACTCCTTCCCTTGTAACAGCCTGCTTGGGTCCTTAGTTATTTTGGGTAGGATTCTTGAATGTTTTTTCCCCCAATGTATCTTGTCCTTCTCTCTCACTTTTGTCTTTCTTTACGCACTTCCTGCTCCTGAATCTTCTTTCATCTACTTTCAGTTCAGGCCTTTCCCTCTATTCTCAAGGCCACTGCTGCCCATCCAACTGTTGATCTTAAGTTGTTTTCTTATGGCCACACCATTTTCTTGTCCTCCTCTTCCACCATCCATTTGCTTCCTCTGACTCACCCCATGGTCACCATCACCGGTCAGTTCCAGTAATGTATTAGTGTATGAATGCTAATTAACTCTAACTTTAATTAATTTACTGTAATTCTGAATGTTGGTTACTGTACTTCTAAGATGATAAGGATATTAGTAAATAAATGTTGATGACTGCTTCTTGTGTCACTTTGGTCTTTTCTCTCTGTGGAATGATTGTCTTTGGTTAGTGCAAAAGAGTTGCTATAACCCAGCTGCTGTGCTATTCAGGTTTCTAACTGCTTATTTGGTTTGAACGCTAGTATTACAGGTTGTTCCTGATAAGGAACTCTTAGTTAAGTATCAGTAATGGCAACATTATTTTTATGAGAGCATTTCCTCCAAATGATTCTTGAATTGTGATAGCAACAGCAACATCGAATAGGAGACGTAAGAGAGGTTGACCACGTAGGATTTCTTACATTTGGATAAAGCCGTGTCTAAATATGTAAATGCCTAACTAGACTTAGAGGTTCATTCTGTAGACTCTTCACTTAACGATCTCTGATGCCAAGGTTGAGTTCTTGAGAGATGCAGAATAGTTGGCCCAGAATAGATGGATTGGTATTTTCACTCTTTTAGCATTGGATCAATTCTGGTTTTGCGTCTGGCAGCCTTGTTGCTCCCTCCTTTTTCCAGATACTTGCTGACCTTCTGGAGTTCTGCCAGTCTAGCAGCTGGGTGGTTTCTTAATCATGTAAGCAGCTGATCAGTCCACTTTCTGTATCTGCCGGGGAAAGCCTCTTAATAGTCACAGAAGAGCTTCTGGGCATGCTGATGGCTTCTCTTTCCTTTTAGATCTGGCAGCATTCACACCTTAACTGTATACTTTAGTAATTACAAAAATATGTGGGGAACTTCCTTAGGGTTTTAACAGTTTTCTGTATCTGTTTCCAAAACACAGCATATTATGTACAAATCAGCCACTTGTATGATGATTTTGAGACTCAAGGTTACATGCTTCTCTGGTTAGTCATTCTTTAGAGGAAGAAAATACTCTGTCTTCCCATTGCAGTGAAGCCTGTATTCTGTTTCTCAGTATGTTTGTTCAGGTATGTTCCGCTGGGTTTTACTGAGACTTTTTCAGGACTGTACGCTTGTGTACACTCCGAAGTATGCTTCATAGGCTCAAAATTAGAAATTGCTGTTGGCTTCAGTGAAACTCCTAAATAAACATGCATTGTGCAAAATGTTTTTGGAAAGAATGGTGGTGCTTTCAGAAACGCGAGAGGACCAGCAGGTTCACTGCCCTATGAAGTTAATCTGAAGAACCTGGCCAGAGACACCTGTTCTTGTGAACTGCCAGTGAGGTTATTGAGATGTTATCTTGCTCTCATACAGACAGAAGCAATTTGATGTTTGTATGTCCGTGCCTATAACATAAGCATTTTTGTCCCACTGTCACTTCTGATGAAACAGTCTTAAAAGGCAGAAAGGTGGAAATGCTGAGAACACTCTAAAGTGCTGATATGCTTGAATTTTTGAATTAAATTTCTCTAATGGGCAGTGGGGGAGAGAGGAACACGGTGGCTGGAAACAAGGAGCACAAAAGCAGTTCAGGGGTTCTGTGACATCTGCCAGTTCCCAGGGAAATTGCAAAGTCTGTACATAAACAACGTTAGTTGGAGCCACCTGGAAAGTTCATAGAAAAAAAGTGTTGCCCTCACGCTCTTGAATAAGCGACACAAGATAAAGATTTTATAATACCTGTGGCTTGCATTACCACATGTGGCAGAAACACACTGCTTTCATAATCAAAGGAATTACCGATTCTAGATGCAACTCATGTTTGGACTATTCTACTTTAAATATTTGTATAACAATTTTCAATGACTTTTTTTCTTCTTCTACAGAGCTGAGAAAACTGAAGTCCTCAGTGATGACCTGTTGCAGGTAATTGATTAATGGTTGTGGTTAATTCCTGTAATAAGGCTGCTTTTGGGGATTTTAATGACTGCTGCTTTTCAAAGGTTGAGTGGGAAACCCAAGTATGTCTTGCAAGACAGAAGAGGGTTTTTCAAATTGCACAGCAGTGGAAACAGGGTTTGAAAAAGTCAACTTAGTCTAAAGCAGGTGAGAAAGTGAGAAATAACTATTTTGAAACTCAGTTGGCTTAATGGAGAATGAAATATTGTGTTATTGGAGCATGAAGGCATGTCTCTGCCTATTTGGAAAAAATACATTTGCAGATATATGTTGCAGTCAGCAACTTGAAATTTTGTTCTACGGTTCTTTTCCAAAAAAGCTACCTGTGTGTTCTCCAGAGGAAGGATGTATCATAAATATTGTTCTGCACGGCTAAAGGTTCCCTTTCTCTTTATCATCTCTTTTACTACTTCTACTAACCTAGACCAGGACAATAAGCTGGCATCAGAGATATGCATGCCTGTAGACTCATCACAGTATTACTTTTTCGGATAAGCAGCATTATGCAAAGCATAGAAAAGGAGTAAGTAATAGTAAGCCAAAGAAATTATAGGTGGTCCTGGTTTAATGACCACTTGTTCAGCAGCTGTTCAAACGTATGACAGCGCTGAATGAGGGGTAGTTATGACGGTATTTACGGCTGTCACAGCATCTCCGCAGTCAAGTCATCACCATTTGCAACCTTCTTTGCTGGCTTCCTACAAGCAAAGTCAGTGGGGAAGCCAGCAGAAGGTTGCAAATGGCAACCACATGACGTCCTCACTTGATGACCTGCAGTGATTTGCTTAACAATGGCAACCAGAAGGACCAGAATTTCCGTTGCTAAGTGGCACGGTCATGTGACGTTGCATTTTACAACCTTGTCGCTTAGTGATGGAAATTCCAGTCCCAATTGTGGTCGTTAAGTAAGGACTACCTGTAAAGCATGAGGTAAGAAAAAGGAGAATAACTATACCTAGCACACAGGCAGTCCTCACTTACTGACCGCAGTTGGGATCGGCAACTCTGGCACTAAGTGATGTCATAAAGTGAAAAGTCACATAACCATGTCTGACTTACATCAGTTCATCAGTTCTGACTGCAGTTGTTAAGCGAATCACTGCGGGTTATTAAGCACAAATTCACATGACTGACTTGTGACTGGCTGGCTTCCCCTTTGGCTTTGTTTGTTGGAAGCCAGCTGTGAAGTTTGCAAATGGCAATCCCATGACTGCAACTGTCATAAATATGCACCAGTTGCCAAGTACCCGCAACTTTGAGGACCAGTCATAACTCTCCTTTTGTTCAGTGCCGTCGTAACTTCAAACCGTCCCTGAGCCAATGGTCAGTGTGGACTCCCTGTATACCAATACTGTACCCCTCTATATCTTTCTATTTGTGGAACCATTGTTGCTTCTACTGTGTCCACATGCAGGTTCATACGTGGACTTTTGTCCTTTAAACTTCTTAGCTCTCTCTTTTTTAGGATCTCATCAACTCCATCCAACCACAACTTTTGTGGACTTCCCTATTCTCTCAACTTTTATGTTTGTTTTGTAATTCACCCCCCCATTCATTCTTTCTATATGACCAAACCATGCCATAGTACTTCTTTCCTTCCCTTTTGTTTTCAGTCCACATTCATTTGGCACTCATTTATTCTCGACCCTATCTCTTCATCTTCTACCACATATACTTCTTAAGTATCCCATTGTATCCAACTTGAAGATTTTTCTTGACATGCCCAATTCTGACTTCCATATAACAACCAGGCAGAAGCCCAGCTTTATACACAGCCATTTTTGCTTATTTAACAAACATTTATTTCACGGAATAGACCAAACTGTCGTTCTGCCAGCACTTGCACACTTCATCTATTTTCCCACCATGGTAAACATTCTGCCAAGATACAAAAAAATCTCCTAATTGATCTAGTTCGGCACCATTTTGGTATGACTTGCCATTTTTCATTTTCCCTGTCAAACTCAACTGTGTTGGCTTTGGATACATTAATTCTTGGATCCATACTCCTTAATCTATCTAACATTCCCAGCAAACCATTCAGAGTCTCAAACAATAGTGCAGGATCAGCTGCATACAAAAGTACACACACATTCACATCCCCAACCAACACATCTCTAATGTCACCACAAGCATTTATTAAACATTTATTTATAAATAAATTAAACAACCAAGAGAACATCAGAGATCCTTGTCTTACTCGTTGCTCAGTGCCGAACTATTTTCTAAGCATTCCATTTATTCTCTCACATATTTCATTTCCATCACATTCAGTTCTTGCTCCATTCAGCAGAGAACCTGCAATGACATATTTGTGTAAAATATTCCATAATTCAAGCGTATTCATTTTATCGTATGCTGTCTCTAAGTAAGCAAAGGTCCAGTAAACTTCCTTTCTCATACTAGTACTTTTCTCAATGATTCACTGAAGTGCAAATATCCCGCCATCCACAGTATTCTTTCCAAATGTTGCTCATTGCATAAAGGTGTGACATTCTTGTACCTTTTCTGCCTCAATCATCTTTCATAATCTTATGACTAGATACATCAGTCTGAGATACTATTCCATATCTGACCTTGCAGCCATGTAGATTTGAACAGGATATATATATGAGCAGAGATCCACAAAATGCGGAAACCTTTATCAAGTCCAAACTTCCATATGGTCCCTTTCCCACACACCAGAATCTCCAAGATGCATCTAATAAGCAGCTCTGCTCAGAGCTTTCCAGCTGAAGTCCAACGTGGGAAAGGAAGTGTTGATGGGCAGAGCTTCCTTCATAGTCCTGCCAGTTGTGGTCAAGTCCTAGAGGGTGGTTTTCTCCCATCCTTCACAGGCTGCTGCAGACTCTGGATGTTGTATTTGCTGGCACTCAGGTTTTGCGCTCTTTGTTCCAAAAGAACATCAGGGTGGCATTCCTGGAAAACGTGACAGGGACTCACTGATCTGCGCTAATAACCCGAAATATGAATGAGCATGCATTTACACTTTTCGTGCTGTCTGAATAGAATCAGCACAAGAAGCCGTTCCAGCAGCAGTACCAAGTGTGTGTCTCAGCCTCTGTGCAATGGTAGGATTTTAATTGGGGGTTAAAGCATTTAACTGCTTCTGTTGTATTTCTTAAGTATTTTCATGCAGAAGAAAGGGGAGCTTCTTTCAAGATGACCCCAGAAGCATCAAGTTCAGCACTGTCCAATCTCTCCTGTATATTCTGTGCATTTAAAGCTTACTAGATTCCACCTTACAAATTTGGAGTTTTGGACCTTCACTTTATAAAATGAAGTGAAATTATTAAGCTGTTTTCTTTGAATAACGTTATAGTTCAGCTTTAAGTTGTGTATTTAACTTAGGTTGTGGTCAGAGGAGCAGGGAAAAGATACAGATTTGGCAATATTTCTATTTAAATATCTGCACTTTTTCTTAAGTCTGCCCTTCATTCTCATATTTTGTTGCCTTGGTAATCTTAAGAAATATTTGGAGACATGGAGATGGAGAGAAGCCAGGAATTCTTCTGTCCAACTATTGGCAAACTCTTTTTTTCAGCACGGCTTTCCCCAGCCCAAATGTTGGTTCTGTGACGCCCAAACAGAATGGCTTACTCATTCACTTGCATTGTTTTTCTTACTAGGTGGAACCCTTCCAAGTTGTCTGTTAGGCACAGCTTCATGCACTATGCATTTTGCCAAATATTTCTGTTCTTTGGCATGCTCCTTTAAGCATGTTCATCATTTCCAGAGTCCTTTCCAACAGAAGGAAACATGTCCTGTGTTTCTGTAAATACAATTAAATAGCTTACTGCTTTCCACCATAATCTCTCCTGACAGCTCTGATTGAGAGGCCTTGGGAACTGTGCAGGACAACTGCCCACAGGTTGGTTGGGCTTGGCTGCTTGTACTTGACTGTTCTTGACACCACCTGCTGTTGGTATATGGAACTGTGCGTCTTTCGGTTACAAATCCATAATGTGGAGGGAATACCATAGGAAAATAGATCAAAATAAAAGCAAATGTTCAGCAATAATTTTAAATTATAATTGGAAGCCAAAATACCCAGGATTAGGATAAGTGATTAAATAATTTTTTAATTATGGAGTTCTTGGTGCTCTCTGGGCTTGGTCGTTTGCTTGCAGACGTTTCATTACCCAACTAGGTAACTTCATCAGTGCAAGTCAGTGAGAAAAACATTGGTGCTGTGCCCTGTGAAGAGAGATCGTTATTTGGAAGAATGAGATGTGTTTGAGTGTTTCTTCAATGAGCACCAGTGGTGTTCCCTGGTGTTCAGCTGGAAGATGTTGAAGAAGCTGGGCCAGGAGGATTTGGACCTCTCTCCACCCTTCTAAGGGAAAAAGTGGCTGTGATCCATTTGCTCAGCAGTTGCAGAGCTGGCTGTGCTAGAGGTAATACATGAAGCTCCAGGTTGTGAGGAGTCTTACAGCGCAGGGCTGGCCGCCCCCTCACGACCCACAGCAAGTTCCCCCTTCTGCCTGAGCTGTTTCGCTTTACTGGATCACATTAGATGATTCAGAATAGTGATTCCCCTGGGGGTGCAGATGCCCTGCAGGTCCGCTGCCTCCTGTCTCTGCTTTTCAGAAAGGGCGCTCTGGCAGATTGGGAGTGGGGTGGGGGTCTCCACAGCTCACCATTGCCAAGGAAGTGCATCATTTAGCTAAATCATACTTATAACTTGCTCTCCACTTTAGTTGCAGGAGCATCCAGCAAAGTTTAAAATCTGTACAGGAGGCAAAATCAGAACAGCAATTACAAGCCAGGGGAACATGTGATTCCAGAGACAATTTTACCTGCACTAAGTAGCACTTGCAAGGAAGATGCCTGTCTATTGTTCAGGAGCTGATCAAGGACATACTGTAGGCCTGTAGTTCTCTGAGTGTAAGGTTGAAGCATGCCTCTAGCTTCCGTATGCCACAGTCTGGTCCTCTCCTCTGGTGGTTCTTTTTAATTTGTGACTTTCGGTTCCATTGACAAGCCTTGAGGACTTCTCAAGTAGGATACGAATCCCCTAAATGGTTACGTGTTTCAGAAACAGTCCCAGGGGATTGTTTGGTGGAGGTCCCTTTTGAATAAGGTGGTGGGGAGAGCGGGAGGCTGTCCTCGTGACTGCAGGCTGTGGTTTGCTTTTGTGGGCGGCACCTACTTGTGTGGAGCTGAGGCTTTGGGCTGTTCGGGGTGGGCGGGAGTGAACCAGGGGCGAGCTGTGCGGAAGGACGGTTGCGCCTGCCGTCTTGCTGTTTGGCAGCCCCGCCTACCAGGCCGACCAAATTGACCGCGTCTGTGGACTTGGTGACATTTTTTCTTTTATTTGGCAGCGGCTTGGGTTGCCCTTGGAGGACCTGTTCAGGCTGCTTCGGAGGACCGCTGGAGTTTCTTGACGAGCAGGCTGAGGGGTGGGCCGGAGGATGGGCTGCCTCTGTTCTTCTGTCGCTGCACTTGTGGCTCAGTGGCGCTTGCTCCCTGTCTGCATCGCCTTCTCTGTGCTGGACGTCGAGACTTGGAGGTGTGGGCGGTGGCCAGGTTGGTGGAGGGTTGCAGTGGATTGGCAGGCTGCTGTGGACCCCCTCCCCTGTGGAGGCCTTTTGCCTTCCCTGCTGGTAGCCTTGAGGAGGAATAAAGACTGGGCTTCCATCTGACAACTGAGTGCCTGAGTGCTGGACTGTGGCTTCCCACTTTGAACTGAGGCCTGCCTTCTTCCTCTGGGTGAGCCAGAGGAGGGATTGGTGGAGAGGGGGTGAGTGGAAGGGAGCCCTCTTCCAGCTGGTGGGAGCAGCAGGGGAGGGGCCCGTGTGAACATTAGTGTGCATGAATGTCTTGTAGTGGTGTGGGGAGGTGGCTGCTGAGCACCCTGATGGCACTGAGAGCTGGTGAAGCAAAAGTGCCTCGGGGTGCCCAGCTTCCCCTCCCAGGGATGGTTGGTGAGGACAGTGGGAGGTTCCCAGTCTTGGGAATTGAGGGGCCTGGATTTTGGGATGGGGCTGCCATTAGGGGGATGGGGTGGGCCAAAGCATTGCAGGGGTGACAGGCATGGGGAAGTATGGAGGGTGACAGGGAGCTGGCTGTTCTTGGGGAACACGGGACTGTTGTCTTATGCCAGTTTCATATTCTGGCTCCCTGTTCTCAACCCCAGTACCCCATCAGCAGGCCTTCAGAGGACCTGGCTTTTGGCTGTTGCTACTAAATGCCAGGTCAGTTTAAGGCCTCCCTCATCAATGATTTAATTTAAATTGCACCCATTCTGGATTGGGAACTCTGCTCACAATATTCATGCCCTAGTCACCTCCCAACTGGGCTACTGTAATGCGCTCTACAAGGGGCTGCACGTGAAGAGCATCCGGAAGCTTCAGCTGGTGAGAATGCAGCAGCGCGGGCAGTTATGTGCGCTCCTAGAACAGCCCATGTTACACCTCTGTTCTGCAAGCTGCATTGGTTGCCACTTTGCATCTGGGCCCAGTTCAATGTGCTGGTTTTAACCCTTAAAGCCCGTCATGGCATGGGCCGGGTTATCTGAGGGACCGCCTCTCCCTGATGACATACGCCCATCCCATCATATCCAGCAGAGGAGCCATGCTGCGAGTCCCACCTGTTAGGGAACTACACTTGGCAGTTCCCAGGAGGCGGGCCTTCTCTGCCATGGCTCCCGCCTTACGGAGCATTCTCCCCCTGAAGTGAGGCTCCGTCCCTGTTCATGTTCCGGAGGCCCCTCAAGACCTGGCTGTGGGGACCAGTGAGATCTTGAGGTGGCTCCATTACTGTGGGCAACACTCATTCTCTCCTGTGTCTTGTGGTTTTTTTGTGTGTGTTCAAATAATGACTGTTTTTATATATTTGTTGTTTTAATTAATTGTTGTACACTGCCAAGGGTCACTTTGTGTGCAGTGGGCAGCTATATCAATCAATCAATCAAATAAAGGTGTGAACTATTTAACCTATAGTATATTCTAAGCATCTTCCTTGTTTTGGTAAGTTCTAATTAACCTAAGTCTGCTAAAACTAGATGCGCATCCAGAAGTGAGCCCTAGTAGGCATGTCTGGCCAGTTTCACCTTCATCTTGAACAAAATTTATGTGTAAAGTGATAACAGTACAGAAATTATCTTAGCTAGCACCACTGCAAAACCTAATGTTGTAACAGTAAATATAATTAAGCTTCAAGAGAATTCTAGGCCTCTTTGCCAGAATTGAGTTAATTCTGTTTAGACTGTTGATGTTCTAGGGCTTTTTTTTACTGACAGCATTTAAACCTCTTAAGGGGATTCCTATCTTTGCAGCTGAAACATATTTTTTCAGGTTTGTTCAAATGAAAATATTCTAGAAGGCTTCCGTTTAACTTTCCCAACTCATAAAAATGGGGCAGCAAAAGAATGTAATGTATGTGGAGATTCCCAGCAGAACTTAGCAAACTTGTTCACTTTCTCAGACATTTGGACAAAAGTTCTTTAACAGAATCTGTACCGCTTATCA
This sequence comes from Candoia aspera, assembly GCF_035149785.1. Taxonomy (NCBI): domain Eukaryota; kingdom Metazoa; phylum Chordata; class Lepidosauria; order Squamata; family Candoiidae; genus Candoia; species Candoia aspera. The sequence continues at coordinate 18,573,524 of NC_086166.1, read as the reverse complement.
ACAAGCCACTCCTTTACAGCACAGGTTCTTCTACACAAAGATTTTATTGCACAATTCTTCATTCACTTCGTTTTATGTAGGCTCCCATGATAACTGCCAGATTCATACATCAAGGGAAGCCGTAATATCTTTGCTTGATTTTGATGAAGTGCGTTGCAGGAATCCTGCCGTGGCTAAGTGTGATGTGTGAAACCAGTTCACTACACCAAGCTTAATACAATGTGTGAAGCCGGCCAGCCTTCCATTTAGAATCCTTCCCTCTGTTATGTCTTACATTGTTTTCCCCCACCCAAGGAAGACTAGGCTGCAAGGAGCCATCCATCCGGAAGCATTCATTTTCTTAACTACGAGCTGTATATAGTTTCACCACTCAAACTGTGTCGTTCTCAAAGTACAGGTTTACCTGTTTCCCTTTTTATCTGTGATTTACATGATGATGATGATGATGATGATTTCCTGCCTTTTTTATATATTTTGATCAACTCAAGGTGGCGAACATACCTAATAGTCCTTTCTCCTGTTTCCCTTCAACAACAACCCTGTGGGTTGGGCTGGGCTGGGCTGGGCTGGGCTGGGCTGGGCTGGGCTGGGCTGGGCTGGGCTGGGCTGGGCTGGGCTGGGCTGAGAGGGAGGGACTGGCCCAAAGCTACCCAGCCAGCTTTCCTGCCTAAAACTCACCGCCTCCTGGTTTCCAGGCCAGCACCTTCACCACTACACCAAACTGTCTCACCAGACAGCCAGTAAAACAACAAAGAATCCCACGGCATTTTAACGTTTTAATGAAAATGTGAGCACGTACTTGAGTATGGATCACAGCTCACGTTATGCCTGGTATATAGAACTGAGCAAGGAGTATTATGTAGCCACGTAGCTGGCGTTTGCAGGGGGAGTGAAAGGGAGAAGGTTGAAAGGACTGGTAAGAGAGAATTACACATGGGTATATACAAATCGTCTTGCGCTAAGGAACTGGTCGGCGTTTGAGTGACGAGGACACTTGTCCTTTGTTTGATCCAGGAGTCATTATGGTAAATCACTTATGAATTCTGAGCTGTTTTGAAATAAAATCATTCCTTATAATTTTGAAACAGTATAGTAAAACTAAAAATACCAGTGTTTCAGGTCTGGTCAAATCACGCTTTGTTTGCAGTATTCATTCTGAGCAGGAAGGTCAACTGATGGTGGATCTCTGGGTTTGCTCAGGGCAGTATGGAAGGGAGGTGACCTGTTTGCATCAAAAGGCTCACCTGCACCCTTGCTTTATCCTGCCCTGTTTGCTCTCCGGCTAGATCGAGCGGCGTCTTGACAATGTGAGGTCCGTTTGCCACAACTCCTGTAAGCGGCTTGTGATGTGTTTGCAAGGACAGTACGGGACTGAGGAGGAAAAGAGACACGTGAGTAGTGCTTGCCTGTAGTTTTCCCTTTTCAACCCCTTCCTGTGCATCAGTGCTTCCTCTCTTCCCCCAGGATGACAGGATCGTCCTTGGCGTTCCTTTTTTATTCGCTTCTTTGTATTGCTGTAACACACGGAAAAGGAAGGTGATCAGAAGAAAAACTCAACAAAATATTAGACCAAAAATAAAGGATAGAGAAAGAAATCCAGCCTGCTCTGTTTTCCTGTTACTTTCACGTGGGCTCAGATCCTGGCTCCACGCGAGGGGACTCCTGCAGGCAGTCAAGGAACATGGCGTCTCCTTCACAGAGCTGCTTCCTTCTCACAAGGAGAACATCCTGGTCCCCCATTTCAGAGGCCCTTTTTCAGATTCATGGAACAGCTTCGAAGGCCCAGCAGGCTTCATGCTGAGAGATCTCCAGAGTGTTTCCTGGGTGTGCCCCAAGTTGACTGTCCTGCCTTTGCTTCTCAAGCAGGCGTCCCCCAAAATCTCTTCTCCAGAAGCTTTGCCCGACCATCAGGCCTCAGCTTTCTTTCCTCCTTCCTGCAATTCTCCCCTGACTCTTCCCGCAGGCGTAGGGTTGTGATGTGTGGGCCTGGCAGCTGCCGCGGTGGGAGGTATGGAATAGCCGCCTTGCTAGGGGCCGCGTCTCTTGTCGTTTGCAGAAGAAGCTCCCGCTCACAGCGTTTGCCCAGAATGTGCAAGAAGGTGCCCAGCAGCTCAGCGAGGAAACGTTGCTGGGGTAAGAGCTGCATCTCCCTTCTGGGTCGGCCCACAGCCCTGGGCTTCTTGAGGCGGGGGTCAGTCCGGTCTCCGAGCGTCAGACGTGCTTTCCGCTATCTGCCCTACTTCACTGCCATATTTGTAGTTCTCACCTTACTAAACACCGTTTATTAAAAAGTTGCTAATTACTTTTTTTATAAACTACTGAAGAATCCCACATAAATCATGGATTCTCTAGAGGAAGAACCTGCTTCCATGTGGAGGAAAGCAAAATGGGGAGGGGGTGCTAAGCATTGCTTGTCCCACCGACAAGGTGCCTCCAGTCCAGGCCTCACGGGGAGTGTCGCTTCCTGCCTGAGGAGGAGATCAGGTTGCTTGGAGAGGTCCAGCCAGCCTTCCGAAGGGTGGCCAAACCCCTCTCTGGGGGAAATGCTTCCTGGGGGGCCGCTGTATCCCTTGTTGCTTACATAAACTTATGGAAGTGCCTGTGCCTACCCTCTGGAATGGCCCCCCCGAGATCCAGGTGGCCTCCACACTGTGGGGTTTCGGAGAGCCCTGAAGATCGGACTCGCCACCCTTTGGCAAGGACGATGGAAGCCCCTTTCAGGGTGGTGTGGGTCTGCTTCCAGTTGCCCGGTTTTTGCCATCTTTTGTTCCTCGTTTTTACTATTGTGTTGCTTTTGGGTTTTTACTTGTGAACCGCCCAGAGACACTGGGAGTTGGGTGGTGCGCAGTTTAATAAATAAATGATAACTTTTGTGGAAGGAAACCAACCACAGAGTGCCATTATTCTAAATATTCATCATTCTCTAATATTTCTTTCCCAGGCAGGGTCATGAAATGTGGGTGGAATTCTAGATTCTGAGTTGAAGCAGGCTGATTTGCTCTTTTCTGATGCTGATTCATTAAAGGGATTGGGATAAACACAGTTTTGATTCTCTTGGA